>NC_068920.1:98972914-99299164 GCF_023091745.1 Budorcas taxicolor | reverse complement strand
ACTCAGTCATATCAGACTCTTGGCGACCCCATGGACTGCAGCACGCCAGACTTTCCTGTCTTTCACTATCTCCCAGAGCTTGCTCAAACTCATGGCCATTGAGTCAGTGATGCCATCCAACCATCTCATCCTCTGTTGTGCCCTTCTCCTCCTGCCTTCAGTCTTTCCCAGCATCAGGATCTTTTCCAGTTCTTCACATCAGGTGGCCAAAGTATTGGAGTTTCAGCCTCAGCATCAGTCCTTTAAATACATATTCAGGAATATTAATTTATAATAACAAGAGTTAAATTTTAAAAACTATGTTTCAAAGAAAAGCTGTTATAATAAAGAAGTAAATATGAAGTATTAACTATATAATGTTTCAAACACCTTGTTTAAAAATGTCTTTATTACAAATCATTTTTTCAGAAGTATAAAGCATATGCAGGAATTACATATTTTAAGATTAACATTCGTGAAAATAAATAAGGGAAACCTCACTTAAAACAAAATAAGAAACTCTGAAGAGGGAACTCTCATGCACTACTAGAGCCAAGCAGGAGAAAGAACTTCTTGTCTAGCAACAGCCCAGCCAAGAAGACGCTGTCATCACCCTGGGAATCTTCGAATCAGTCCCTTCCAATTTTCTCTTTCCTCTGTAAAAGTTAACCTCTCTTTTAGATCTTTAGGACTTGCCTATGGTTTAGGATAACTTGCTTGCCCCAAATTGTAAATCTCTGCTTTTCTCAACTAAACTCATTTTGCTGGTAAAATAATTGGCTCTTTGGTTTTCTAAAGATTTCATATCATTCTATACTCTCAAGGTAATTTCTATTAGGTAAAATATTAGAGATTATTTTAAACTTATAAACATATATAATCATAATATAATTACAAAGTTATTATGGTGGATGTTATAGTATTCAAAAAGTTCTATTCTAAATTATCTATGCTTTTTAGTAAGGCATTTCTAAATATTTCCAGTTATCACAAGTAAGGGAAATATTTCCACTACCAACTATCAGTTCAGTTCAGTTCAGTTTAGTCGCTCAGCCGTGTCTGACTCTTTGCGACTCCATGAATTGCAGCAAGCCAGGCCTCCCTGTCCATCACCAACTCCCGGAGTTCCCTCAGACTCACGTCCATAAAGTCAGTGATGCCATCCAGCCATCTCATCCTCTGTCGTCCCCTTCTCCTCCTGCCCCTAATCCCTCCCAGCTTCAGTGTCTTTTCCAATGAGTCAACTCTTCGCATGAGGTGGCCAAAGTACTGGAGTTTCAGCTTTAGCATCATTCCTTCCAAAGAAATCCCCGGGTTGATCTCCTTCAGAATGGACTGGTTGGATCTCCTTGCAGTCCAAGGGACTCTCAAGAGTCTTCTCCAACACCACAGTTCAAAAGCATCAATTCTTCAGTGCTCTACCTTCTTCACAGTCCAACTCTTTCATCCATACATGACCACAGGAAAAACCATAGCCTTGACTAGACGGACCTTAGTCAGCAAAGTAATGTCTCTGCTTTTGAATATACTATCTATCTAGGTTGGTTTTAACTTTCCTTCCAAGGAGTAAGTGTCTTTTAATTTCATGGCTGCAGTCACCATCTGCAGTGATTTTGGAGCCCCCAAAAATAAAGTCTGACACTGTTTCCACTGTTTCCCCATCTATTTCCCATGAAGTGATGGGACAGGATGCCATGATCTTCATTTTCTGAATGTTGAGCTTTAAGCCAACTTTTTCACTCTCCTCTTTCACTTTCATCAAGAGGCTTTTTAGTTCCTCTTCACTTTCTGCCATAAGGGTGGTGTCATCTGCATATCTGAGGTTATTGATATTTCTCCCGGCAATCTTGATTCCAGCTTGTGCTTCATCTAGCCCAGTGTTTCTCATGATGTACTCTGCATAGAAGTTAAATAAGCAGGGTGACAATATAAAGCCTTGACATACTCCGTTTCCTATTTGGAACCAGTCTGTTGTTCCATGTCCAGTTCTAACTGTTGCTTCCTCACCTGCATACAGATTTCTCAAGAGGCAGGTCAGGTGGTCTGGTATTCCGATCTCTCTCAGAATTTTCCGCAGTTTATTGTGATTCACACAGTCAAAGGCTTTGGCATAGTCAATAAAGCAGAAGTAGATGTTTTTCTGAAACTCTCTTGCTTTTTCCATGATCCAGCAGATATTGGCAATTTGATCTCTGGTTCCTCTCCCTTTTCTAAATCCAGCTTGAACATCAGGGAGTTCACGGTTCACATATTGCTGAAGTCTGGCTTGGAGAATTTTGAGCATTATTTTACTAGCGTGTGAGATGCATGCAATTGTGCAGTAGTTTGAGCATTCTTTGGCATTGCCTTTCTTTGGAATTGGAATGAAAACTGACCTTTTCCAGTCCTGTGGCCACTGCTGAGTTTTCCAATTTTGCTGGCATATTGAGTTCAGCACTTTCACAGCATCATCTTTCAGGATTTGAAACAGCTCAACTGGAATTCCATCACCTCCACTAGCTTTGTTCATAGTGATGCTTTCTAAGGCCCACTTGACTTCACATTCCAGGATGTCTGGCTCTAGATTAGTGATCACATCATCATGATTATCTGGGTCGTGAAGATCTTTTTTGTACAATTCTTCTGTGTATTCTTGCCACCTCTTCTTAACATCTTCAGCTTCTGTTAGGTCCATACCATTTCTGTCCTTTATCGAGCCCATCTTTGCATGAAATGTTCCCTTGGTATCTCTAATTTTCTTGACGAGATCTCTAGTCTTTCCCATTCTGTTGTTCTCCTCTATTTCTTTGCATTGATTGCTGAAGAAGGTTTTCTTATTTCTTCTTGCTATTCTCTGGAACTCTGCACTCAGATGCTTATATCTTTCCTTTTCTCCTTGGCTTTTCACCTCTCTTCTTTTCACAGCTATTTGTAAGACCTCCCCACACAGCCATTTTGCTTTTTTGCATTTCTTTTCCAGGGGGATGGTCTTGATCCCTGTCTCCTGTACAATGTCACGAACCTCATTCCATATTTCATCAGGCACTCTATCTATCAGATCTAGGCCCTTAAATCTATTTCTCACTTCCACTGTGTAATCATAAGGGATTTGATTTAGGTCATACCTGAGTGGTCTAGCGGTTTTCCCTACTTTCTTCAATTTGAGTCTGAATTTGGTAATAAGGAGCTCATGATCTGAGCCACAGTCAGCTCCTGGTCTTGTTTTTGCCTACTGTATAGGACTTCTCCATCTTTGGCTGCAAAGAATATAATCAATCTGATTTCAGTGTTGACCATCTGGTGATGTCCATGTGTAGAGTTTCCTCTTGTGTTTTTGGAAGAGGGTGTTTGCTATGACCAGTGCATTTTCTTGGCAAAACTCTATTAGTCTTTACCCTGCTTCATTCCGCATTCCAAGTCCAAATTTGCCTTGTTACTCCAGGTGTTTCTTGACTTCCTACTTTTGCTTTCCAGTCCCCTATAATGAAAAGGACATCTTTTTTGGGTGTTAGTTCTAAAAGGTCTTGTAGGTCTTCATAAAACCATTCAACTTCAGCTTCTTCAGCGTTACTGGTCTGGGCATAGACTTGGATAACTGTGATATTGAATGGTGGTGTGCATTGGAGATGAACAGAGATCATTCTGTAGTTTTTGAGATTGCATCCAAGTACTGCATTTCGGCTGCAACTCAGCGCACTAACCGCGGGCAGCTGTGACCCAGTGCACTAAGCATGGCCGAGAGGAGTTACCCCACGTCCGAGGTCAGGGGCAGTGGCCGAGAGTGGCAGGCTGTGAAGGTGCAGGAATGGCCGAGAGGAGCTACCCAAGTCCAAGGTCAGGGGCGGTGGCTGAGAGGAGCTACGCCGCGTCCGAGGCCAGTGGCGGCCAGGAGGAGACACCCCATGTTCGAGGTCAGGGGCAGCGGCCGAGTGGAGCTACCCCATGTCCGAGGCCAGGGGCGGTGGCCCTGAGGAGCCACCCCATGCTGGAGGCCAGGGGTGGCGGCTTGGAGGAGCAACCCAAGGAGCGGTGGTTGCATGGGCACAGGAGGGCCTAGAGGAGCTATCCCACGTTGAAGGTCAGGAAGGGCGGCGATAAGGAGATACCCCTCGTCTAACGTAAGGAGCAGCGGCTGTGCTTTGCTGGAGCAGCCGTGAAGAGATACCCCACACCCAAGGTAAGAGAAACCCAAGTAAGATGGTAGGTGTTGCAAGAGGGCATCAGAGGGCAGACACACTGAAACCATACTCACAGAAAACTAGTCAATCTAATCACACTAGGACCACAGCCTTGTCTAACTCAATGAAACCAAGCCATGCCTGTGGGGCAACCCAAGATGGGCGGGTCATGGTGGAGAGGTCTGACAGAATGTGGCCCACTGGAGAAGGGAATGGCAAACCACTTCAGTCTTCTTGCCTTGAGAACCCCATGAACAGTATGAGAACCCCATGAACAGTACCAATTATCATGTTATATTAATTAGAAATTAAATTTTCATTTTACTACTATTTTACAGAGCAAATTGAGAAGGCAAGTCAGATTTGAAAAAGTCACTGAATTTCAATGAAAAATCCACAAGGATTTTGGCATATTCTTGATTTTGTTTTTCTACATTTAACATGTGTAGTGGATATCGGCTTTATGAAGTGCTGAGCCATCAAGATGTGTAGATAAGTAGCACCAATTCTAGTTAACTGATAATTGGTTAAATTATTTTTAATCCCTTTACTGTCTTTAAACTAGTGAGCAGAGGTTTCTTAAATGGCTATTGGTGTTAAGGTCATTTGTGAAAACTATTCCATCTGTGAGAAGATAATATGAATATAAAAATAAGATGAGTCCAAAAATTATACTTAACTATAATTTCATCTATAGTTTATTCCTTCTTCAAATTGCTCTGATAAAAGAGCCTCTAACAAATGAACAAAAAGAAATTTAACATTACTTGCATTAATGTTCATAAGAGATGAATGTGCAGTTAATAGTTTCAGAGACCTTGGCATTACTAACTTACCTGTGCCAACCTTAAGGCCATCAATCCTCTGCTTGTACTTTGTTGCTTTCTCATTAAATTCACATCAACTAATTATAACATTGGATTGATGCAATCCTGTTATTGTTGTTTTAACTGCTAAGTCATGTCTGACTCTTTTGTAACCACATGGACTGTAGAGGCTCTGTCTATATACATCCCTTTAAAATTTTCAGATAAGAGAGTATTCAGGATATTAGAATAACTGTGTCAAGTGTTAAAAGCATGGAGCCAGGATAATTCTTTTTCTTTTATTTTCAATGAATATAAACTCTTTAATGCAAGTTGAATATAAGAAATACACAACAATTTTGTACAATTTCCGTTTAGAACTTTCCATTTAGAAAGTTCTTAGTGTTTTGGAGCTTCTCATTATTCCTGGTAATTATATAGTTACATGACTTCACCAGTGCCTTCTATATCAGTTTTTCCCTAACACTCTTTAGCTCATTTGTGTTTTTTGTTTGTTTTTTAGTTTAATTTAATTTTAATGAATTTTTATTGAAGCAAAGTTGATTTATAATATTGTTAGTTTCTGCTGTATAGAAAGGTAAATCAGCCATGCATATGCATATATCCACTCTTTTCTAGACTCCATTCCCATATAACTCATTGTTGTTGTTCAGTAGCCAAGTCATGTTGGACTCTTCACGACCCCATGGGCTGCAGCATGCCAGGCTTCCCTGCCCCTCACCATCTCTTGGAGTTTGCCCAAGTTCTTGTCCATTGAATTGGTGATGCCGTTAACCATCTCATCCTCTGTTGTGCTCTTCTCCTTCTGCTTTCAATCTTTCCCAGCATCAGGGTGTTTTCCAATAAGTCAGCTGTTGGTATCAGGTGGCCAAAGTATTGAAGCTTCAGCTTCAGCATCAGTTCTTCCAAAGAGTATCCATGGTTGATTTCCTTTAGGATTGACTGATTTGATCTCCTTGTTATCCAAAGGACCCTCAAGAGTCTTCTCTAGCACCACAGTTCAAAAGCATCAATTCTCTGGTGCTCTGCTTTTTTTCCTGTCCAGCTCTCACATCCATACATGACTACTGGAAAGACCATAGCCTTGACTATATGGACCTTTTTTGGCAAAACAATGTCTTTACTTTTCAACACACTGTCTAGGTTTGTCATACCCTTCCTGTCATTGCCAATTAGAAGCAATCATCTTCTGATTTTGTGGCTGCAATCACCATCTGCAATGATTTTAGAGCCCAAGAAGAAATCTGTCACTGCTTTCATGTTTTCCATTTCTATTTGGCAAGAAGTGATGGGACCAGAGGCCATTGGGTTTTTTGTTTGTTTGCTTTAATATTGAGTTTTAAGCTGGCATTTTCACTCTCCTTCACCCTCATCAAGAGAGGCTCTCTAGTTCCTCTTTGCTTTCTGTCATTAGAGTGGTATCATCTGGGTATCTGAAGTTGTCGATGTTTCTCCAATGTTTCTCGGCATTCTTGATTCCATCTTGTAACCCATCCAGCCTTGCATTTTGCATGATGTTCTCTGCATATAAGTTAAATAAACAGGATGACAATATACAGCCCTGATGTACTCCTTTCCTGATATGGAACCAGTCTGTTGTTCCATGTTCTAACTGTTGCTTTTTGATCTGCATACAGATTTCTCAGGAGGCAGGTCAGGTGATCTGATATTTCCATCTCTAAGAGTTTTCCACAGTTTGCTATGATCCACACAGTCAAAGACTTTAGCATAGACAATGAAACAGAGGTAGATGTTTTTCTGGGATTCCCTTGCTTTCTCTATGATCCAGCCAATGTTGGCAAATTGATCTCTGGTTTCTTTCCTTCTTCTAAACCCAGCTTGAACATCTGGAATTTCTCTGTTCACATAATGCTGAAGACTAGCTTGGAGGATTTTAAGCATAACCTTACTAGCGTGGGAGATGAGTGCGATTGTCCGGTGGTTTGAACATTGTTTGGTATTGTCCTTTTTGGGAACTGGAATGAAGATTGACCTTTCCCAGCCCTTTGGCCACTGCTGGGTTTTCCAAATTTGCTGAGATATTGAGTGCAGAACTTTAATAGCATCATCTTTTAGGATTTAAATAGCTCAGCTGGAACTCCATCACCTCCATTAGCTTTGTTTGTAGTAATGCTTCCTAAAGTCCACTTGACTTAACACTCCAGATGTCTGGCTCGAGGTAAGTGACCACACCATCGTGGTTTTCTAGGTCATTAAGAGCTTTTTTTTTTTTTTTTTTTTACACTTCTTCTGTGGATTCTTGCCACCTCTTCTTAATGTCTTCTGATTCTGTTAGATCCTTGCCATTTTTGTCTTTTATTTTGCTTATCTTTGCATGAAATATTCCCTTGGTATCTCCAGTTTTCTAAAGAGATCTCTAATATTTCCCATTCTATTGTTTTCCTCTATTTTTTTACATTGTTCACTTAAGAAGGTTTTCTTATCTCTCCTTGATATTCTCTGGAACTCTGCATTCAGTTGGGCACATGTCTCCCTTCCTCATTTGCCTTTTGCTTCTCTTCTTTTCTCAGCTATTTGTAAGGCCTCCTCAGACAACCATTTTCTCTTCTTGCATTTCTTTTTATTGGGGATGGTTTTGATCACCGCCTCCTGCATAGTGTCAGAAACCTCTGCCTATAGTTCTTCAGGCACTCTGTCTATCAGATCTAGTCCCTTGAATCTATTTGTCACCTCTACTGTGTATCTGAGCCACCAGGAAAGATCACTGTATAATCATAAGGGGTTTTATTTAGGTCAAACCTGAATGGCCAGTGTTTTTCATTTTCCTATTTTCTTCAATTTGAGCCTGAATTTTTCAATAAGGAGCTGATGGTTAGCTCCCGGTCTAGTTTTTGCTAACAGTATACAGCTCTCCACCTTTGACTATGAATAACATAATCAATCTGTTTGCTATTGACCATTTGGTGATATCCATGTGTAGAGTTATCCCCTGTGTTGTTGAAAAATTGTGTTATCCCCTGTGTTTGCTGTGACCAGGTTGGCAGAATTCTGGTAGCCTTTGCCCTGCTTCATTTTGTACTCTAAGGCCGAATTTGCCCATTACTCCATGTATGTCTTGACTTCCTAATTTTGCATTCCAACCCCTTATGATGAATAAGATATCTTTTTTGATGTTAGTTCTAGGAGGTCTTCTAAGTCTTCACAGAACTGCTCAGCTTCTTTGGCATCAGTGGTTGGGGCACAGATTTGGATTACTATCATGTTGTATGATTTGCCTTTGAATGAAACAAGATCATTCTGTCATTTTTAAGTTTGCACTCAAGTACTGCATTTCAGAATCTTTTGTTGATTATGAGGGCCACTCCATTTCTTCTATGGGATTTTGCCTACAGTAGCAGATATAATAGTCATCTGAATTAAATTAACCCATTCCCATCCACTTTAGTTCACTGATTCCTAAGATATCAATGTTTTTTCTTGCCACCTCCTGCTTGACTATGTCTGGTTTACCTTGATTCATGGACCTAACATTCCAGGTTCCTATGCAATATTGTTCTTTCCATCATCAGATTTTACTTTCATCACCAGACACATCTACAACTGAGCATTGTTTCTGCTTTGGCCTAGCTGCTTCATTCTTTCTGTAGCTATTAGTAATTGTTCTCTGCTCTTCACCAGTAGCATATTGGACACCTTCTTACCTGGGGGGATCATCTTTTGGTGTTATATCTTTTTACCCTTTTGTTCATAGAATTCTCAAGAGCTAGTATACGGAGTGTTTTGCCATTCCTGCCTCCAGTGGATCACATTTTGTCAGAACTCTCCACTATGACTCATCCATCTTGCATGGCCTTACACGGGCATGGCTCATAGCTTCATGGAATTACACAAGCCCTTTTTCCAGGACAAGGCAGTTATCCATGAAGGGGATATAACTCATTACAGAGCACTAAATAGAGTTCTCTGTGTTATACAGTAGATTATTTGCTATTTTTTATATATCATAGTGTATATATGTCAGTCACAATCCCCCAATTTATCCCTTCTCTTTCCCCCTGATAACCATAAGTTTGTTTTCTACATCTGTGACTTAATTTCTGTTTTGTAAATAGATTCATTTGTACCATTTTTTTTTAAGATTCCACACATAAGCCATATCATATGATATTTTTCTTTCTCTGTCTGATTTCACTGAATATGACAATCTCTGGATTCATCCATGTTGCTGTAAATGTATTTATTTTGTTCTTTTTTACATTTGAGTAGTATTCCATTATATATATGTACCACATCTTCTTTACCCATTCCTTTGTTGATGAACATTTAGGTTGCTTCCATGTCCTAGCTATTGTAAATAATTCTGCAATGCACATTGGGGTGCCTGCATCTTTTTAAACTATTTTTTTTTATGGATATATGCTCAGAAGTGGGGTTTCTGGATCATATGATAGTTTTGTTTTTAGTTTTTTAAAAACACCTCTATACTGTTCTCAATAGTGACTGTACCGATTTACATTCCCACCAACAGTATAGGAGGGTTTCCTTTTCTCCACACCCTCTTTAGCATTTATTGTTTGTAGAGTTCTTGATGATGGACATTCTAACCAGTGTGAGGTGATGGCTCATTATAGTTTTGATTTGCATTTCTCTAATAATAAGGGATGTTGAACATCTTTTCATGTGTCTCTTGGCCATCTATTCTTTGGCCCATTTTGAATATCTACTTTATTTGATATCTGTTAGAAGTGTTTTTTAAACATGAATGTGCATAGAAGTGACCTGAGTATATTATGAAAATATCGATTCCATTTCTGTAGATCTGAGGTAAAGCCTGAGATTTTGCTTTTCTAACAATCTCATAGATAATTCTGGCACTGAGGCTCCATGGACCACAGGTTTCTTCAGCATTTAAACCTGAATGACTTATCTTTTCCTTTTATGTTTTTCACTAATTTTTCATGGCCATTAAAAATATGTCCCATAGAGGTAGCAGCTTACTCTTTTAAAATATGAAAATTGCTCTTAAAAATATTGCCATATCAACTCTATTAGTCTTGAGCATATCGTATTTGCTTAACAAAATTTTTGGAAGTTTTGGAAAATATCCACAAAATTTTTTTAATCATTGGTATGCCCAGCATTGTTTGATGAATAGAGATAGAGTAGTAAAGACAGAGCCTTCTTCCTCGTGGAGTTTACAGTCTGCAGTTGGACTCAAGAAGCAAAGAGGTTATGAAACGGCTTTTGATTGTACCAGTAAATCAGCAATCACCCACAGTGCTTACAATGCGGTAAAACAGGCATACACTTCCAACTTTCCTCAGGTTGTGTTCAAATGTCTTATTATCATATTTGTAATAAAGGAGAGTAATTTTGGAATTAAAAGGAAAATGGGTTAATCTTGGTCAAAATAAAGAACTTAAGATTAGAAGGGTAAAATACTTGTAAAAGATTATAAAATAATGAAAAACATGTATAAAGTCACTTAAAAGATTATGTATAGTAAAAGCATACAACCAGCAAGAACATATAACCAGCAAAAAGAATAAAAACAAACTTTCTAGAAGCTAAAAACAGAATCAGTTCAACTGAAAAAATACTGTTTTTTTTCAAAACTAAATTTCTTTTAGAAATGAATTGTAAGCTACGGCACCATTAAAAACTGAAATCCAAGAGGATATCTAAATAAAATAAGGAAAGTCACTTTCAGTTCAGTTCTGTTCAGTCGCTCAGTCGTGTCCGACTCTTTGCAACCCCATGAATTGTAGCACACTAGGCCTCCCTGTCCATCCCGGAGTTCACTCAGACTCACATCCATCAAGTCTGTGATGCTGTCCAGCCATCTCATCCTCTGTTGTACACGTCTCCTCCTGCCCCCAATCCCTCCCAGCATCAGGGTCTTTTCCAATGAGTCAACTCCTCGCATGAGGTGGCCAAAGTATTGGAGTTTCTGTTATAGCATCAGTCCATCACTTTAGAAAGGCCTTTATTATAAGATTTATATTTTACACATTATTCTGAAGCTTGTTTTTTCTCATTAACAATAACTCTTTTCCATATATTCAATTTTTTTCTATTTATGGCAGCAACTTAATATATCTCTTTAATCCACGAATGAATCATATTTGGAATATGTTCTATTTTTAAAACATTACACTTAGTATTCAATTGGCAAACATTAATACACTCATCGTCTCCCATTTTTGTATTTCTGTGTAATAAATTCCTTGAAGGAGAACATTAATAGTAATTTGTGACGGCTGGGGCAACAAGGAACTACAGAGTAGGTGGCTGACACAGAAGAAATGTATTTCTTACAATTCTGGAAGTCACACGTCCAAGGTCAAGGTGTGGTCAGGCTGGTTTCTTCCCACCCTTGCTCCTTGGCTTGCAGACAGCCATCTTTTCCTTGTGTCTTCACATGGTCTTCCTTCTGCATAGGTCTGTGTCCTGATCCCATTGTCTGACAACTAAATCAGTTATATTGCATTAGGGTCTATCCTAATGACCTCATTTTAATTTGATTGTCTTTTTAAAGATCCTATCTTGAAACACAAGCTAAGGCACCAGAGCTTAGGATTTTAATGCACAGATTGGGGCAGGGAACACAATTCAGTCTGTAACTATCTTGGTCAAATGCTTTGTACAATTGATTATTTGCTAAGTTTTGTTGGTTAAATTTCAAAAATATGACACACATTTTTTTCCAACAAGAAAGTTTTACTCCTTCTCATCTCTGCCTTTTAAATAGTCATTTATTTTACTTTTATGCTAACTGAACATTTGAATTTTTATCTGTTATTCAGTGAAGGAGATGAAACCTTCTAGTGGTTATGTAGAGAAACATAATATCATTGATGGCCTCCAGTTACCACATTAGAAATACTACCTTGGTGATGTGTTCAGGAGGAATTGCATTGTGGAGAAATCTGAAATGAAGAGAATCTGATTTCATAGCAAATGTCACCATTCATATTTTACATAATGATGAACTGAAAGAGGCGGTGACAGTTGGAATGTCAAGGAAGAGGCGAATGTAAAAAGCAACAGAAACGGAGAACAGTAGTGCTCAGATAGACTACATGAAAATGATAATTTTCTCTTCTGAAACACACTTTGGAACACATGATCTTGTGTTTTAATAGAGCCTAGGGATTCTGATCACTAGTTATAAATTATTGAACTTGATGTTCTAACTTGGATTTATAATCTTGCTAGTTAAGAGAACTAAGAAGAAGGCATCACTGATATGCAGGGGAAAGTAAATTAGGCAAATGTATGACATGTGAAGGAAGCGTATCATGCAAAAATGATAAACCTTTCGGGAATGTGGGCAGAGACTGGAAAGATTGTATAGCGTTTGTTTCAGAGTGGCATTTTTTTTTTTTTTCAAAAATAAAGAAAAAGCAAGAATTTTATCAAGGATAGTAAAGGAACTGTAAAATAAAGTGGAGAAATTAGACCTTTGCTCTTGTTTTTCACTTTTACTCCTCTTTTTTATTTTATATTTTATTTTTATTGAAGTATAGTTGATTTACAATGTTGTGTTAGTTTCCAGTGTACAGCAAGGTAAGTCAGTTATTCATATATGTATTGTGAATTGTGTGTGACTGTCACTCAGTTGTGTCCAACTCTGTGACCCCATGGACTATACAGTCCATGGAATTCTCCAGGCCAGAATACTGGAGGGGGTAGCCATTCCCTTCTCCAGGGGATCTTCCTGACCCAGGAATCAAACCAAGGTTTCCTGCCTGCAGGAGGATTCTTTACCAGCTGAGCTACCAGGGAAGCCCTCATATATGTATATCCACTTTTTTCAGATTTTTTCCCCATATAAGCCATTACAGAATATTGAGTAGTTTCCTGTGCTATACAGTATGTCCTTTTTAGTTATCTATTTTATATATGGTAGTTTGTACATGTCAATCCCAATCTCTCAATGTATCCCTCCCCTCACTCCCTGGTACCTGTAAGTTTCTTCATGAAACATTTAGAATGTGCCACAAAAGATAACTTTTATTATTAATGCTATTGTTATTGGTATTGCCATTTTCTCTCACTGTGATATATACAGCCTGTTTCTCTAAGTGCCGTATCTGTTCTTTCAGAGAAGATTGCCAACCGTAAGTCACTGTGTGCTCTAGCCCTGATCACAGAGCTTTGCGCATGTTTATCTTGGAAATGATTATCTTGGAAGTACTATATTTAGGCTAACTGCAGACACACAGGGTATTTAGAATTCAAGAGAATGTAGGAGAAAGCCCTGCAACTAAGAACCCAATACAACTGGACACACTATTTTTAAAAAGTAAATATCCATCCTGAAATGAATTGTAAACGATGGCAGTGCTAACTCTAATGACTGTTCACTCACTCCCATAGTCCTTGCTTGATGCTACTGAAACATTTTTACTTACTTTGGTGAGAAAAGGTGCATCACTTTGAATGCTGGATCTCCTCTGAATTATATCACTCCCCAATTGATTGACAGTCTTTATAGTTTTAGTGGGTGTAACTGAAGATAGCAAATATTTTAATAAATGAAATATTAATATTAATATAAATTTCCAGGGGTGTTCATATATCAAAGAAAGTAATCCTGAAAGCTCATATATTTAATGTCAGGGAAATCTGAAAATATTATGGTAACTTCCTTCAGTTCTGTGACTTTGAAACTTTTCCATAAATGTGATGAAATGGAGCCCACGGGTGAGTGAGTGTGAGTGTATGTGTGTGCGTGTGCATGTGGGAGTTAGTTCTCATTATTTCAAGAAACAGTAAGTAATTAAATAGAATAATAATAGGAATTTTATTAATTTAATGTAAATTTCCACACTAATTCTCGATTAATGCTGATATTAATTTAGACTAAAGAACTAAATCCTTCACAGGCATGCTCTTCTTGAGTAAACAAGTACAAGTCATCTGTTATCATATGAACTGATTTAAAGTGATGACAGGATAGGAAAGAAAATAGTAATCAGCAATCATTTCCCTATAAAAATCAATTATAAATTATTTGATGTCAATGTACATGAGAGTGAGAATGTGAAAATATGATTTCTAATGTAATAAAAGTGAGAAAATTAATCCACAAAACATATCCCTTAAAACAGATTAGAACCCAGTTTCAGTTTCAAAACTCTACCCATTTGGATTTTTTGGAGCACAACACTGATAAACATCTCCTTCTTCAGATTATTTTAAAATAGAAATCATCTAATATCAATTCCCCTTTTGTCAACAGATTATATTACTTAATCTTTTCTGATCCTCCCCATCACTCTCTCCCAAAGAACGGTAATATAATTCCCACTGAAATATAAAGTCAGCAGGAAAAAGAATGCAATCATCTCCAAAAAAAGCACTTGTCAGGCTTTTTTTCCATACTGCATTCTTTTTGAAAAGAAATGCAGATGGTGCTAGAAATTTTATATTTTAAAGTGGTTATATTTAAAATTAAAGGGAAAAAAAAGAAACAACCCTGTTCCTCTTTTGACCACTTGGGACCAAATTTCTTAATAAATTACACTTAAAAAATATTTTGCAAAATTAAAGCAAGGGAGAACCTATATATTGTATTGTATAAACAAATATTTCTCAGTAATGGAAAAAAAATAGAAAATCAGGATGATAAACCACATAAATATTTCTCTCCTAACTGTCCCATACCACACACAATGAATTTTGGAAATTTGAACAACACCTTAATAGATAAGCAGATCTTTCAGTATGTGATATCTTCTATGTGTAAGCTTAATTAAAATAATTTTTTATCCCAAAGCAAAGAAACCCAATGCTATTATTAGGTAGCTAAATTGATTTTGAAACATTGAAAATTGTTCAGTGAGAAAAACAGAAATCAGTTTGGGAAATGCTACACTAGGTAGATTATTTTGAAAAGGGGGCAGAGAGAACAGATTTATTATACATCCAGGCAATGTATTTTTATGACGAGCATTGATAGATATTTTGAACTTGGGTAGTAGTAGT
Organism: Budorcas taxicolor; assembly: GCF_023091745.1. Classification (NCBI taxonomy): domain Eukaryota; kingdom Metazoa; phylum Chordata; class Mammalia; order Artiodactyla; family Bovidae; genus Budorcas; species Budorcas taxicolor. The sequence goes on along the minus strand of NC_068920.1, from coordinate 99,284,247 downwards.
ATATTCAAGACATAATGGCAACTACTTCATGCTGTTAAACAATAGACAATAAGCATGACAAAACATCTTAGAACATGTTCAATTATGATATTAAAATTAAATAGAAATTAAAGAAAAATTAACAATAATTTTTGATAGAAAAAATGGTATCTAATTCACTTTTTTACTGTATTAAGTTGTATAATACCTCATCTTGCCAAAAACATTTTCAATGCATTCCTTATAGACTTTCTGCTAGCACAAAGTACCAAAACTTGAAAACATTTATAGTACGACAGTGTGAGGAGCTCTATAGTCATGCTGTCCAGCAAAGCCAGAGAAAATCAGTAAAAACAAAATCCCAACCATTAAAATCTCTGGAAATGGTCTGAGGGCATACAGCAAAAAAGGCAGCATTTATTTAAGAAAATCTAAAACTTGTTGAGAACAATTACGTCTGTGACTGAGGAACCAAGACAACTCTGTCTCTCTGCTAAGATCAGTGAGATGGAAACTCCAACTCCTGACTGGAACAGCCAGAAAAACAAGGTCCCTTTACCACCTGTAGCTCCTAGTTAGAGGGCTATTTTCTTAAGAGAAGCTGGGCATCAAAAGTTCTCCTCCTGCCCCTTGTTATTAAGTTCAGGAAATGTGTATCAGTGAGCTTGGGAGTGCTTTCTCCCACCTGGCCCCACTCATAAAATGAAAGTTCTACCTTGGGTATGAGAACACTGAAGATACTAAGGTCTTATTCTTTCTGGCCTTGATGTGTGGAGCAGAAATTCCACATCAGGAGCGGGAAGCCAAAGGAGGCCTGGGGTTGTTGCCCTCCCATTCAAACAAAATGTTCTCTTACTAAATTGGGGATCACTTGGAGAGAAGTGCACTGTTGTTCCACCCCCACTGTTAAAGACATGGCCCAAAGTTTTTGCACAGGGAAAAAGCTGGAGATAGTATAGACAGTTCTTAATCTCTTTTCAAAAAAAGTGACTTAATTTGCCACAGAGTTTGGACTGGTTTAAATCTCAGGTGAGATGGATTCATTGAATCATTGAAAACATAAGCTAAACTGTTGCAGGGTTATTTGCAAGAGACAAATGAGGAAAGAGACATCAAGGAGGAGCTTTTCTGGGTGAAGAAAAATATCAAACACTAACCATAGGACTATCTCTTTAAAGGAGTCCAGGTTTAATTGTATCAGTCTGTGATCAAGTTATGTATTACATCATTGTTGTAAATCAGACAAGCAACCAATAATTTTGGGGGATTAACAGATGGGTATAGATAAGGAAAGCACTGGAATTGTTGGGTCATATGGTATGTCCGAACAGATGTTTCAGTTCAGTTCAGTTCACAGTTCATGCCCAATGCTTTGTGACCCCATGGACTGCAGCATGCCAGTCCTCCCTGTCCATCACCAACTTCCAGAGTTTACTCAAACTCATGTCCACTGAAGGATGATGCCATCCAACCATCTCATCCTCTGTCGTCCCCTTCTCCTCCTGCCCTCAATCTTTCCCAGCATCAGGATCTTTTCAAATGAGTCAGCTCTTCGCATCAGGTGGCCAAAGGATTGGGTTTCAGCTTCTGCATCAGTCCTTCCAATGATTATTCAGGACTGATTTCCTTTAGGATAGACTGGTTGGATCTCCTTGCAGTCCAAGGGACTCTCAAGAGTCTTCTCCAGCACCACAGTTCAAGAGCATCATTCTTTGCCACTCAGCTTCCTTTATAATCCAACTCTCACATCCATACATGACTACTGGAAAATCCATAGCTTTGACTAGACAGACCTTTGTGGGCAAAGCAATGTCTCTGCTTTTTAATGTGCTGTCTAGGTCAGTCATTACTTTTCTTCCAAGGAGCAAGTGTCTTTTTATTTCATGGTTGCAGTCACCATATGCAGTGATTTTGGAGCCCCCCAAAATAAAATCTGTCACTGTTTCCATTGTTTCCCTGTCTATTTTCCATGAGGCAATGGGACCAGATGCCATGATCTTCATTTTTTGATTGTTGAGTTTTAAGCCAACTGTTTCACTCTCCTGTTTTACTTTCATCAAGAAGCTCTTAAAGAATAGAATGATTACCCATAACTTGTGTATATTGGAAAGAAGCATTTTGAGCTCAACCATCTAACTTAAAGTTTCTTTTTAGAATGAAGCAAATAAGAAATCATGGAAATTGGACTATCTATGGCTCCTTTGTCTTCTTTTTATACATTTTTTACTTAATATTGACTATTTATTGAGCATTATTTGTTCTGCAATATTCTAAGCACTATTAATATGTATATATGTGTATATATATATATATATTAATCCTTATGAAGACTATGGAATAGATACTATCATCCCACATTTATTTATTTTTTATTAACTTTTTGTGATTGAATAATTTTATAGATTATAATCCATTTAAAGCAATTACAAAATAATAGCTCTGTTTCATTGTGCTGTAAAATACATCCTTGTTGCTTATTTAATTTATATGTAGCAGTTTGTATCTCTTTAATCTCCTATCCCAATTTGCCCTCCCCCTTCCCTCTCCTTACTGGCCGCTTCTGGTTTGTTTTCTGTATCTCTGAGTCTGCTTCTGTTTAGTTATATAAATGTATTGGTTTTATTTTTTAGACCCCACAGATAAATGTAAACATACAATATTTGTTTGTCTGACTCATTTCACTAAGATAATATTTTCTAAGTCCATCCACATTGTTGCACATGGCAGAATTTCATTATATTTGTATGGCCAAGTAATAATTCATTGTACAATAATTCATCTGTTGGTGGACACTTGGGTTGCTTTTATATCTTAGCTATTATAAATAATGGACTTTCCAGGTGGTGCTAGTGGTAAAGAACCTGCCTGCCAATGCAGGTAGATGTAAGAGATGAGGTTTGATCACTGGGTCGGGGATACCCTGGAGGAGGGTATGGCAACCCATTCCAGTATTCTTGCCTGGAGAGCCCCATGGACAGAGGAGCCTGGAAGCCACAATCCATGGGGCCATGGAGTCACAAAGGGTTGGACTTGAATGAAGCAATTTAGCATGCATGCATTGTAAATAATGCAGCTATGAACATTTAAGTGCATGTATCTTTTCTTATTAGTAGGTTTTACTTTCAGGTATATAATCAGGAGTTAAATTGTTGAAGCAAATGTTAATTCTATTTTAAAATTTTTGATGAACATCCATACTGATAGTGACTGCATCAAATTACATTCTTACCAGCAGCATACAAGGATTCCCCTTCTCCACATTCTTGCCAACATTTATTATTTGTAGAGATTTGATGATAGCCATTATAATAGGTGTGAGGTAATATTTCATTGTAGTTTTGATTTGTATTTCTCTAATAATTAGCTTTAAAAGCATTAATTTTAATTAAATTTATTTTTGCTTTTATTTCTCTTGTCTTAGGAGACGGATCCAAAAAAAATATTGCTACAATATACTTCAAAGAATGTTCTTTTTATGTTCCCTTCTAGGAGTTTTATGGCTTCAGGTCTTACATAGGTCCTTAATCTTTTTTGTATATGATAAGAAATGTTCTAATATCATTCTTTTACATGTAGCTTTGCAGTTCGTCTAGTCAAGGCTATGGTTTTTCCAGTAGTCACGTATGGATGTGAGAGTTGGACTGTGAAGAAGGCAGAGTGCCGAAGAATTGATGCTTTCAAACTGTGGTGTTGGAGAAGACTCTTGAGAGTCCCTTGGACTGCAAGGAGATCCAACCAGTCCATTCTGAAGGAGATCAACCCTGGGATTTCTTTGGAAGGAATGATGCTAAAGCTGAAACTCCAGTACTTTGGCCACCTTCTGCGAAGAGTTGACTCATTGGAAAGGAGTCTGATGCTGGGAGGGATTGGGGGCAGGAGGAGAAGGGGACGACTGAGGATGAGATGGGTGGATGGCATCACTGACTGGATGGATGTGAGTCTGAGTGAACTCCGGGAGTTGGTGATGGACAGGGAGGCCTGGTGTGCTGCGATTCATGGGGTCGCAAAGAGTTGGACACAACTGAGCAACTGAACTGAACTGAACTGTGCAGTTTTCCAAGCACATCTTAAAGAGACTGTCTTTTCTCAACTGTATATTCTTGCCCCCTTTATTGTAGATTGATTGACCATAAGCGTGTGGGTTTGTTTCTGGGCGCTCTATTTTTTACATTGAGCAGTGCATCTGCATTTGCACCAATACCGTGCTCTTTTGACTTCTGTATATTTGCAGTATATCTATAATCAGGGAGCATGATATCTCCAGCTTTTTTTAATGTTTCTTTGGCAAGTTGGGTATTTCTGATTCAAAAATAAACTTGGGATTTAATAAAATTTTAGGATTATTTGTTCTAGTTATGTGACAATGTCATGTGTATTTTGATGAGGATTGTATTATACCTGTAGAGTGTTAGTTTCAGTTTGCTAACATTTTGCTAAGGATTTTTGCATCCATGTTCATCAAAGGTATTCGCTTGTTGTTTTCTTTTCTTGTAGTGTCTTTGCTTGGTTTTGGCATCAGAGTAATGGTGGCTTCACAGAATGAATTTGAGAATATCCCACCCTCTTCACTTTTGGAATAGTTTGAGAAGATTAGGCATTAGTTTTTCTTTATATGTTTAGAATTCCCCTGTGAAGCTGTCTGGTCTTGGACTTTGTTTGCTGAAAGTTTTTATTATTATTATTACAAATTCAATTTCACTACACGATTAGTCTGTTCACATTGTCTGTTTCTTCCCAATCCAGTATTGGCAGGTTGTATATTTCAAGAAATTTGCCTGTTTCTTCTAGCATGTCCAATTTTTTGACATCTAACTCTCCTTATTTCTTTTAGTGTAGGCTAAGTATTGATTACTTGTGTAAGAAATTATCTCTCTTTCCATTCTAAATGATAATCTTGCTGGGTAGAATATCCTAATTTGCAGGTTTTTCCCTTTCTGCACTTTGAATATGCTTTTCTGTTCGCACAGAGAAGTCAGCTGATATCCTTATGGGAATCCCCTTGTATATGACCCTTTGTTTTTCTATTGCTGCCTTTATAATTCTTTCTTTAATTTTTGCCACTTGTATTATGATATGCCTTAATATGGGTCCATTTGAGTTCATCTTATCTGAGACCCTCTTCCTGGTGGCTCAGTGGTAAAGAACCACCAGCCAATGCAGGAGACATAAGAGACTTGGATCAGGAAGATCTCCTTGAGGAGAGCATGGCAACCAGTATTCTTGCCTGGAGAATCCCATGGACAGAGGTGCCTGGCAGCTACAGTCCATGGAGTCACAAAGTGTCAGACAGGACGGAAGTGATTTAGCATACATGCACGTGTTTCCTGTACCTGGATGTTTGTTTCTTTCTTCAGGTTTTCAGTCATAATTTACTAAAATATACTTTTCACACCCTTCTCTCTCTCACTCTTCTCCTGAGACCTCTACAATGAAAACATGTTATGGTTGATATTATCCCAGATATTTTTTTTAATTGTTCTCATTTTTAAAATGTGTTTTTCTTTCTTCCATTCTGATTGGGTGATATATATTATTCTGTCTTCCAGGTCATTTATGTGTTCTTCTGTATCACTTAGTTTGCTTAGTGTTTTTTTTTTTTTTTTTGGTTATTGTATTTGTCAATTCTATTGATTCTTTTTTATATTTTCTAGTTCCTTATTAAAATTCTGTGTTATTCTTTTCCCTAATTCAGATAGCATTATTCTTACTTCTGTTTTTATTATCTTTTAAATTGTCTATTTCATTATTTGTTTTTTCAGGGATATTCTCTTGCTGTTTCAACTGAGACCAGTTCCTCTGCCTTGGTGTTTTGTTTCACTTTCTCTGTCTCCTTGTTTAGGTGAAATAGTTACCTATTGTGGTCCTAAAGGGGCATCCTTACCTATACAGTCTACATGTGCCCAGTGGCTTTTTTTATTTGACCTGAACAGAAGTCATATTTCTCATCAGGGTGTGCTGGCAGCTACCACCCAGGAGGTGGTGTTGGAGGTGAAGGGGCTGTGTATTGAGCTAGGTGTGAGGAGGGTCTTCCAGTCTGCTTAGGTGCTATCACCACCCTATTGAGGGCAGGGTCAGATTCCAAATTGCTGGAGCAGAAGCCCTGAGATTTGGGTCTGAGCTAGCTCTGTTCTCTTTATGTTTGTGCTCTCCCCTCTCCCAATACCAGTACCTTTAACTGGAAGAGGAACAATGCTGAAGCCTGTACAGGCTCTTGGCTCATCATAGTATGCGGACTGATGTGGGCTGGCCATGGATGGAGGTCCAAACTGCTTCCAATGTGCTACTAGTCTGAACTCCATGAACAATAGCCCTGCTCCTCTGAGTCTCCTTTGCAGGGCCCTTGTGGTCTTTTCAAGCTTATCAGCGTGTGAGCTATGGCAGTCTAGCTACTGACAGTGGCTGGGACCTTCCCTAACATACTGCCTGTGTAAGAGCCAGCAATGGCCACCCTCAGTGCACTTGGATGCAGCCCTGAGTCTGAGTTGTTTGTGTCCCATTGCTGAGCTTTCTCTCTGCCAGTGACAGCCCTCGCTTTCCTGCTTGTGGAAGCTAGCAAAACTGGAGATTTCACTGAGCTCAGGCTGAGGCTTATGCTGTTGTAGTCATGAGAAACTGGCAGCCACTGGAGCAGTGCTCCATCTACCCTCATCTCCCTGTCTCAGGAGCAAGCAAGCACTCATGTGCTCCTCACAGGAGGAGCCCAGTCTTCTCATAGTCCTCCTGTTAGTCCCCACGGCTGCCCAACCAGCAAAGTGGGTTTATCTTCTCTGTGTTGGACCCAAGGATCAGAGCAATCCAACATGTGGCTTGGGTTCGTCACTCCCCAGGGTAGACTCCACTCGTTTCTCCTTGTTCTTCTGAGTCCTGCTCCAGGAACACAGGTTCTGACCTGATCGCTTCTTTTCTCTTCCTACCTGATTCCTTTTGGAACTTTCTTTCACCTTGAATGTCCTTGAGTCTTTCTGCCAATATCCAGTTAGTTTTCACTGAGAATTATTCCACATATAGATGTATTTTTGATGTGTTCATGGGAATGGTAAATTACATGTCATACTTTACCATCTTTTTTTTCTTTCTTTTTCAATTGTCTCATTCAACATTTTATTGTTGTTGTCTTAATTTTTATTTTTTATTGACATATAGTTGATTTACAATGTTTCAGGTGTACAGCAGTGATTCAATTACATATATATATACACACATATTTACATATATACATATTATTTTTCAAATTATTTTCCATTAAAGGTTATTACAAGATAATGAATGTAGTTCCCTGGACTATATAGTAAGTCCTTGCTGTTCAACTGTTTTGTAAATAGTAGTGCATATTTATTAAACTCAAATCCCCTACTTTACCATCCTCTGTCCCAATTTTAAATTGAAGAGTTAAGCAACTTGCCAAAGGTTGACCAGCTAGTGAACAGCAAAACCCACTGGTTTGAGATTTCTTTGGAAGGAATGATGCTGAAGCTGAAACTCCAGTACTTTGGCCACCTCATGCAAAGAGTTGACTCATTGGAAAACACTCTGATGCTGGGAAGGATTGGGGGCAGGAGGAGAAGGGGACGACAGAGGATGAGATGGCTGGATGGCATCACTGACTTGATGGACATGAGTCTGAGTGAACTCCGGGAGTTGGTGATGGACAGGGAGGCCTGGCGTGCTGCGATTCATGGGGTCGCAAAGAGTCGGACATGGCTGAGCAACTGAACTGAACTGAATTGAATAAAGGGTCCTTGAATGGTAGTTATAAAGCTGTACCATTTCTGGACATGAAGATAGCATCATTTTCTATTTCTAGAGTGCAAGATAATATCCAGGGCAACATTGTGTTCCTGTTTGAAGATCAGAAATTATATTTGAAGGAAAGCATCCATCATGGAAAGAAAACAGGCTATTGCTAGTAAATTAAAAAGTGTTGCACAAAAACATGTTAGGTTGTTTCTATGAATGACAAATCTCAAGAACTGAAAGGGATCACAATCATATATCTTATGCATTATGTGTCTCACATATATATATGGAAATTAGCAAATATTACTGCTTTTAATTCACATATATATGGAAATTAACATATATTACTGCTTTTAATTTTACCTCTCATGTTCCAAGTTAGCAGGCCTTCAAGCTATTCTTTGATGAAAGCTAAGCACCTTTTTGTTAGAAATAAATTATCTGAAAAGTGATATAGGAGATACAGAGACATAAAACTGCGAAGGATAGTAAAGTTACAGAACATAAGGAAAATTAAAAAGCAAAACTGAGAAGTACTTGAGACACATATTTCTTTCTGTGTCTCTTTTGGCAGAATGAGAATTAAGATTTTCTAAGTTATATACCATAGCAATTAATGATTACATTTGGTATATACATTAATGATATGACTTCTTTTTAAAGATAACAGCTAATTCTTTTGCAATGATTTTTTTCACTTATGGGACTATTTTCAAAATATGAAGTAAATCAAAATTACATTATTATTTTAGCAAGGGATTTTATCTCTTATCTTAGAAGACTAATCTTAAGCAAGAACAATGAGATTTGATGAATGTATTTTTTATGATGTGCTTGGAAAAATTATTTAATACATGTTATTTAAACTTCTGAATATGTTTCAGTCTGGTTTGTCAAAACTAATATATGCTTTTTCTAGAAAATGAATGTATTTCAGTGTAAAGCTTCTCATCTAAAATTGTATTGGAAAAGAAAAAAATGAAAATAATATCTATGATAAATATACTATTTAGCATCAAGTAGATGTTAATGATTTGAGAGGCTCCTTAATATAACTGACTTTCTTATTTAAATGCAATTCTGTATTTTTATTTCTAAGACATACATAATGTTAAATTACTCTAAATTTTTTGCTGTTTTTCATTGTAAATATAAAATTACATACATTTCAGAATATTTGTATAGTAATGTAAGTATTATAAGGGCTTGAATGAGGATTCAAATGAAATAGACTATACATAAAAACATAAGCAGACTTTAAAATTCTGTTTCATTAATAACAGCTTACTGGGATAGGCAATAGTTTGTGGTCAATTATGACTGGAGATGATTCCTTCCATAAACCAAAGATAGATATATACAAAGAGAAGGAAGTATGGAGGGGAAACATTTGGAATATATTGATTTCTAGATGTCTATGAAACATAAAGGTGGAATGGTTCAGTAGGTTAAGGAAAATATAGGTCTGTAACTCATGGGTATAGTTTGATAAAGGGATAGATTTGAGATTAGCCAACATGTGGAAATTGAAGTGTAGGTTGCCTGTTTCAGGTTTTGTAATTTTAAAAGTGTGTCCTGCATAAAACACAGGAGAGCAAAAGAGTGGAGCCTCCTGCACTGAATAATTACCAGTGGAAGCTGGTAATATCTAAAAACTAGCAGGAAGAAAATGGGCTTATAAAAAGAGATGGGCATTAGACTGAGGAAAAGGGATAGATAAGGGAATCAAGGGGCTCAGTAGTACCATGGAAGAGTAGCTATATTAAATACACAGAAAGGAGAGTTAGGAGAGGCTCTTTCACACAGTGAGGTTAGTTAATCTAGATGATGGATGCTAAGGTTCAAGTTGTGCCATGCCGCCCCCATATATATTGAAGAAATGATATCAAGGATCTTAGAGTCTAAGATGTTGGAAATACTATTTGATTGGGACATACATAACAGTAAAGTGTAGACATTAGGGTTTAGAGGGAGATTTTGAATTAGAAATCAGTCTGAGTGAATTGAAGTCAGTAATGAAAATGAGGAGGCTTCTTATTTGCTGGTACTGACTGTCCCTTTGTACTATAGTCTGAAGTCAGGAAGTTTGATTCCTTTAGCTCCATTCTTTCTCAAGATTGCTTAGGCTATTCAGGGTTTTTTGTCTTTCCATTGTGAAATTTGGGGCCTGAGACTTTATTTCAAAAATATGTTGAATAGGTAGAAAAGGAGAGATGAATAAGGAGAAATACTGTTTTAGATATCATACCTCATTTGAATCACTATATATTTCTTAACATCAGTTAATCATGACAATTTTAACTTGTATATAATTCATCAGAAGTAAGTGCAAGAGATATTCCACCTTATTTTCTTCAGATAACTATCCAGTTCATCATATAGATGTTGACACAATATTAGACTTCAAAGATACGTTGGGAGTTGTGATTCTCAGACATTAGATGTGTGAGCGAGGTTGACAGATGAGAACAGGGGGAAAGAAGAGATGTCCCAATATATTTTATAAATGCTCAAAAATGAGGAAAAGAATTTGAGTCACCCTCCAGAGGAAGTATCACCATGGTGGTACGCTCACCATTCTGCAGCGCAAGGACGAGGTCCAGACCGACGGGTGGTGGGCTCGCCTCGGGGACCGGGAGGGCTACGTGCCCAGGAACCTGCTGGGGTTGTATCCACAGATCAAACCCCGACAGCGGACGCTGGCCTGAGCCCCCCTGCAGAACCGCACAGGCTCGCCGGCGGCGGGGAGCGGCTCGGGCTGACTAGGCCGTCTCCCGGCAGTGGACGCTGGACGCAGCTTCAGGGGCTCCCTCAGCAGACCGTGTCCGCGCTGTGAGGGCCCCCGGGTGAGGGTCTGCCCTCGGCTCAGAGAGAGGCCTTCACCTCCAAGGAGACTGAATTTTGCCAATTACTGTAAATCCAAATAAATACCCAGCTTTCTAAACCAACCACCCTTGTTGCCAATAGGAAGCCCTGTCGTTGACCCTCGATTGGTTGCCGATGAAGACGATGCTCTTATGGACGTGGGCCCCAAAGCCCCCTCACCCCTGGTATTGCCCCAGCGCCCCCGCCCACCCCCAGAGAGCCTGCCTGCTGTGAGATGCGCCCCTCGCTGGAGCCCCGCCCTCCTGTCCATCGGAAGTCAGAAACCCGGCGCCATCCTCACGTGCATTTCTTCTCTTCATCACCAAAGGAGCCGTGTGTGGAGGCTTGTCTAGCGGGGGTGTCTGAGGTGTGGGCTCCTTTCCCCTTCCAGGCCTCAGTCTAGGTCCCCAACAGGCCACAGGCACAAGTAGCCTTAGGACCAAGTGACACCACAGGGTCAGAAGTTTCAACACGGCGCCGCCTTCCTGCAGCCTCCAGCTTGCCCCAGTGACCTTGCCCCACCCGGCGATGTGAAGGCCTGGGCGGGGAGCGGAGGATGGGGGACGCCCGCCCGTGTGTCTCTGGGCAGGGCCCAGACTCCCCGGTTCCGGTCCGGACTTAACAGTGAGACGCTTTCCCGAGATTTGAACAGGCGTTTATATACCAAAAGTATTTTTTGACTAAACCACTCGAAACTATCAGAACCATGTTGGAAGTTTTTTTTTTTTTTCCTCATTAAAGTGTAGGCCCTGAGCTTTATTTTCCTAAAAAATAAAAAATCCTCAAAGAGAAAGAAGGAGCCAACTTCATCCTACTTTTCTTTTAAAGAGAACAGTCTTTTGGACTCTGTGGGAGAGGGAGAGGGTGGGGTGATTTGGGAGAATGGCATTGAAACATGTATAATATCATATAAGAAATGAATTTCCAGTCTAGGTTAGATGCAGGATACAGGATGCTTGGGGCTGGTGCACTGAGATGACCCAGAGGGATGGTATGGGGAGTGTTATGCCCAGAGTCCGAGTCCCCAAAACTGAGAGAATAAGACTTCCACAGCAGTGCAAAAGCATAAAGGGGTTTTATTGCCAGCTCGAGCCAGGGTCCCGCCTCATCCAGCGCAGTGGAGTCTTGAGGAGAGCCCGGAGCCCAGATTTACAGCAGTATTTATAAGTTTAGAACAAAGACAGGGAGTTGGCAAGGGTTGATTGGCTGCAGGGGTTTCCTGGTATTTACTGATTGGCTAGTCATCATCCCTCTGATTGGCCAGAGTTACCATCTCTCTGATTGGCCAGAGTTACCATCCCTGGAAGCCCTAGAAGCATGACTCAGGGATTATTTTTGGCCTAGTGCACCTCTCTGAGCCTGTCATGGCTCTGGTGAGGTTGTAACAGGGAGGGAGGTGGGAGGGGGGTTTAGGATTGGGAACACGTGTACACCCATGGCGGATTCATGTTGATGTATGGCAAAACCAATACAGTATTGTAATGTAAAATAAAGTAAAATTTTAAAAAAAAAGTAAAGATAACCTTCCCTTTGACCCGCTGTTTGTCAGGGTTGTGTCTCCAGTCCTGTCTGGAGGGTATGTTTTGGGTGGAGGTGCCATCTGCATGGAACTTCTCACCAAGGAGGGCTGGAGCAGCGCCTACTCAATACAGACAGTGATCATGCAGAGCAGTGCCACACTGGGGAAGGGGAAAGCACGAGTGCAGTTTAGAGCCAACAAATCTCAATGCAGTCTGACAAGAGCACAGCAGTCCTACAAATCCTTGGTGCAGATCCACGAAAAAAATTGCTGGTGCACACCCCCGAAGGACACACACACACACACACACACACACACACACACACACACACACACATACAGAACTGTTTCAAGTACTTAAGACTGACTTACAGACCAACCAACCACCTGGCTGGAACCCTTGCTAGCAGGCATTCTTATAAAAGAAACTTTCCAGCCTCCTTATATTGCTGGAAACTCAGCTGTGCTCCAGACTAGAGCCTCCTTGCCTATGCTATGGATTTTTATTTTCTCTTATTTCATGAACACTGCTTTTTTTGGTTACAGTGTATGATGGATGTGTATGAAAAAAGCATGTATCTTTGGGAAAACAATTACAGTTTCTTAATTTGAAAAAAAAGAGTCACTTATCTTCAGCTTATCCCATCTACCAACATTCATTAAATTGGCCAAATATACAGACATGTCAGTCAACTGTCATCAACATTGTTAAATTGTTTTGTTACTTTGCATCAGTGAGGTGATTCTTCATCGTGAGAATTTTAGTTTGATTTCTGCGTTAGTAAACACTGGTACTGTACCATTTTGGAGGGGGATACACACACACATACATAGTCCTCTATTCAAATGAATTTTCAATGAAAAAAAAAAACACTTCAGTTCCATCTCAGGTCTGGCTAGTCTCTTAAAATTTGTTGTACTGAAATAAAACCTGAGAAGACTATATAAAGCAATCACCAGATAATGGCATCATTTCTCGAGTATCTGATGCATGAAATGCCTAAACTTATGTTGAAAAGCTGTCAAGATAATTTAAAACTTTAGTTGTAAATTAAGATCCAGAGTTCTGTTTATAAATATGTGGAGAGAACACTACTTATTTTCTTCTATCACACAGGAGAAATAAAAGTCATTTAGAAAGCTTTTTGCTAAGGTAAGTGCTATAGACAACATCAAAGAACAGCTATTCTTAGGGTAACCCTGTGAGGTCCTTCTAGGTCTATAATTCACTCTCCCAAAACTCCAAAACCTAGGATGTGTATATTAATATTATGATATCAGTGTTAGCATGACAAGGACAAAAAGGTTGATTATCATCTGTGATATATATGCAGAGAAAGCCACCCAGAGCAATTATACTGTTTTGAGACAATCTGCTCTTCAACAGTTTTAACCAGATTTACTAGACATAAACATTCCATTTGTCACACTGTGTCCAATAATACTTTAAAATCATGATTCCAATGATTAAGATATTACCTCCACCTCATAATTTTCAAAGTGATATGTTAGTAAATATAAGGCAGGAAAGAAAAATAAACATGTTTATCATGTAAATTTTCAACTGGTTTTCTAAATGCTTTGTTTAATATCTTGGAACATAAATGAGCTCATAACTATCTGAAAACCTTGATTTGTTCTCTTTTCAAAATATTTTCTCCTGGTATGATTTCTTAGCTAAGTTTAGCATTTTTTATTTTCCCCCACATACTAAAAGCTAAAAGTGACCATTTTTTAGTGAATCATTATTTTGAAGTTAGACTGAACATTCATGATAGTGAAGAGGAAACAAAAATTGGATAATCTTTCAGGTTTGATACTTTTCAAATTTGCTTTTCCACTCAACTGAGCTAAATTGGCAAGTGGGAAAAAGATCTATCTAAAACATTTTATAAAATAAAAGCATTTCTGAGAGTAACTATTAAAAATATTTGGTGCTAAACGGAATCATCTTTAAGTATTGTTTACTGAGTACTTAGTACATATGTTATGGTATAAGCCTGTAAAAGATAGTTTTTAAAGAAGCTCTGTAAGAGTTTACAATCTAAAAGGGAAAGTAGTCAACATTGCTAGAGTACTTAGTCTATGGCAGGCACCAATTTAAGCACTTTACAAATATTAATATGTTTAATCATTGTAATGACCCTAAGATGCAAGTATTATTATTCACATTTAAGAAATAAGGACAAAGAGGTACAGATAGTTTGAGTGACTTGCTCAAGGACACTAACTGTGTTAACATTTAGCCAGCCAATGAGGTTATTGCAAGACTTTGAGAGACCTAAAATACATAGCATAATTTTTTCACCTTTCTCAGTTGGAAACAAAGTGAGAAAGAGATGTTAGAGTCAAATGGCCAAAACTTAACCTGTTACTTATAATGCCTATGGTGAAGAACAGGAACATTAAGTTTGTTTGCCGAGTATTTTTTGCCAAAATTTTGCTTGTTTGCCAAAAATTTTAACCCTAAATTGGACACAATAGTCTAGTCACTGTCCCTGGCAGTGGTTTAAAAATCAATGATTTCCAGGGTCATCTGCCTAAAAATATGTCATAAAAGAGCAGAACAGAACATAGGTTCTTTGCAGGAAGGTAGATTAGATAGAAGAAAAAAGAACAAAAAGAAAAGAGAGAGAGGGCACACATGCTACCATCTTCCAGTGTTAGTTTCTTATTTCTTTAAAGGGAAAGTGAAAGTCAGTCGTGTCCGACTCTGTGACCCCATGCACTGTAACCTGCCAGGTTTCTCTGTCCATGGAGTTCTCCAGGCAAGAATACTGGAGTGGGTAGCCATTCCCTTCTCCAGGGGATCTTCCTGACCCAGGGATTGAATCTGGGTCTCTCGCGTTGCAGGCAGAACTTTTTACCATCTGAGCCACCAGGGAAGCCCTATTTCTGTAAAAATCACCACAAATTTATTAGATTAACACATTACCTATTTGTTATCTTACAGTTCTGGAGTTCAGAGTTCCTAGAATCAAGGTGTTGGCAAGGCTGTGTTCTTTGTGGAGGCTCTAAGGAGAATACGTGTCCTTACACTTACTAGCTTCTACAGGCCACATGCATGCTTTAGCTCATGGCCCTCTTCCTTCAGCTTCAGAAATTCATCATTCCATCCTCTACCACTTTTGTCATGTTGTGTTCTGCCTCTTTGATACATCTTGCATGCCTTTTATGAGGACCTTTGTGATTTATATTAAACTAACCAGGATCATCCAGGATGGTTTTCCCATCTCAAGATTCTTAATTGTATCTCAACATATATGTCAAGTGCCTCTTGACATATAAGGCAACACACTCATAGTTTCCAGGGACTAGAATGTGGACATGTTTGGAAGGAATTGTTACATCTAACACATCTCCTCAAATTCACCACTGGGAAGGAGTAAATAAAAGAGAAATAGAGTAAAAATTATGACCCTAGTGTGACTTTTCTCAGATGGCATCATAATATTAGGAAAAAGAGACCCCCCTCTGTTCCTGGTCAGCATTTTGTAGTGTGTGGTTCCTTTCTCAGTGGATTTAACCAGTAATGTCATCTTTAATCAAAGCTAGTATTGTTTCTCTGAGAACAGGAAGTCATGGGTAGCTTTTACTTTATTAACCAGTTCCCCATTGCCAGCTAAGTTGCTTTATGTACCTTTCGGGGACCATTTACATATTCCATATTAAAAGTGAGCTATTTAAGTTTTCAGGTATTATAATTGAATTGTGTATTCACCCTTCTTAATTCTGTCAGGTTTTGCTTCATACATTTTTGTTTTCTGTTAAGTCCACGTATGCCCATGATAGCTGTACTTTCATGATGGATTGACCCTTTTCACATTATATAATATTTTATTTGTCTCTCTCTAGTAACAATAGTTACAATTTGCTGAATGCTTATTATGTTCCAGACACAGTTCTAAGCAAGTATTATTTGTTGTTCATGTACAATTGCATTGTATTGAAACTATTAAACAGATTCCATTTTTTAATTAATTTCTTATAGAAAAATAACTTTCAGTGGCATTTTTATTCTTTGAGTATTGAGGACAATATTTAATGTTTCCTTGTGCTGAAGTATTTTTCATATGCCTCATTTTGGATGATTTAGTGTATTTACTTACTGATTGTTGGACAATCTGAGGTCTGTTCCATACCCATGTTTGCTATCAAGATTTAGGCTTCTCTTAAGCCTTGATCACTTTTATCTTCCATATTTGCATTAGTCCCAATTCATCTTAAAATACAGAAATTTAATGATTTCAAGCATTTCAAAACCATTTCCATAAAAAATACTTCAACTAGAGTACTTTTGCTTGTTCAGCAAAGCTCTTTTCTGATAGATTTGATCACTAAAAGCTGCCCAGATTGAACAAACAAGATTTACATTTCTCATCAAGTACTATTATCAGTTGTATTTCTTTTATTCTTTCTGAACTATGAAACTTTAAGAATCAGCATTTCATGTCCCTCATTCTCTTAAAATATGAGTAACATCACAAATCTACTTTTAATTTCTTATATGTATGTGTATGCGCGCATGTATATTGCAATCTAAAGGTGAATACTGATGTAGAGATTTTGATGGATGTCAAATGGGTGAGAGTAGAGAAAAGTATACTATTCTTATTGAATTAAAATGAAGGAAAGGGATGGTTGTTCAGTTCTCTGATGATTCTACGACTATAAGCTGGGTAATTCAGGTGGTGGAAACCAAGTTTCCCAGTAAGGCTTTTTCAATTTTGGCAGTTCTGAAGCATCTCAGGATTTAGTTTCATGCATCTACTGCTTGGTGAACTGTTCACTAATAGTTACTTTCAGGTTGATTTTTTTTTTTTTTCCCAAAAATCTTTTGCAATTTTGTCTTGGTCTGTCCTTTATAGTTACCTTTTTCTGTTTCTTTTTATTTGAATTTTATTTCTTTGTTGATTCATCACCTATTTTCCATCAAGATGACCTTTTTTAAAAAATTGGCAACTTTTTACATATTAGCTCTTTGTGATATGGGTTGCACTTTTTTTTTTTCAATTGGAGAATAATTGCTTTACCGTGTTGTGCTGGTTTCTGCTGTTCAACAGCATGAATCAGTTCTAGGTATACATATAATTCCTCCCTCTAGAGCCTCCCTCACACATCCGATCCTACTCCTCTAGGTTTGCACAGAGCACCAAGCTGAACTCTTTGTGTTGTACAGCTGCTTTCTGTTAGATATGTATTTTATACTTGGTAGTGTATATATGTCAGTGCTACTCTTTCAATTCATCCCACCCTCTCCTCACTTCACTGTGTTCACAAGTCTGTTCTCTACATCTGTGTCTCTATTGCTACCCCACAAAAA
Source organism: Budorcas taxicolor (assembly GCF_023091745.1). Lineage (NCBI taxonomy): Eukaryota > Metazoa > Chordata > Mammalia > Artiodactyla > Bovidae > Budorcas > Budorcas taxicolor. The sequence goes on along the minus strand of NC_068920.1, from coordinate 99,266,824 downwards.
GGTTTATCAGTATCATTTTTATAGATTCTAAATGTACATATGCATTCATATATGATTTTTTTTCTCTTTCTGACTTACTTCACTCTGTTTAACAGGCTATAGGTTTATCTACCTCACTACAAGGGACTCAAGTTCATTGTTTTTATGGCTGAATAATATTCCATTGTATATATGTACCACAACTTCTTTATCCATTCATCTGCTGATAGATATGTAGGTTACATCCATGTTCTGGCTATTGTAAATAGTGCTGCTATGAACATTGGGGTACAGGGGTCTTTTGCATTATAGTTTTCTGAGGGTATATGCCTAGTACTACTTCCTAACATCATGCTGTACTGTGCTTAGTCTCTCAATCATGTCTGACTCTTTGCAACCCCGTAGACTGTAGCCCATCAGGCTCCTCTGTCCATGGGGATTCTCCAGGCAAGAATACTAGAATGGGTTGCCATGCCCTCCTCCAGGGGATCTTCCCAACCCAAGGATTGAATCCAGGTCTCCTGCATTGCAGGTGGATTCTTTACCATCTGAGCCACCAGTAAATCTCATGAATACTGGAATGAGTAGCCTGTCCCTTCTCCAGGGGATCTTCCTGACCCAGGAATTGAACTGGAGTCTCCTTCATTGCAAATGGATTCTTTACCAACTTAGCTACCAGGGAAGCTCTCCTTACACCATACACAAAGATAAACTCAAAATGGATTAAAGGCCTAAATGTAAAGCCAAATACTATAAAACTCATAGAGGAAAACATAGAACATTCTCTGACATAAATCTCAGCAAGATCCTCTTTCACCCATCTCCTGGAGTAATGGATATAAAACAAAAGTAAACAAATGGGACCTAATTAAACTTAAAAGCTTTGCACAGCAAAGGAAACTATAAATAAATTGAAAAGGCAGCCCTCAGAATGGGAGAGAATAATTGTAAATGTAGCAACTGACAAAGGATTAATCTCCAAAATATACAAGCAGCTCATGTAGCTCAGTATCAGGAAAACAAACAACCCAATCAAAAAATAGGCGGAAGACCTAAACAGACATTTCTCCAAACTGGCTAATAAACACATGAAAAGATGCTCAACATCACTCATTGTTAGAGAAATGCAAGTTGAAACTACAAGGAGGCTTCACCCTGCACAGGTCAGAATGGCCATCATGAAGAAACCTACAAACAATACATGATAGGGAGGGTGTGGGGAAAATGGAACCCTCTTGCACTGTTGATAAGAATACAAACTGATACAGCCACTGTGGAGAACAGTGTGGAGATTCCTTAAAAAACTAGGAATAAAACTATCCTGGTGGTGGTGGTGGTGGTTTAGGTGCTAAATCGTGTCTGACTCTTGCCACCATTGGACTGTAGTCCACCAGGCTTCTCTGTCCATGGGATTTCTCAGGCAAGAATACTGGAGTGAGTTGCCATTTCTTTCTCCAGAGGATCTTCATGACCCAGGGATCAAGCCAGGGTCTCCTGCACTTCAGATAGATTCTTTACCGACTGAGCCACCATGGAAGCCCCAAACTACCATATCACCCAGCATTTTCACTACTGGTCATATACTTTTTGTAGTTATTTTTATGAACAGGTTCGTGAAGCATTTTGTCACCTTTTTCGAGATTCCAAAATTATTAATTTCCATGCTCAATTTTACAGTTAATTTTGATTATTTTCTCTGTCGCCCAGTCGTGTCCGACTCTTTGCGACCCCATGGACTAGTAGCCTACCAGGCTCCTCTCTCCATGGGATTCTCCAGGCAAGAGTACTGGAGTGGGTTGCCATTTCCTTCTCCAAGGGATCTTCCCAACCCAGGGATCGAACCCAGGTCTCCTGTATTCCAGGCAGACGCTTTAACCTCCGAGCCACCAGGGAAGCCCGATAATAAATGTATAAACTATATACGATTTATAGGTCCATCTAGTCAAGGCTATGGTTTTTCCAGTGGTCATGTATGGATGTGAGAGTTGGACTGTGAAGAAAGCTGAGCGCCAAAGAATTGATGCTTTTGAACTGTGGTGTTGGAGAAGACTCTTGAGAGTCCCTTGGACTGCAAGGAGATCCAACCAGTCCATTCTAAAGGAGATCAGTCTTGGGTGTTCTTTGGAAGGAATGATGCTAAAGCTGAAACTCCAGTGCTTTGGCCACCTTATGTAAAGAGTTGACTCACTGGAAAAGACTCTGTAGCTGGGAGGGGTTGGGGGCAGGAGGAGAAGGGGATGACAGAGGATGAGATGGCTGGATGGCATAAGCGACTCGATGGACACGGGTTTGTGTGAACTCTGTGAGTTGGTGATGGACAGGGAGGCCTGGCATGCTGCAATTCATGGGGTCACAAAGAGTTGGACATGACTGAGTGACTGAACTGAACTGAATATAAAATAATTTTATTTTATACATTTAGAACAGAGAGAAAAAATTTATAAATACACTTATAACTCCTAATTCAGTACTTTTGGCAACTAAATAGAGTATATAATTTTAAATAAAGTAGGTCAAATTCATTAGGAAATTGCTGTCTGTTTTACCTAGACTAAGAAACCCTAAATTATCTTTTTGTATTTCTCAGTGTTCTTTATTTTTAAAAAAGAGTGATTCTTTTCATCATACTGCAGTATGCTGCTCTCTATTATGTATTATTTTTTGTGTTGCAGAACAGTAAAGCAACATTTGTCAGCAAACATTCATATGCCTGCTTCTGCCTCTGTCTTCTTTTCAGTACTGAAATCATCCAGAGAAAATAGACTCCAGGGAGAAAGTAAACAAATTATAGAGGAATGACACAGTTCCGCAGTGCAAGTTGGCAGCATGGATTCTACATGCCAGGCTTATGACAGTCTGGTGAGAAATTGTAAAGGAGCCATTATGCCTGGTCAAGAGTAGCATGAGCAGCATGTGAAAGGTTGAAAGTCAGCCCAAACAAATTGAACTTACTATTTTATTTAAAAATAGCATTGATCATAGCAAGAGTAGATTTTCAGAGGGTTAATATATAGGATTGTCACTTTATTTTGCTGAATTTGAATATATACCATTTACCCTATACTGGGCAAGAGCAAAAACAAAACAAAACAAAAAATGAAAGAATCTAGATTACAAATCATAAGCTCTGGATTTGAGTCCCAGATCTCATATTACTAAGGAAAATAGATGGGCAATGTAACCCTTCTTGATATCCAGATCTCTGTGTTTAATAATGAAAATACAGATGCCATATCATTGTGAAGATGAAAAATGAGACAATATACATAAAACTCCCAGATGATAACGGAAATAAAGACCAAAGTACTGTTTGAGTTCCATCATGGCTGTGGAGCTCTTGGCACAGAAAACATGCAAGAATGAATATGAATATGGGCAAATCACACAGTGCTGTTGGAAGAAAATAGCCATTTAAAGTCATTTGGATCTATTTAAATTATAGGTCATATTAATAGAAATGCAGCAAATAAATTTGGGAAGGAACACTGGTCTAGATCATGAGTGCCCTTGAATGTTAGACTAAATAATGCTGATTTCATTCCATGGGAAATGAAAAATGGAAAGCTGTTCTGAAGAAAATGGAAAGTGAAAACTGGTATGATAAATAGGAGGTTAAAATGACCCAAAACAGTTTGAGGGTGAAAAGGTTATGTTTGAAGCAAGGAAAGTTCAAGTTATCTTATAGTTTGAAGCAAGGAAAGTTCAAGTTATCTTATAATACAAGTGGGAATGCAAGTTTGAGAAAAATACTAAGTTTGGAACTCAACTAGGATAATCATACTCATTTATTAGGTAATTACTCAGTGCCAAGAATATCACATATATAATTAAATCTTATCTTCATGACAAGTCTAAGACAAGAGCTGTGGCTCTACTTCAAGGAGAGAACTGAAACCAAAGACCACACAGCTGGGGACGCAGGGGAGCAGAGATTTGAACCATATCGTCTCTCTCCAAGGCTTGTACTCAGCAGCTGTGCTATTTTAGAACCCCATCACTCATAGGGTAGCATGTGAAAGGCAGAATTCTGACATCACAGCAGAAGTGTTCCAGCCTTAGTGACTGAGAAAATGCAAATGACAATTACAGAAAAAATGATATGGTGGAATAAAGGGAGACAAAGTGAGTCTGGTTTTGACATTTTGAGTTTTGGTCCTTTTGGATTATAAAAGTGGTGATGTCCAGCAAGCAGATGGAAATGCAGGATGAACTAGGGAAGGATATGGAGAGACATGCTTTAGAGTTTTCCAAAAGGGGGTGATGGACGACTCCAGGAAAGGTCTTGACAAGAGACAGTGAATGCGGGAAATGCAGGCCAAGGGAAGGTCCCTGTGAAAAATCAGGAAGGCAATTATAATTTCAGCACAGAACATAAATATAATTTCCTATCAGAGAATTCAAAGATCTTTTAGAGTAGCAATTCTCTCCTGCTTGGAAAAGCCACTGCATTGAAGGGCACCGTAAGCCTGTAAATCAATTAAACTCGAATTACAAAGTCAAACAGCATCTGTTCCCATCATGACATAAAACCCGCTAAGATGAAGAATCTCTGACAAGAATAAGTTAAATTTTTTATAAGTTACTTTTCCAGTGAGCTGTTTTTCTTCACATAGTTTCAATAACATCCAAGCAGACCTGGGGCTTGGAAGTGTCCTTAGAGATCACCTGGTCTAACATCTTTATTTTAAAAATAAAAAATCTAAGGCTTAGAGAAGGGACCCCAGGTCACGAAGCTCGTTTTTCCATAAATGGGTTCATTTATATTTACACTCACTAAATGTTTGGGGACCAAGCAAACTGTATTTCATGATGATACTTCCCTGAGAGTATTACTGTGTGTGAGCACAAAGTTTATTGAGTCTTTAATTTGTGTACATTTTTCTCTCCCTTTACAAAGAATGAAGCTATCATTTTGGTTTGTTTGTTTCCCCCAAGGACATCTTGGTTGCAGGGATGAAAGCAGAGATTGCCTACAAACAAATGTCTTTCATGTCTTTTAAGAATATTTTGAGAGAAGGAGGAAATGAAGCCTTATAGGGGAAAAAATGACGAGGTGAGGGTGAGAGAAACAAGCATTGAATTTTCTGCTGCCCCCTTCTCTTTTGCCTTCAATCTTTCCCAGAAACAGGTCTTTTCCAAAAAATAATCTCTTTTCATAGATGTCCAAAGTATTGGAGTTTCAGCTTCAGCAACAGACCTTCCATTAAATATAGGGTTGATTTCCTTTATGATTGACTGGTTTGGTCTTTTTTCAGTTCAAGGGACTCTCAAGTCTTCTCCAGCACCATAATTTGAAAGCATCCATTCTTCATTTCTCAACCATTTTTATATTTTACAGTTCTTCATTTTACCAAAGTTCTTCTCTGCTCTTTTTCTTCAGATATCTCACCCTCTATACTTATTATTCCATAATCTAGGCACAGAAGTTATCTTTATAAATCTCATGTTTTTCTTCAAAAGAATTCTAAAGTACAATAGTATTCATAAGGAATGACATAGAGTCTGAATAAAATGTGTTCATAACACTTCCTTTGTTTTTGACGGAACTCTAATTTTAATTTTAACATTTTATGAAATGCATTAATAGCATTAATATTCCTCCCAAATATTCAAGGAAATTTATATTTTAGGAAAGTAACCCATGTACTGTGGTAACGAATAGCCGTATCCAGAATTGCAAGCACATCTGTTCAGGAAGAACAGGAAAGCAAGATACATACAAGTCAGTTCCTTTAAGGTGTCAAAGCAGAGTTGTAACCAACTTCCTCTGAGTTAGGTAAGCTGAATTAATAGATATACATAATAAATGGCATCAGTTTGGAAGAAAAATACAATACTTTTAAAAGTCTCTACAAAGACAGTTTTGCAAAGAAGAAGGGGCCAAACTAGATTTAAAAATTAATATGTTAAACCAAGGACATACAAGAATGCTGAGTTTATCTTGGCACATTTAAGAGTGATTAACTTTTGTTGGACTGGTTAGAATAAATGAGTGAGGCAAAACTGATTATATTTGAATATACTTTATTCTTAGGGATTAAATCTGGTGCAGAAAATTTGAGAATCATTCAATATTGTATACCATGGATCTTAACATAGGGTGCTTTTGGGAATCTTTTAAAAACTATAAATCCCTGGGCCTCAACTATAAACCAGTTAAACCAAAGTCTCTGGAGATGGGATCCAGAATGGGTATTTTTAAAATTCCGCAGGTCTTTCTCACATGTAGCCAGGTTGAATGCTACTCATCTTGAGATATTGAATGGGGGATGAGGGTGGGATCACAGGCAGAATAATAGCCCTCAAAGATGTTCACAAATTAACTCCCAGAACCCATGAATGTTTTACCTTACATGACAAAAGGTACCTTACTTTACAGATATAATAAAGTAAAGCCTTTTGAGATGGGAAGATTATCCTGGATTATTTAAGTGAGCCAGGTATAATCCAACACAGAAGGGAATGGCAACCCACTCCAGTGTTCTTGCTTGGAGAATTCCAAGGACGGTGGAGCCTGGTGGGCTAACGTCTATGGGGTTGCACAGAATTGAACATGACTGAAGCAACTTAGCAGCAGCAGAGCAGTTTAATACAAGGGCCCTTTTAAGAGGGAGGCATGTCAGGGAGTATTCCCTGGTGGCTCAGACAGTAAAGAATCTGCCTTCACTGAGGGAGACAGGGTTCGATCCCTGGGTTGGGAAGATCCTCTGGAGAAGGGAATGGCAACCCACTCCAGTATTCTTGCCTGGAGAATCCCCATGGACAGAGGAGACTGGTGGGCTACAGTCCATAGGGTCACAAAGAGCTGAACACAACTGAGCGACCAACACTATTTCAGTGTCAGAGTCAGATATGCAGCCATGGAAGCAGAAGCTGGATGATTCAGGGCTGTGAATCAAGGCATACACGCGGCCTCTAGAAAAGGAAAAGAAACAGATTCTCCCCTAGAGCCTCCAGAAGCAATATTTTTCTGTTGACTCATTTTATCTCTTTGACTACAATAAACAGTTTGCAAGATCTTAGTTCCCTGACCAGGGATTGAACCCATGCTCCTGGCAGTGAAAGCATAGAGTCCTAACCACTGAACCACCAGAGTTAGAACCGACTAACCTACTCCCATCTGCTGACTCATTTCAGACTTTTGTAAAATTATAAATATGTGTTGTTAGAAGCAACTAGGTTTGTAGAATTTGTTGTAAGTAGTGAAAGAAAACTAGCAAAGGTGGCTGCTTAAAATGGTGACTACCTAAAAGATCATGCTTCACAGTAAGAGAAAAATCAAGATAAATAGTCGTTGCCACCTTGGGTCCTTTGTATCACGGGTAATATACCACCTTCTCTTTTTGGATAGAGCAGAGGATTATAAATTTAAAGGTTGGGGGAAAACCCTGTAATGATGTATTTAAGTTTTTTCTGTGTAATACAAATAGATATTTGCAGGAAGAGTGTAGCTAATTGGTTGTTCCCACTTCTTGTGCTTTTTAGTCATTTTCTTTGCTATATTAGGACTTGTTTAACTCATTGTGAATGTTTATGGGATAAGAAAGCTTCCCCATGATGGAAAGCAAATATACCTCCTCACCTTGCTCACAGCAGGTTTTGAGAAGCTGTGTTTTTAGGGGACAATCCTACTTTAACTTAAAATCAAAGCAGAGCTAGTTCTCAGTTGTTAGTAATGATATTGAACACCACATACAGCACCAGGAAGACTATGGACAGAATGAAGAGCAGAAGGGTTTTACGTAGAGACCGGTGAAGGTGTAGGAAAAAATACATAATGGAGAAAAGACAGATATGATACAGAAACTCAAGGTTCAGTAACCAAGCTATTGGTCCAAAAGATGGGGCTTTTGCATAGGAAATAGCATATGTATCGCCTGTAGAAGGACCATACCTAGGTTTCTAGTAACTTGCTGAGCAACCTTCATTAATAGATTCATCTGGTTGTGTTATGTACAAGGCCTTCATGTACCTCAATTTTTGTGTTTTCTAATGAGCTATCAGTCTTTATGCTGGTCAGTATTCTGAACTAATTGTTTCTGAAGATCTCTAAACTATTCTCAAGTGTGGGAGCACTGGTAAACTAGAGCGATTTTGAACTTGAATTAGAGGATTTTTTTTTTTTTTTTACCTTTTCGTAGGGATTAAACAGAGCCTGCTAGGTATAGAAATATAATAGGTACAGATGTTGGTATAGGCATAGATATTTATTTATAACTTCATCTAGATGCTTTTGAACTGTGGTGTTGAAGACTCTTGAGAGTCCCTTGGACTGCAAGGAGATACAACCAGTCCATTCTAAAGGAGATGAGCCCTGGATGTTCTTTGGAAGGAATGATGCTAAAGCTGAAACTCCAGTACTTTGGCCACCTCATGTGAAGTGTTGACTCATTGGAAAAGACTCTGATGCTGGGAGGGATTGGGGGCAGGAGGAGAAGGGGACGACAGAGGATGAGATGGCTGGATGGCATCACTGACTCAATGGACGTGAGTCTGAGTGAACTCTGGGAGCTGGTGATAGATAGGGAGGCCTGGCATGCTGCGATTCATGGGGTCACAAAGAGTCGGACATGACTGAGCGACTGAACTGAACTGAGATCTGTATTTATGCTAAAATATATAATGTACATGGTTTATATTAAAATGAATTAAATTTAAAATTTTATAAAAAGTCTTATTCAGGTGGCATAGTCTTTCTCCAGAATCCTTAGTCTATATTGTTATTGTCATATTGAGGGTTGTTACAAACTCCATGTGATATTGTTTTCTACCACAGGCATTACTTATGCTTAGAATCTACTGTGTCCTGTGAATCCCATTCAGCTTTGCACAGGTTTTTCATGTCACTAGGTATATATGGTTTAACGATGGAATATGGTAGCAGGCATAGACTATACTAACCCTACAACCCGAGTAAACCTATTGACCTATCAGGGGTTGAACTTTCTTTGTGTTGGGATAAAGTGAGATGAAATGATCTGTCTTATATTTTAGATGTGTTTTTCCAACATGTTCCAGATGACCAGTTCCTACAGATTCAATGATAGCAAACCTATGAATCATAGGGCTTCTTTTCAACCTCCTGGGTCACATATGCCTTACCAAGCTTTCCTGACATTTTCTGCTTATACAGGTTTTGTCCTTGACATTTCCTGCTTATACAGGTTTATCAGCATGATGTCTTCAACATCGTGAATGCCTTTGACATTCTACAGGAAGCACATATAGTTTGGGTTTCTTCCAACCATATTATAACAGAGGGTGGCAAAGTTAGCAAAGTTTTGCTGCAAAATCAAAACTGAATAGTGATGTCCATTCCAAATGAATATTTTTAAAATCATCTTTTAAATATTTATTTATTTGTCTGTATCAGGTCTTAGCTGTGGCACGTGAGCTCTTCATTTTGGCATTCAGCCTTCTCTCCAGTTGTGGTGCTCAGGCTTACTTGTCACTTGGCATGTGGGATTTTAGTTCCCCATCCGGGGATGGGACTCATGTCCCCTACACTGAAAGGAACATTCTTAACCACCAGACCACGAAGGAAATCCCCCAAATGAATGTGAACTGTTTCTGTTCTTCCTTGCTGATAGGGATGGCAAAGAACATGTTTGGGAGATAAATGGCCAAATACCATCTACATAAAATGATGTCAATCGTCTCTAGCTAAGATGTTATCTCTCCCATAGCAGGTTTAATTAGGCTGCTTCTTGGTTGAGTCTGTAGTAGTCTGCATTATTTTCCAGGCTCAGTTTGGCTTTCTGGGCCAGCCTAATGAACTAAATGCAGATATTTTGGAGACTCCACCTCTGCCTTCTTTGTATCTTTAGGGTAGTGCAAATCTCTGCCATTTCTCCTGCAATATTGTCACCGTCTTATTTGAGTTGTTGGTGGTGGGGGGATGTTTTAGAGGCTTCCATTTTGCCTTTTCCACCATAATAGATTCTACTTTATAGGCCAGAAAACTAATATAGAAATTGTATTAATTGCCAGGAATATTAGCTAAAATTTTACATTTGACAATGGGGGGAAAGACCACATGTAAGTCATGGGACCAGTGGATGCATTTTGAGCTGAACTTACACTAGGACTTTATTTCCTGGCAAAACAAAAATCCATGTGTTCCTGCTCTCACAGGGAAATTATGAAAGTAATTTGTGGTCTTCAGTATCAATGCCTACTTAGCTCTCGTGTGCAACAATCCTTAGAATGTTTAGCTATTCCATTTTCCCCAGTGCATAGTTACTCAAGTCAATGACTGTAGGTTTTTTTTTTTTTTTTTTTGGGAAAAGATGAAGTAATCATTATAGCCAGAATGCTACAGGATACTTCTTGGGGATCAAGTTTGTCCTTCATTCAATGGGTTCATAGTTGGAAAAGTGGCTCACATCTGGATATTAAACAAGAGATTGAGACATTTTACTAAGATGATTGCCTGAAGTCACCTTCTTTGATCATACTTCCTTGATTGTTGTTATTGTTGTTGTTGTTGTTAGAGAGATTGAGTGATACCTTCATTGGGTGCATATCTTTCTCACACCCAAGAAAGCTGCATTATTGATATACTAGCCATATCTTTAGTTCTCTGCTTGCCATGCTCCTCTGATTGTCATTCCAACCTTCCTACCTTTAAACTGTTAAGAGCAACTATCTAGACCCCACTTTTCCAGAACTTACCATCCCTATTCTTATCATGAGACCAGTTCTCAACATCTTCGCATGAATCCTAGCTTACAATTAGACATTAGACTGTAGGCTCTAACACTGATGGCTCTCTCACCAGCATATTTTTTATTACTTTGTTAAATAAAGTTCTGGCCCTCCTGCAGAACATATTATTCTAGTATTTTCCCCAGCCTTACATCATGCAAACACTCTGGCATTCTTCTTTCTCTGAAGTAGTTCTTCTTTGACTAGCATTTGCTATAGCCATCCTTTCACTTATTCGGGGTCACCATTTTCTGCAAGCTTCTATGAGATATCCTAGAAAATATTAGGACCATTTACTTCAGTCTTTCTTTGAATGTTTTCTCCCAGATTATTTTCCAAAAAGCAATTCCCCTGTGTGAATAAACTCTCCCTTATAAAACTGCATATTCTTTCTGAGTTTAGTTCCATATATATTTCCCAAGTTCCTCTCAAGACTGTTTAGCTTGGGTCTGAATATTCTTGGGATATAATGCCTTTCTCCCTTTGCAATCCCATCACTTCCAAGGCCAGATTATGATGGCCAGTAATTCTAGCTGTTGACCTATTTCCTAAGAGGAGATGTAGAAGGGGACATGTCTTGGAGGAGAGAGGTTTTCTTCAAGACAAATGGGAACACTAACTGCTAACAGAGAGAAGTGGGTGAGTTCAAGGAATCCAAAGAATTCAGAGGAATCTAGCAAAAGAAGAGCATGAATACAGATGATCCCATATATCAGGATCCCATTTTTTTCCAATCAGAGCTCTAAACTTGGCACATCAGATTTGTTTAAGTTAACCTTTGCAGGAGCCAGGCTACTTTTTACCGTTAGGTCCTGGGTTTTCTCTGTCGTTAGTATCTGGGAATAAGCGCTGTCATATGCAGTCAAGGAGCCCCTCTAGCTTTCACAGTTTGCTTCTCACTGACAGTTAATAACTCCCAGAACTTCATGTACTTTCTTCAGAGTATCTTAACCCCTAACAATAGTTACCCAACTCCACTATCTTTATAAATACTGTATCTCTTATAGTTCTCAAACATCTGCTGTGTATATTATACCTGCTAGTAAGTTTACATCTACCAGTTTACCTCTCCAGTTCACTAAATAAAGTTTTTAACAATTTCATTGATACCTGGTTACAGAAGCTTTCCAAGTTCCATCTACCACTAGAAATTTGGATACTCACTGGGGGCTAGCTAGTAAGTGTTCCAGTCCATCTGTTTTACTAGATAAAACTGTTCCAGGTCAAGTTATCCATGAAGCAGACACTAAGGAGATGCTTTTCCTATAGGAGTTTCATTGGGCAGTACTGTTATAATGCCTGAAGGGAATGGAACAGATCAGGTGTAGGCAGAGGGAGAACCTGGGCTCTGCCTAACCTCTTTCAAGCTCTGGCATGGATATTCAGAGTCGAGCCAACTCTTAAATCCTTGTATGAACCAGTTACTGGATTCAGGCTGTGCCTGGTATGGGAATATGATCTTGAACAAGAAGGTTTTCTTGAGCTAAGGGCAATTTCCAAAGGATTGACGGTTGAAGATAATTTGAGAGCAGCAGTCCCCAAACCTGGGTTCAACTATCCTTCAGTCCTGAAGGGGATATCTAAGTAACATGGCACACTGCTGGAGGCAATTAGATTGAAAACCACTGTCATAAAGCTGTGCCAGTTTGTAAACATGTGATTTCAGAACAAGGAACCAAAAATACAAAATCCTTGTCACAAGAGAAGGGCTATTGCCATAGTAATAAAACACAAATATGCTGTCATACTATCAACTCTCAAATGATAAAAGTCCTCTTGTGAAATGATTATCTAGGAGAAGTAAATTGGAATGATTTTCAGTTACCTTACAGTTTTTTCATGACTAAGACTATCAGAAGCTGACGTTGAAAGGAAAACTACAATTACAAATCTATAGGGAAGTCATTCACCATATAAACTCAGAATTATACTTTTATTTCCTACAGTTGCAATTATTACCTTCATAATCCTTATTCCTAGTCTTCTACCCTCTGGAGATAGGTATATAAAGTTTAAAATGAACTTAAACTATCCATTAAACTTGACATGCAGTGCCATACAAAATGCTTTAGTAAATGAAATTTGCTAAAATGTGTTAACACCTGAGCATTATAAGAAAAAGTTGATAATGGCATTTTTAGTTAATGACCATCACTTCAAACAAAATATAAGAGTTCCTAAACTCCAGTAATATATTTATGTTGGGGTAGATTCATCCACCCCTAAATTTATATTCTGTTTTCCTTAGAAGAATGTTTGCAAGACTGCATTCTCCTCTATATAAAGTTTAGAAGGCAATAAAATCTCAGTTGCACTAATCAGAGTAAGAAATGATATTTCTTATCTCCCCTGAAAGAACAGTGCCCATATATATCACAATGCATTTTTCACATATTAAGTGAGTATTTCACTCAATTAGAGATATTATGGTCACAGTATCCTTTCTTTTATTCATTTGAAATCCGTAGCCTGACATTGGGTATAATAACCAGGTATAATTTTCCTTGTTACAAATTTGTAGTTTGGATAATATTTTACATACATCAGCTACAAAGTCCATTTCCATCCTCTAATAGGTGGAAAGAGATCTCAAACCTAACTGCAGTTAGCATCATTTGGACAGTTTGTTGTTTGCTTTTAATGCAGATGCACAGACCTCACACCCTAAATGATTCTCATTCATTTGGTCTGGGGTGGCCTGGACATCACATTTCTCCTAGCGTGGAGAAGCACTTTAATATGGTATTTGGGTTACCCTTATAAAGTGAACATTTAACCTCAAGCCTCAAATATCTCTTGTATCCCCAAAGTCTGATTGTCTAATATTGTTTAAAGTCTCAGGAGATAGTATAGCAAAACTGCAGATTAACTGCTACAAATCATTCACTCTGACTTTCTTTGCATTTCTCAACTTGTTCCTTAACCTTGAACTTCAGAGTAAACTTTGAGATGGAAATTAATGCACAGAAGAAATATCAATGCAAGAAAAATGAGTTAGCTTCTGAAAAATGTTCAATTCATCTGTATGTAATACAGAGAATATAATTTGGGTCTAGAAATTGGCATGGTGTATAGTTATGGAAAACCCACAATTTGCTATGTTTAAAGATCCCAGTCCTCAGGAACTATCATGTAAATATTACTTTGGACATATGCTACTTAGAATCCATAAAGAAAATTTTAATTCACATTCAATTGTAAGGTGTTAGCTTTATCAAAAACTTTCAAAATAAATAGTTGATTTACTATTTAAAAAGACATCAGAGGTGATCTACTGCAAATTCAAACTCAATTCTTATCTTAAATCTTGTTCTGAGAACCAAATTCATTATTCCCTCTTCTCTCCTAAATGTTCTTTCCTATATGCCAGTGAAAGAAATAAAACAAGGAATACTTAATTTCTAAATTTAAACAACTATGTTTGGTCTGTGTTGTCCCATCCCTTCTTGTTCTCTTAAATCCACTTAGTGTGACAACTTGACACAACAACTGTCTTTATTGATAAAATACATATCACCCTGGACAAACTTGTGGATTTAAAAAATGTTCTTGCCATAGGAAAATTTATCCCTCGTTTTCTAACTGTATGTTCAGTCATATTTTATGATTTTGTTTTCAAAAGCTGCGGTTGCTAAAATTGATGAGCTATACTAATACCCACCACATGAACATCCTATTTCTTCAATCAAAAATCCATCATTTTATGAGGAGAGTCAAGGTGTAGGGTTAGGTGGATATAGAGTCTTTTTCACTCAGACTTGGGCAAGGAAAGGAGATGTGCAGGCCAGTAGGGATAGAGTGCCTTTTTGACTTATTCTCAAGTTTCCAGATCAGCTTTTTCTAGTTGTTCAGAAACCAGAGTAATAGAAAAGGGCAAAATAGTGAGAAGTCAGTCCTCATTTTATTAGAGAATATGAGCTTCTTCTTGAGACAGTGCTTCTCAAACATGAACATGTATGTGAATCCCCAGGCATCTTGTTGAAATATGGAACTGTTCTGATAGGTTAAAAATGGTACCTGTGACTTTATATTTCTAACATATGATTCTAAGGTTGCTGGTCCTTAGAATTACTCAGTACAAAACATCTGAATATAGTCTTTGTGCAAATATGCCTCTTCAGCCCATCTTTGACCTACCTACTTTCCCAAGACTAGTAGTCAAATGAAACAAAAGGGAACATTGGACACTTAGGATTTGATTGTTTATTCTCTTGCCCTGTAAGTGCGTATAAGAACCTGCTGATGATCATCGTTAATAAAGCACCTTATTTCCTCTGATTAGAGAAGAAAAAATATTCTCTTCAAATTTCACTATTCTTCTCTACCTAGGTTATGCAGACCTCTTGTTATTAAAATATCATATTTGTAAGGAAATTTCAAAGCATGGCCTTCTAATGAGCTAGTGATAAAAATACTGTCTTAGCCACTGAAACAGCTATATTCAGAGTTGAATTAAGAATTTTGTCCATGTGTAAAGAAATGGAATAAGTGGCAATAAGTTAATAGGTTCTGTTACTAGTGGAGCAAACTAACTGCTTTTTAAAAATTAACCTTGAACCTTATCCTCATTCAGTAGTTAATGGAATTGAGAGATTAAATACTTCATATATTATTTATAACATTAATAGAAAAATAAAATAATTTCTTCTTGGCTTTATCCCTTGCATAGGTTTAATTCTCTGCTTTCATCATTGGGAGGTTGCATTAAGTTTGAGGAAGAAACTGTCATAGAATCTAATTAGTAAAAACATTTATAGAATGCTTCATATGACCAGGCAGGCACTGTTTTAAGTATTAATTCAGTGAATCACTTACTTTAATTTCCATTTTAAAGATATGAAAATTGAACAACTTAGAAACTGGTCCCCTGTTATACAGCTGGAAAGTGTCAGCCAAGCATTCTGACGGAAGTGCCCATGCAAGCAACCACTCTGTGTTTCTGGCTTGTTAGTTATATGAGTGCAAAGTGTGATTTCAGAGACCAGGAATGCTCCTCTACCCAGATTCCTTCAATAGAAATCAAAGCTGCAGATACTTTGAACTTATTTTCTCATTCATTTTCTTTATCAAATTTAGCACATATTACCAAATATTACTTACCTGTTTTGGTTCAAAAAAGTAACAACCTTGTATAAATTCAAACATTCTTTTCTCCAGTCCCTACGTCCATGTTGCTAAGTCCTAGAAGAAGAGATTAATCGTTTGTCCAGAAGCCATGGCACATTCACTATTGTTGACCTTAGTTGTATGCTCATATTTCCTTAGAAACCTTTCCCTTCAATTGGTAATTTATATTACTGACACCCCTTTCAGACTTTTACCCCACCCTCTTCCCACTATCAGCAAATGTCCTTAACTCTTTTCTTCCTAGTGACTGTTGAGTCCGTTAGATGTAAAGTCCCTTAAATACTCTCACTTCACAAACATCCCTGTACATTTCCATCCAAAAACCCTTTCTTTGCTTAGCTTTGGTTTACTTGGAAATAATGCCCTTCCTTCCATCCAAAACTTATCTTGAACCTCTGCTATAGATAACAGCCCCATCACTCTCCTTTCTCTGTCTCCATTGATCTCTTTTCTCTGCAGCTTATGTGCCTTCTGTGCACAAAATATTAAAAAATTAAAGAAACAAAAACACTATGCTAAATCTTGTTATTCTTTGTAGGTAGGGCTCTGTCTCATTCCTCACCATCATCAAAAATATTTTAAAGAATATATACTAGGTATTTATCTTTCTATTTTCATCCTTGTTTTCGCCTCAGTCTTTCTATTTATTGATTTTATAGTCTTCAGAATCACTAACAATGTCCCTCTAAAGTTTAATGTCATTTGCCAACTTTTATCTCATTTAGTTTCTTAAGCTTTTGGCTATTTGTTTATATTTTAGATTAACTCCTCCTTTCTTTTCTAGGATAGCACTCTACTTTCCCCCCCCCCCCCCCCCTGGTAAGACTGTGTGGTGGTGCAATTGGGAAAGTAAAGAAAAATGTTGAGGATGTGACAATATCATATGTTGTTTGATATAGTGCTATGGAATATGAACACATGTGGGCCCAGTGGAATCAACCATTCATTTTAGTTTTCATTATAGGCTATTGTTCCAACATCATTCTGTAAATAACAGAGAATAATCTCAAACACCCTATTCTAAATCCCCCTGTTCCTGCAGCTATGATAAATACTCAATCCTTGAGAAATGGACCCAAAGAAAAACAACCAGAAAGATGAAAAATTCATCTTAGGCAAAGTAATGGTTTTAATCCCATGTGAACTTTTTTTTGTGTAGCACCTCCATATGTAGCTAGCTAAAGCCAAAGGCATTAGTGTGGAACCTAGGAGTACCTTGCCAGGAGATATTTTTACAATTCTTGATAGAAAACTTGATAGGAATTCTTTCCAGAATTTTACATGTTCCTAAAGTTACCTGTCACTTGAAGAAGCCAATTTGATAGGTTAAATATCTATTTCTGAAGGCTTCAAATTGTTCGGTAATTTTTTGTAAACATCTCTAATCTTGCTTGGAAAAGTTTCAAGATGGCGGAATAGAAGGTCATGCACTCATCTTCTCCTGCTTCTTTAACTTAAACGCAGAGTACATCATGTGAAATGCTGGGCTAGATGAAGCACAAGCTGGAATCAAGATTGCTGGGAAAAATATCAATATGCAGACACTTCAGATATGCAGACACCACACTTATAGCAGAAAGCAAAAAAGAACTGAAGAGCCTCTTGGTGAAAGTGAAAGAGGAGAGTGAAAACGTTGGTTCAAAACTCAACATTCATAAAACTAAGATCATGGCATCCAGCCCCATCACTTCATGGCAAATAGATGGGGTAGCAATGGAAACAGTGACATACTTTATTTTGGGGGGGATCCAAAATCACTGCAGATAGTGACTGCAGCCATGAAATTAAAAGACACTTTCTCCTTGAAAGGAAAGCTATGATGAACATAGACAGCATATTAAAACACAGAGACATTACTTTGCCAACAAAGGCCAGTCCAGTCAAGGCTATGGTTTTTCCAGTAGTCATGTATGGATGTGAGAGTTGGACTGTGAAGAAAGCTGAGCACTGAAGAATTGATGCTTTTGAACTGTGGTGTTGGAGAAGACTCTTGAGAGTCCCTTGGACAGCAAGGAGATCAAACCAGTCTATCCTAAAGGAAATAAGTCCTGAATAATCTGCAGCCCATTGGGTCGCAAAGAGTTGGAAACGACTGAACAACTGAACTGAACCAAACTGAATTGAAGTATATGTTAGTTTTCTTATTCCCAATATTTGACAATCACCTTTTACATTTGCCTGATGTTTAAATTTTATAAAACACTTCTACCAGGCTCCTCCATCCATGGATTTTCCAGGCAAGAGTACTGGAGTGGGGTGCCATTGCCTTCTCCTATAGCTCATTTTAAAATGTTTATTTACTGACAATAAAAATAATTAGCAGAAATGGGAGGAGGAGAGTAATGATTGTTCAGCACTAGCTTATTCCGAGCATACTCTAGACACTTTTGGTTTTTAAAGATTTATTTATTTGTTTATTTGTTTTGGCCACACTGGATCTTCATTGCTGCGCATAGGTTTTCTCTAGTTGCAGCGAGTAGGGGCTACTCTGTAGTTGTGGTGCACGTTTCTCACTGTGGTGGCTTCTCTTGTTGCGGAGGACAGCCGCTAGGTGCACAGGCTTCAGAAGTTGTGATGTGTGGTCTCATTTGTTGTGGCTCTTGGGCTTAGTTACTCTGCAGCTTGTGAGATCTTTTGGGAGCAGGGACAATCAAACCCGTGTCACCAGCATTTGCAGGTGGATTCTTAACCACTGAACGAGCAGGGAAGCCCTACACTAGAAACTTTAACCTTTTTCCTTTATTCTGAAATTTACGTATTATTTGATAAGTATGCAGTTAGTGAATACTGCATATTTGAAAGGGAAATAATTTTATGCATATAAGAAATAAAAAGCTGAAAATACTTCATACCTGTAATACAATGCCTATAATAAGGAGAGTGACTATCATTCAATTATTATTATATTTCAACCTATGGCTTAAATTTTTAATGGATGACCTATTTTTCAGTTATAGCCAAAGCTATATTTTCAAGTATTTTTCAGTAGGGCTGTGAGTAGCTTCGTTAAGATAAGATATTTCTCTGGTTAATTTTAACTTGAGTGGTTAGAGATTTTATATTGTATATTCCTGAACACACTGTAGACTAACAATAGAGAATTAATAACTTGAATTATTGCAACTTTACATAGGTTCTAACTAGGAACTGTATGATACATACTGGCCAGTTAATTAATATCCTTTTATATAAAGGCATCACAGTTATATATTTATAATACATTTTATGGAATATATTTTATTATATAAGATAAACTAAGATATTGTTTTCCAAGTAAATTGATGGGTGGTCAATTCTGCTGGGAAATCCTAGGGGCACAAAGCTCAGAGTTTTCTGAATTAATATGTAAAGCGGTAGGTTCTTTACTATATAATACCTTTCAGTACTTGGTCAGGAGGCTGTTTCCAGAGAGCATTCAGTTCAGTTCACTTCAGTTGCTCAGTCATGGCTGACTCTTTGCAACTCCATGGACTGCAACACGCCAGGCCTTCCTGTCCATCGTCAACTCCCAGAGTTTACCCAAACTCATGTCCATTGAGTTGGTGATCCTATCCAATCATCTCATCCTCTGTTGTCCCCTTCTCCTCCTGCCATCAATCTTTCCCAGCATCAGGGTCTTTTCAAATGAGTCAGCTCTTCACATCAGGTGGCTGAAGTATTGGAGTTTCAGCTTCAACATCAGTCCTTCCAATGAACATTCAGGACTGATCCCCTTTAGGATGGACTGGTTGGCTCTCCTGGCAGTTCAAGGGACTCTCAAGAGTCTTCTCCAACACCACAGTTCAAAAGCATCAATTCTTTGGCACTCAGCTTTCTTTACAGTCCAACTCTCACATCCATACATGATTACTAGAAAAACCATAGTCTTGACTAGATGGACCTTTGTTGGCAATGTCTCTGCTTTTTAATATGCTGTCTAGGTTGGTCATAACTTTCCTTCCAAGAAGTAAGTGTCTTTTAATTTCATGGCTGCAGTTCCATCTGCAGTGATTTTGGAGCCCAAAAAAAACAAAGGCAGCCACTGTTTCCCCATCTATTTGCCATGAAGTGATGGGACTGGATGCCATGATCTTCGTTTTCTGAATGTTGAGCTTTAAGCCAACTTTTTCACTCTCCTCTTTCACTTTCATCAACAGACTCTTTAGTTCTTCACTTTCTGCCATAACGGTGGTGTCATCTGCATATCTGAGGTGATGGAATTTCAGTTGAGCTATTTCAAATCCCAAAAGATGATGCTGTGAAAGTGCTGAACTCAATATGCCAGCAAATTTGGAAAACTCAGCAGCGGCCAAATTGCTGAGGGACTGGTAAAGGTCAGTTTTCACCCCAATCCCAAAGGAAGGCAATGCCAAAGGATGTTCAAACTATTGCACAATTGCACTCATCTCACACACTAGCAAAGTAATGCTCAAAATTTTCCAAGCCAGGCTTCAGCAATACGTGAACCATGAATTTCCGGATGTTCAAACTGGTTTTAGGAAAGGCAGAGGAACCAGACATCAAATTGCCAACATCCGCTGTTTCATTAAAAAAGCAAAAGAGTTCCAGAAAAACATCTATTTCTGCTTCATTGACTATGCCAAAGCCTTTTACTGTGTGGGTCACAAGAAACTGGAAAATTCATCAAGAGATGGGCATACCAGACCACCTGACCTGCCTCCTGAGAAATCTGTGCGTAGGTCAGGAAGCAGCAGTTAGAACTGGACATTGAACAACAGACTGTTTCCAAGTAAGAAAAGGAGTACATCAAGGCTGTGTATTGTCATCCTGCTTATTTAACTTATATGCAGAGCACATCATGAGAAATGCTGGGCTAGATGAAGCACAAGCTGGAATCAAGATTGCTGGGAGAAATATCAACAGCCTCAGAAGGCATTAGTTCTCTGGTAATTCTAACCTGCCACCCATGTATGCAGAACTAATTCCTGGGTCAGAGAGTTATTTGACAAGAGGCAGGTGCTAGATGTTGGAAGATTTGCTAGAAGTTGGGGTGGCATGAAAGGAACTGGTAAGCACTCAGAGGATATGGTAAGGCGTTGACAGTAAGCTATGATGTCTTCTAGAGAAAACAGTTTCAAATTGAGAAATAAATGAAAGGCAGTATTATGTAGTGAATAATAGCCTGGCTACTGGAGCTGATAGACTAGAAGTCAAATCCAGACTCTGAATATCCTGGCAGTCTAATCTTGGGAAAATGATTTAATTTCTCTCAGTCTGGGCTTCTTTCTCTATAGAATGGAAATGGAGCACTTACTTTAAAATTTATAAAAATAAATAAATAAATAAATAAATAAATAAAGTGTTACCAAGAAGTGTTTACCACAGTATCTAGTGATCAATAAATAATAAGTATTAATGCACACAAAAGGTAGTTTGGTGTTTAAAATATTTTATTTATCAACCTTTTCTAGTGCAAGAAATTTCCTCTAAACCACCTTTCTTGGGCAACTGTTCAATCTGAACCTGAACCCTTCTAGTTACAGTGCATATGCAGCCTAAAAGTTTGTCTTTTCTAGTTTGGGGCAGCACTAATGACTAACATGTTCTTTTTGATGTTGGAATTGAAATTACTTCACTAATAATGATCTAGCCTCATAGATTATATTAAGATAAATTGTTTCATTTATCAATAGCCTCAGAATCACTTCTAATGTTTCTGTAGGACCTGTAGCATGAGAACACATAGAGGATCACATGCCCTTTGTCTGAAAACTATAATGCAATGGCACAGTTGATACACAAAATATTTTGTTATGAAAAGTATGTCTACATAATGGAAAATGGAAATGTATGTATTACAATACTATTTTTAGTGGACTGAAAGCAAATGTAAACTACTAATATAAGCAAACTTAATTTCATATGCTTCTCCAGATATATAATTATTGATGGCTCAGTGGTGTTTGAATGATTAATAAATTAAGATGGACATAATCCGTAAAATATAATGTTTATTCAATGCAGACTTAGCCTTCATTTTATCAACATGATTAACTGTTCTTATAAACAATTTTAATGTATTTTTTCTTGACAGTAATACCACATTAGACAACTTTAAAAACATTCAAATGATCTTTAGATCATTTATTGAAATAAAAGTGTATTATTACGTTTTTGTACTAGAGCTCAAAGAACAGATGTTGCAATCTTTTTTAAAGTCCATTTTATTGAGGTAGACTTTGCAAAAAGTGATACACTTTTTAAGAGTATGCTTGAAGAGTTTGACAAATATAGAGTCATGGAACCACCAAGAAGATGAAGTTATTTGATGGCTCTAAGACATTCTCTCATGGTTGTCTGCCCGCAGCCCCCAAAGGCTCTTATTAAGTTATTATGAAAGTGAAAAGTGACGTCACTCAGTCATGTCCAACTCTTTGCGATCGCATGAACTGTAGCCTACCAGGCTCCTCTGTCCATGGGATTTTCCAGGCAAGAGTACTGGAGTGGTTTGCCATTTCCTTCTCCATGGGATCTTCCTGACCCAATCGAACCCAGGCCTCCCACATTGTAGGTAGACACTTTACTGTCTTAGCCACCAGGGAAGTTATTATAGTTCTTAATTATTTTATAATCCAACATGGAAAACTGTAACCTACTGAGAGACAGTGGTCAGTGGAACTGGCAGTAAAATTCTTAAATGTTAAGTTTACAAAGGAATTATATATTTTAAATAATATGCTCAAACATTGTGATGGGGTAGCAAAGAGTATAGCATCATCATCATAGAAAATATTGAAAAGCATTTAAATTTCATCTTACAAATTGCTTATCTTAGTTTGCCATTTTTACCATCTCTTCAAGCAGTATATATTTCATAGATTATTGCTTGCATTCTTCTTTTGAAATTTTAATACTAAGATATTATGAAGAAAATGAAAATAACAGTATGGTGCCCAATTTGTTCCAGTTTCTCTTCATATACTTTGATCTATAATTGCCAGAAAAGATTATTCTCTATAGAAATCAGTGTTGAGATTATTTGTACATTAATCTTATTCTTCATAGTCATGGGTATGGTGTTCATTTCCTTGTTCTAATTATCTTGCTTTTATTGGAACGTTATATATGTTGCATTTTTTTCCATTCAGTCTGATAACTGTTTTTGCTAAGCTTTTAATGATATTATTAAAAGTAAATTAGGATTACACCAAATAATGTGAATAGTGCAAATTTAAGCTTTAGTTTCTGCCAAAGGTAATGATTCACTCTTTGATGATAATTTTGATTAATTTTTTCTATTGAATCTCATATCTTGTCTAAAATAAATCTAATTGTTTTATTTTGATGATTATCTCTGGAACCCCAGTTTGGAAAAAGAAGTGAGCAAAACAAAACAAAAAATATTTAGCCAGCCAAAGTTACTTCATTCTGTAAGACTTTATTGCATTCTTTCTATTGGAGAAAGATTTACAGGTTAAAATTTTTCTGCCTTTACCTATGCTTCCACAGCGGAAATTCACATTTTTAGTTCAAAGCAGTGATCTACAAAGGAGACGGCGTGGCAACTCACTCCAGTATTCTTGCCTGGAGAATCCTAAGGACAGAGGAGCCTGGCAGGCTATAAAAGAGTCCTTAGGGTCACAAAGAGTCAGACACAACTGAAGCAACTTAACACACACACACAGTGATCTACAAAGGAGTTGGTAACAGAATCTAAACCATGGACATGAGTTTGAGCAAAGTTTGGGAGATGGTGAAGGATAGAGTAGCCTGGCTGCAGTCATAGGGTTGCAGTCAGACACGGCTGAGCTACTGAACAATAACAAAGTGACCTACAATGGGGTTGGTAACACATTCTAAACCTTCAGAACCTTTAGCCACAGTTGACTTTTGTTTTGAAAATATAGGGCAAGAATATGGTGAAGGATTTCCTAGAGACCTGAAGGAGATAGTTACAAAACAATTATGGGTTGAACTGTGCCAGCACTGCATGCCAGATTCTGAGTGACAGGCGTGCCTGTGTATTCTCTAGTACTTAAGTGTGTACGTGATGTGCAGGGCCTCCTAAATCACATGGCTCAATTCAGGGGAAATTCCTTGAATGGATCTAAGGATGATCTAATCTAGCTTCCTTATGACAGACCTTTAGTTTTGATGATGGCTATTAATGTCTTTGATTTTCATAGCTGAAAATTGCTAACTTCAACTTTTCTATTGAAAATGCTTGCTTTACACTGTGAGCTAGAATTTTCAGTAAGTAAACCTCCATAACGCTTCGGTCTTCACACAAAATTTAGGAAAACTTGCCTTTTGTTTACTCTTCCCTCAACTTCCAACTTCTTACTTGGTACCTGGCCAGATTCCTCCTAAATATATCCTAAGAATGCTCCCCTTTATTCGGTGTGACTTATTAGCAGTTCACTGTTGCTGGCACATTCATCCAGAGGCTCTATCTTTCAGAAGAGGAGGATCTATAAAAAGGGTCTTACAGCTCTACGGCCACAGCTCAGATATATCCCTGGAGATGGTGAGGCCAGTTTTGTGGCTCCTTCCCCACGTCAACCTGGAGCTCACACATTTGGCTGAACCCCATGCAGGCAGTAGGCTCCCCTCAACAGCGGGATGGCAGCAGAGATGTGAAGTGAATGGCACCACTCTCTCAGTTCACAGACATGGCAAGCCCATCTTACTGACAGGGCAGTAAATGGCCCTCTACAGCTATTCTCTTTATTAGTATGTATCTGTGTTGTAAATTCTCATTACATGTAGATGAGCCATCACATGGAGCTCCTTCTTGAACCCTTTTCTACCTGGTAACTATTCTTAACCAACTTCCAGTTCCTTCCTGCTCTTTATAAAGCTTCTTTTTTTTTTTTAAAATTTTCCTAATTATTGGTAGTGCTCTTTCCTATTTATACACAGAGAAATACATATCTAAACTTTATAGATAGAAATACAACTAAATAGAAAAAAGCATAACCCTTGAATAGTTTTCTTACTTGACATATATTCTAGATACAACTACATTCTGATTCTCCTCTTCTCTATCATCTTAAGGTTTTGACATCTATTCTTTAAAATATGGTTGCCAGAGCAATAGCAACTTCAGACAGTGAAATTCAATATAAATTGGGAGATAAAATCTCCCCCATTTCTTGATACTGTATGTCTGTCTTTATACTCTCCAAACAAGTTAGCTTTATGGAGGTAGAAATCCCATGTTGTTGCTACTATTAAATTTTCAATAAAAAACTCATAGAACTTTTTTCCTTTCCATAAAAATTGTTATTAAAATAGATCTTTCATTGAAGTTTTGGGTGTAATTAAAACAAGAATGAAGAAAGCATGATGTAAATGAACTAATACCCAAACTGGAAATTTAGATGGGTAACAATTAAATTCTGTATTGATTCAAAGAAGTGAACAGGATTCTTTCCATCAGAGTCCTGATAGGAAGTGCCCTCAAGAGAGAAAGCCAAGTATCTGCTCATGCCAAGTGACATCTCACTTAAGGAAGAGACAGAAGATAGAGAAGGAATTTGTGCATGATGGAGAAATAAATCCTTAGGCTGACCAGAATTTAGATTAGGGTACCATGTCTTGAAAAGGAAAAAGGTAAATAAGACAGAGATGAAAGTTTGTAAAAAGAGATCCATTAGATGTGGTTCTTATTTTAGGCTGGCCAGGATGGATGGATGGGTGTAGGAGGCTAGGAGGGAAGTTAAAGATTATATTATATATAAGTATATAGTAACAAGAAGGGAGGAAACTGTGATCAGCTAGTTCTAATAATTTCCACAGTGCCTATGGTAATATGAAAAGATATTAAATATGCAAATTTGTATCAGTATTTGAGAACAGGATGGATTAAATCCAATTTTCAGATGCTATCTCACACTAAGCCATCTCACCTTTCATGAAAAGACTTCACTTAAAGCAGATACATCCAGAAATCCTTTTATAATATTGAGATTTATTGTTATATCATTTCAAACAGTGGGGAAACTCATAATGTCAGTTTTGCATATTATATTAACTTTTATACCATATTTCCTTATCTCATCAAGATGGTGTTGTTACATATGAATGGGGAAACCCAGGATATTAAAAGAAAGCTATCAATTCAAATGTTACTTTAATTTTGGCTTGTGATAAATCCCACTGCATAAGCCCTAAAAGCACAATGAACCAGACTGAGTGCATTGGCCTAGGTGCTTCAAAATAATAATAGATCATCTGTGTTTTCCTACTAGTGTGCCAAGGGAAAGCACATGCTATGGCTAGCATTTCCTGTTGCACATGGAGTAATACTGTAGAGATAGCTGAGTAATCTATATGCAAATTAAAGGCCAACTTGGTTACTGAACATAGACACTAGAAGTCTCTGGGGTCTGTTCTTCTTGTAAAGATCAGGGAGTTGTCAGTGCTGGCTCTGCAGTGTCATCTTAGTCCCATTTCATATGGCTGCAATTATTCTTATTCATCTCACATCATCAGATGTCTGGTCTCCAAAGTCTTAAATGATGCCTCATAACTGCTTTCTTGTCAGATGACACAAGAACTCATTCTTCAACAAAAGGAAAATAAACTGCTTCTGCTCTGCTTAGGCTGCATACCAGAACGTTCATCTAAATCTACTTCATAGAACATCTGTTCTAATAACGTAGATGGTGCTGAAGACCTGGAAGCTATTAACGCAGAGCCCATTGCTAAGCTCTTCTGTATTTTTAAGGGTAATAGGGAGCTGTAAAGTGGATTGTTAAAGAAAAAACTCTGTCAAGCCTCTATCACGCACTTCCAGATGGTGACAAAAGACTATTCACCTCATCCTGGACCTCTTTGAGAACTGTACCCTCCTCTTTGGAGGCTGAAATTATATAAAGTTCATTTGTTTTTCGTTTGGTGAAAAAGTAATTGAGGTTTCAGACCATGAGTTTTAAATCACTATAACTAAATTCAAACACATCTTTTTTTAATTTTTTTTTTAATTTTACTTTACAATACTGAATTGGTTTTGCCATACATTGACATGAATCCGCCACGGGTGTACATGAGTTCCCAATCCTGAACCTCCCTCCCACCTCCCTCCCCATATCATCCCTCTGGGTCATCCCAGTGCACCAGCCCCAAGCATCCTGTATCCTGTATTGAACCTAGACTGGCGATTCGTTTCTAGGAAACCATTACAATCAACACTTTTTTTTTTTCCAATGAGAAATAACTTTGTTTATTCCTGTAGCATAAAAATCTGTGTTTCAGGATTTGATGCGGTCTTGGAAAGCATTTTCTGCCTCCTGCTGGTTATGAAAATATTTTCCCTGCAAAATGTTGTTGAGATAGTTGAAGAAGTGGTAGTCAGTTGGTGAGAGGTCAGGTGAATATGGAGGATCAGACAAAATTCCATAGCTCAATTTGTTCAACTTTTGAATCATCGGTTGTGTGACACACAGTTGGGAGTTGTCATGGAGAACTGGGCCCTTTCTGTTGACCAGTGCCGGCTCCAGGCATTGCAGTTTTCAGTGCATTTCATTGATTTGCTGAGCATACTTCTCAGATATAATGGTTTTGCTTGGATTTAGAAAGCTATAGCAGATCATAAGGGAGGAAGACCATCAAACAGTGACCATGATTTTTTGGGGGTGCAATTTTGACTTTGGGAAGTGCTTTGGAGCTTCTTGGTCCAACCACAGAGCTGATCATCTCTGGTTGTAATATAAAATCCATTTTTGTCACATGTCAGAATCCAGTCAAGAAATGTCTTGCTGTTGTTGCATAGAATAAGAGAATATGATGCTTCTAAGTGACTTTTTTTTTTTCCACACAGCTCATGAGGCACCCACTTATCAAGCTTTTTCACCTTTCCAATTTATTTCAAATGCCAAAGGCTGTCATTGAGCTCTTTGGCACCTTTTCATGTAGTGGCTAGAGGATTAGTTTTGATGATGGCTCTCAACTGTTGTCAACTTCTGATAGCCCACTACTGCACTCCTCATCTTCAAAGCTCTTGTCTCCTTTGCAAAACTTCTTGAACCACCACTGCACTGTACATCTGTTACCAGTTCCTGGGCCAAATGTGTTGTTGATGTTGTGAGTTATCTCCTCTGTTTTACAACCCAGTTTTAACTTGATTAAGAAAATCATTTGAATTTACTTTTTGTCTAACATCCTTTCTCTAGTCTAAAATAAATATAAAATAAATAGCAAGTAAAAGTTATTAGCAAAAAATACAAAGCAAGAAATGCACATTAAAATTATGTAAGACATTACCATATTTATTTAAGACTGTATTCCAGTGTTAAACAGCAGTGTTCAGCAATGCAAAACTGCAGTTACTTTTGCACCAACCTTAGTAGAAAAACATTTACAATCTACTTCAGGAGTGAACAAAACACTTAAACTCAGAATATTGCCTAGATTGATGTTTTCTTTACCTTGCCCAGTGATTGTCAGCCAGGATGATTTTACGCATGAGACAACATTTGCAAATATCTGGAGACAGTTTTGATCGTCATACAGTGGCAGTATGGAGTAACACATTTACTAGATAGAGACCAGAGATACTGCTCAGCATCCCACAGTATACAGGACACCCCTCTCACACACACACATACACATACACACACATATTCACACACACACACACACACTGAAAAATTATCTTGTTCAAAATGTCTTAGCTTTACTGTTGGAACACCCTAAGCTAGCCTTTTACATTTCTGCTCTGGGAGACATATAGAATTTGTTTAAGTGATATAGCTCTTTTTTTGCTGAGCAATCAGTGTTCTCAGTTTTGTTTACTCAGTTATAGTGATTGTTTTAATTTGACTTAACAAGTGAGATTTAAACCAAAAAGATGTTTGGTAAGACATTGGTTTATGCATCATGTTTGATTAGACTATTTGTGTGAAAGAAGTGAGAAGATATTTTAACTAGTGAGATCTATGTGCTGCCCAGAATGGAGAAGCCAGTACCTCAGTTAGTTATCACCCATCGTGGGACAGAGTATGAAGTGAGTTTTGGGCTTCTCTTGATACTAAATGTGGAATCTCTTATGACCACCAAGGAAGTATAGGATTGCTCTAGCCACATCCAGGAAAAATTCCTAGATCCTGTCTAATTTCTGTGATGTCTGAGAACGGAAGTTCCGCCATTACCGACTAGCCCTTCATGAAATTTATTTTTGAGATAAAACCTCTTCTTATCTTTGAATATCAATAATATTGTAAATCTATGTGTGCCAAACTACTTTCATCATTTTTAGTTACCTGCCTCTGCTCCTCTATTCCAGGTCAAAACCATACCCAAATGTTTCTTCTTGGTTTTGTAATTGTCATTATTCTGGTTTTTGTTCTTTTTTTTCCCCTGCAGCTGGAATGTCCTGCCCTTAAGTTTTCCATCTATCTGATTTCTAGTCTTAATAATTTCAGCTCAATTACAACCAAATTCTCTAATTTGATACTTGGTCTTTTCAATGTAAATGATATCGCCCTCTTATTAAACTGCTTTTACCATAACTCTCTACTTTTGATTAAGGGGCAGTATCAGAGTCACTTGAAGGGGAGGAGAGTTTTAATACTACTGCTTTTCATCAATTACCTGCTCTTTTATACTGTGCACTCAGACACTGTCCCAGTCTCTAGTGAAAATCCCTCCTCTTGAGAAAATGATGGCTGGTAGTACTTTATAAAGAGTATGCTATTTCATACCATTATTCTTTGTAAGTGTGTTATTGTCTCCCCAATCATACTGTGTCAGAGACTTTATTCTCTACTCTTTGTCTACGCTTGCCTAGTATGAGTGTGTTAGAACATAAAAGTGTATCAACAAACGTACTTTGCTGTAAATCATATATATGAAGAAATCCCAATCCTCTCCCCCCCAAAATATCTTGACCATCTTAGGTTGGGATTTCAAACTTACATTTAGACAATTAAACAAGCTTTTTATTTTTTTTTTTTAAGAGCTCTATAGCCTGACCCAGGATGAGAAATGAATGTGAGAGAAAACAGTTTTAATTTGATTGCATTAATATTTTACTGGAAGCAGCTAGGCAAATTATAGATTGACTGTAAACAGCACACAATCAGTGGCTATGCTGAATTTTGGCATCCAACAAGCCTTTAGCTTATTCTAGAAGCAGCAGCAAATTTGCAGAAAAATAATTCAAAGTTTTAATTTCCTAATTTAAGCAGAATCACTCACTTAAGCAGTTTAGCTGAATATAATTATGAAAACATATCATATATTTAGCAGCAACTTGTAAGTTCTCCTGTGGTCCAGATTACTAATACATTCAATGATGCTCTTTTTCAATATTAATGTTGAGATTTTTAATACATGAAACCACTGACATTGAGATCAAGCATTTTATCTGAGGAAAAAATAATGTGTCGCCTTTTCTCTATATTAATGTGACAGGAAGCAAAACGATTATTCATGGCTGTTACTTTACTGTGCTTTCAAACATATTTGCTGCTTTAATTAGGCCATCTTGAATTAATAGATGCAAATACAGTTGGTAACAGAAACGGTGGCTCTTTGTGGAATGACAGTGCTTTGCCTGAGGCTTACCTGCAATGTATGTTCTTATAGGAAAACAATGATTATAGCTAATTTTACTCAGCTTGAAAAACCAGGAGATTAGCTGCAGATAGGGCACTTTCAGTTTACTTAATGTCAGTATTTCCTGAAAGCCTCTTATATGTCAGGGACTATGCAAGGCCTGGGAAATAAAAGATGAATGAGATGCCACAGTTCTCAAGGAGAGTATAGTTTAGAGCTGGGATCCAGTATCAGCTAGAATAGACATTAGGATGAGAATGGATAAGCAGACAAGCATGGGATACTGTTGACTCAGAGGAAAAGCCATTTTTTAATTGAAGGGACGTGTACATTTTTTTCTTAACCCCAAGTCAACTATGCCTGAGACGTGCCTATATTCATATTCTCTCAATCTTCCTCTCCATCTCTCTCTGTCATAAAAGTCTTACTCACAATTACAGGCATTAATGGATATCAAGAACTGTTATTAGATAGTGAACTTTTGCATTATTTTCTCCCTCATAATGTATTACTACCTTTAAATATAAAGTAGTAGGTTATTCTTTCCTTTCCTTCTCTCCCACTT
This sequence comes from Budorcas taxicolor, assembly GCF_023091745.1. Classification (NCBI taxonomy): domain Eukaryota; kingdom Metazoa; phylum Chordata; class Mammalia; order Artiodactyla; family Bovidae; genus Budorcas; species Budorcas taxicolor. Next base: position 99,235,944 of record NC_068920.1, on the reverse strand, counting down.
TGTACCCCCAACTCTTATCTGAGATTTGCTTGCTCAGATTCCATAGTTCCTAATCATCTCCCTTGACATACTGCCTACTCCTACCCACCCTACCCACTGCTGTCAAGTAATGTCTGGTACTCTCTCTGAAGTATGGCCTCTATTCTGAGTCTTTCTTATATCCAAACTCCCAATCCAAGTATCTCCCTGCTACTGCTACTGCTAAGTCACTTCTGTCGTGTCCGACTCTGTGTGACCCTATAGACGGCCGCCCACCAGGCTCCCCCATCCCTGGGATTCTCCAGGCAAGAACACTGGAGTAGGTTGCCATTTCCTTCTCCATGTAGTGTTTCTCTTTCTCTTGAATTCAGTTTAGTTGCTCAGTCATGTCAAACTCTTTGCAACCCCATGGACTGCAGCATGCTGGGCTTCCCTGTCCATCACCAACTCCCAGAGCCTACTCAAACTCATGTCCATTGTATTGGTGATGCCATCCAATCATTCTTTACCATCTGAGCCACAAGGGAAGCCTTCTCTTTCTCTAGGGATCTCAAAAGTCCCAGTAGGCCTAAATGTAACATATGAGTCGGCATCTATATACCAGTTATAATCAATTATTGCTATTGAGTGAATCAAAGGGTGAACAGTCTCTAAAACAAAATAGTTTCTATCCACTTCAGTTTGTGGGGAAAGCAGTAGGCATCTTTCAATAATCTCCTGTGCTTGAAAACTGGAAATTTTATGCAAATATAAAAATATATTTAGTTTCTTTAAGAAATGATAGCACAGTATCTCTCGTCCTCAGACCTTCCAGAGTCTTCTAGATTACTGGTTCTCAGTCTTTATAAGTGCATTTAAATGTCCCAGAGAGTTTTAAAAAACATTGCAGATCGATGAAACCAGAGTCTGGGGGGAGAGGGCATCAGCTTTTTAAAGCTCCATTGAGGTCAAGGACAACTTTTCTAGTGTGACAACAAAGCAACCATACTGATAGACCTTATGACCTTGGGTACGTGAGAAACACTAACACTGAGAAATGTACAAGAGAAAAATCCATGCCCAGATGAAAACTGACGAGTAGTTGGCCTACCTAGTTTCTTAGCCCTAAGCATCTTACTATGAGAGGCCAGGTGCCAAACATAAGGGAGTGGCAGCAGCTCGTGAGCAGCTAATTAGCTAATGAGCAGAGAGAATAGGTGAGATTGAAGACAGTGACACAGAGAAGGGCAACTATTGCTGCCCATGGTCAAAAGCCACATCCTTAATGACCAATGGAATGGTGAGATTAAGTTCTGAATTTTAGGATCAATTCACTGAGTAATAAAAGGTCAGGAACAAATGCGAAGACTTTGACATATTTTGAAAATTGTTGAAAATTATAATCATCCTACCGAAGAGGCTATATGCAGGTCAGGAAGCAATAGTTAGAACTTGACATGGAAAAACAGACTGGTTCCAAATAGGAAAAGGAGTACATTAAGGCTGTATATTGTCACCCTGCTTATTTAACTTCTATGCAGAGTACATCATGAGAAATGCTGGGCTGGAAGAAGCACAAGCTGGAATCAAGATTGCCGGGAGAAATATCAATCATCTCAGATATGCAGATGACACCACCCTTACGGCAGAAAGTGAAGAGGAACTCAAAAGCCTCTTGATGAAAGTGAAAGAGGACAGTGAAAAAGCTGGTTTAAAGCTCAACCTTCGGAAAACAAAGATCATGGCATCTGGTCCCATCACTTCATGGGAAATAGATGGAGAAACAGTGCAAACAGTGTCAGACTTTATTTTTGGGGGCTCCAAAATCACTGCAGATGGTGACTGCAGCCATGAAATTAAAGGATGCTTACTCCTTGGAAGGAAAGTTATGACCAACCTAGATAGCACATTCAAAAGCAGAGACTACTTTGCCGGCTAAGGTCCGTCTAGTCAAGGCTATGGTTTTTCCAGTGGTCATGTATGGATGTGAGAGTTGGGCTGTGAAGAAAGCTGAACGCTGAAGAATTGATGTTTTTGAACTGTGGTGTTGGAGAAGACTCTTGAGAGTCCCTTGGACTGCAAGGAGATCCAACCAGTCCATTCCAAAGGAGATCAGCCCTGGGATTTCTTTGGAAGGACTGATGCTAAAGCTGAAACTCTGTACTTTGGCCACCTCATGAGAAGAGTTGATTCATTGGAAAAGACTCTGATGCTGGGAGGGATTGGGGGCAGGAGGAGAAGTGGACGACAGAGGATGAGATGGCTGGATGGTATCACTGACTCGATGGACGTGAGTTTGAGTGAACTCCGGGAGTTGGTGATGGACAGGGAGGCCTGGCATGTGGCGATTCATGGGTTTGCAAAGAGTTGGACACGGCTGAGCGACTGAACTGAACTGATGGGGTAAATCACATAGGGACTTAATTACAGTTAACAATGATGCCCTGAGAGAAGGTGTATAGTTTGTCCAAAATTACACAAAGAGTAAAAGGCAGCATTTGAAACAGATTTACTTAATCCTACTTCCACTGTATGTCTTCTATGCTATTCTGACAGTGAATGAATTGGTAGACTTAATTTCACTATGTTAGAAGAGAAAAATCTAATGTGCTTTATTTTAAATGCATCTAATAAATACCTAGAAGAATGTGTTTGCTGATATAAAAATTTGGATTGTCTCTCTGTGCTGGGTATTGGTATTTCTATTAAAGGAATGCTACAAAATCATGAAGCAGAAAAGTAGAGGATAAAGCACCTAGTTCTTGAATTGCAGATAGATGAATGTATTTCTTATGTATCAATGAAGTGAAAACACTGAGTTTGTAAAAGTAAAACTAGATATAGACTTCATACTAAAGAAACTCTAAAAGTCCCTGTTTGTTTTCCTGAATTATGCATGGGAGATTGGGATTTCTTCAATACTCAGCACTAATTATTGCTACGGGAATATGATAGAATTAACTGCACTATTAGATGAGATGAATTGTGCTCAGAAGAGCAATTACGTATACCCCATCCTTCCAAATTCAATTCTCTCTTGAAATAGGTTTGGTCAAAGTGTATAAAGATCATCCATTTCATTTGTAGTTATCTACAAGTTTCTTGAGCCCTGCTAGCACTTTTAACAATAAATCTGAGCAATAGATGTCAGTATAAAGCATAATCTTTTATTACTCACTTGTATCTTTTACACTTCTTTTATAGATGAGCCTTCTTGATAAAGAAACTGATGTTAGAAGCAAAATGGCACAGGCAGCACTAGTTAGATGTCTTTGTGCTACTTTTCAGGGATAGAAGTGTGTGTTACAAAGTAGCTCCAAATTTGTTTCCTATGATGTTTATATATATACTGCTACTGCTAAGTCAAGTCAGTCGTTTCCGACTCTGTGTGACCCCATAGACGGCAGCCCACCAGGCTCCTCCGTCCCTGGGATCCTCCAGGCAAGAACACTGGAGTGGGTTACCATTTCCTTCTCCAATGCATGAAAGTGGAAAGTGAAAGGGAAGTTGCTCAGTCGTGTCCGATTCCTAGTGACCCCATGGACTGCAGCCTACCAGGCTCCTCCGTCCATAGGATTTTCCAGGCAAGAGTACTGGAGTGAGGTGCCATTGCCTTCTCCAATGTTTACATATATATATATATATATATATATATATATATATATATATATCCTGAATATATAATACAAGTTTTCCTTTTTATCTATAATTAGACAGATATTTTTCTTGTTAAAGTGAGTTTAAAAAATTTAAAAGACTTTTAATTTCCAGTACAGCATGTAAGAGTCTTGGAAATCACCAGACTATCCTAACAAGTAAAAAGCTAATCAAACAGAAAAAATAATAATTAAGTTAATAATTATTCTTAAATACATAAGAGGATGAAGTAAGAGGCCCAAAACTGCTCTCAAAATTAGAGAGACAAACAGGCAAATACAGAGCATCACAATTTACCAGAACAGAAATCCACGAGAGAAAACTTCCATGGGAAAGGGAAAGTTGCTCAGTTGTGTCTGTCTCTTTGTGACCCCATGGACTATACAGTATATGGAATTCTCCAGGCCAGCGTACTGGAGTGGGTAGCCGTTCCCTTCTCCGGGAGCTCTTCCCAACCCAGGGATAGAACCCAGGTCTCCTACATTGTAGGTGGATTCTTTAGCAGCTGAGCCACCAAGGAAGCACAAGAATACTGGTGTGGGTAGCCTATTCCTTCTCCAGCACATCTTCCCCAACCAGGAATTGAACCAGGGTCTCCTGCATTGCAGGCGAATTCTTTACCAGCTGAGCTACCAGGAATTCCATGGGAACAAGTGCCAATGAACTGTAATTGAGGAAATGTTGGAGGTTCAGTGACAAGTCTCACATAAAAACTCCAGAGTGACCCAGTTGTGGCAGGGGTTGGTGCTGAAGGGGGAGGCAAACTTGTGTGTTTTACTTTCTGGAGCTCTAGCAAATTGTCACAGTGAATAAGCAGAGAAACATCCCCTTATGATTCTGAAGAGGAGGAGTTAAAGGAATCATTTTAAAATGCAGCAGAGTTTTCTTTTCTTCTTAACAAAGTCTGTCTACCCTCAAGAGAAACTACTTAACCAGAGCCTAAGCGGTTGGGATTTTATCAGAACTTAAATAACATTGGGGAAGGTAAATATCAAACTCAAAATGTCTCTAGCCATCCATGCAGAGGCAGGTCAATAACCAATCCCAGCCTACTAGAACCATTCTGTTCCATATGAGTAGGAAGTGGCAAACTGAAAACTGAGGTTCGCAGTGCAGAGGCACAGGCTTACTAAAAGACTGAGACCTAATCACAGGACTATAGAAGGCAACCCCTTCCCCCACACCTTATCACCACATTGCTAAAGGCACATTTGCAGCACTTCCTTTTACCCAAGACAACATGTCCAGCTATCAAGAAAAAATGACAAGGCATACTGTAAGGTTAAATACACAGTTCAGAGAGACAAAGCAAACATCAAAACCAGACTCAGATATGATTGCAATGTTGGAATTATCCCACTGGAATTTTAAGGCAACTATAATTAATATGCTAAGGATTCTAATGGATAAATTAGAATGTAAGAATCAACCATGGAATTACAGTAGAGAGACATAAATTCTATGAAAGAACCAAAAATAAAATATTAGAGGTCAAAAGCACTGTATAGAAATGAAGAAAGCCTTTGATGGCCTATTAGTAAACTGGACAAAGCTGAAGAAAGAATCTGAGCTTGAGAATATCTCAGTAGAAATCTCCAAAACTGAAAAGCAAAGAAAAGAAAGACTGGAAAATCCCGCCAACAACAGAACAGAATATTCAAGACCTGTGGGAAAACAATGAAAGAAGTAGCATCCATGTAATAGGAATATCAGAAAAAGAAGAAAGAGAGAAGGGAATAGTAGATATGCTGGGAATAAAACTGACTGAGAATTTGATCAAAATAGTGTAAGAAACCGAACCATAGATCCAGAAATTCCCAAAATAATGAGCAAGATAAAAGCAAAAAAAAAAAGAAAAACACCTAGGCATATGTGCAAACAATAGAATAACAAGGACAAAGAAAAAAATCGTAGAAGTCAGAAGACAGAAAAATGACCTTACCTACAGAGTGGCAAAGATAAGAATTAAACCTAAATTTTTCTTAGAAATCATGCAAGCAAGAAGGGAGTGGAGTGAAATATTTAAAGTTTTGAGAGACACGTCCACCAAACTACAATACTATACCTGGCAAAATTATTCTTCAAAATTAAAGGATAAAGATTTCTTCTGATGAAGAAAAATTACGGTAATTTGTTACCAATTAACCTGCCTCATAATAAAGGTTCAAAGACATATTTTAGAAGGAAAATTATATGTCAGAAAAGTGATCTATATAAAGAAAAGAAGACCATTGGAGAAGGAATAAGTGACAGTAAAATAAAATCTTTTGTATTTTTCTTGTTCTTAATTGATCTAACAGATAATAGTTTGCTCAAAATAATAATAGCAATAATATATTCAATTATATGTGTTTTCTATGTAGAAAATATAATGAAATTTACCAAAAAGAAAAAAAAAAAAAACCCTAATAAGTGATGATAGCAAGTGGGATACAAGATTAATATACAAAATTCCATCACTTTATTATATATCCGTGGTAAACAAGCAGAATTTGAAGTTAAAATTACAGTAGCATTTATTTTAGCACCCTCCAAAATAAACTACTTAGGCATAAAACTAATGAAATATGTATAAGATGGACAACTATAAAACTCTGATGAAAGACATTAAAGGAAAACTTAAAAAATGGAGAGATAATCAATGTTCCTGGATAAGAAGTTGTCAAGATGTCAGATCTTCCCAACCTGATCTATAGATTCAATGCAATCCAAATCACAATCCTAGTAAGTTATTTTATAGATATTGATAGATTTATTCTAAAGTTTACATAGAGAGGCAAAAAAAGAAAACATATCCAGAATAGCTAATACAATATTAAAGTATAAGAGCAAATTGAGGGTTGACATTACCCAATGCCAAGACTTATTCTAAAGTTATACTATTCAATGCCAGTATAATACTTGCAAAAGAACATATATAGATCAATGGAATAGAATATAAATCCTAGAAATATAGTCAATCAATCTTTAACAAAAGAGCAAAGGTAGTGAAGTAAACAAAGGTGTAGTCTTTTCAACAAACAGTGCTGGAAGAACTAGATATCCACGTGCACGTGTAAGTAGATCTAGACACAGATCTTATATTAGTCACAAAAGTTAGCTCAAATAGATCACAGACCTAAATTTAAGATACAAAACTACAAAACTGCAAGAAGATAAATTACAAGAAAACTTGAATTACCTTATATATGGTGATGATTTTTTAAATACAATAGCAGGGGCATGATCTATGAAAGAAATAATAAACTTGACTTCATTAAAATTTAAAAAGCCTACTATGCAAAATGCATTTTCAAGAGAATGAAGAGACAGGTCATAGATTAGAAGGAATTATTTGCAAAAGACACATCTGGTTACCCAGAAGATACAAAGAACATATAACACACCAAAAGAAAAATTAACAACCCTATTAAAAATTAGTCAAAGACCTTAACAGATATCTTATCAAAGAAGATTTATAGATAGGAAATAAGAGGCCCAATGGGTTTCCCTTGTGGCTCAGATGGTAAAGAATCCAACTGAAATGTGGGAGACCTGGGTTTGATCCCTGGGTTGGGAAGATCCCCTGGAAGAAGGCAAGGCAACTCACTCCAGTATTCCTGCCTGGAGAATCCCATGGACAGAGGAGCCTTGAGGGGCTACAGTCCATGGGGCCACGTAGAGTCAGACAAGACTGAGCAACACAGAACAGCAAGATGCCCTACATCACATGTCTTAAGGGGAATGTAAGCAAAAGTAGCCATGATACACCACTATACACCTATTAGAACCTAGAAAATCTGGAACACTAACAATACCAAATGCTGATGAGAATGTAAGATACATTCTCAGATACAGACACATTCTGTATCTGGAACTCAGATTCATTTCTGAACCATCTGCAATGATTTTGAAGCCCAAAAAAATAAAGCCAGCCACTATTACCACTGTTTCCCCATCTACTTGCCATGAAGTGATGGGACTGGATGCCATGATCTTCGTTTTCTGAATGTTGAGCTTTAAGCCAACTTTTTCACTCTCCTCTTTCACTTTCATCAAGAGGCTCTCTAGCTCTTCTTCACTTTCTACCATAACGGTGGTGTCACCTGCATATCTGAGGTTATTGATATTTCTCCCAGCAATCTTGATTCCAGAGTGTGCTTCATCTAGCCCAGCGTTTCTCATGATGTACTCTGCATATAAATTAAATAAGCAGGGTGACAATATACAGCCTTGACGTACTCCTTTTCCTATTTGGAACCAATCTGTTGTTCCATGTCTGGTTCTAACTGTTGCTTCCTGACCTACATACAGATTTCTCAAGAGACAGGTCAGGTGGTCTGGTATTCCCATCTCTTTCAGGATTTTCTACAGTTTATTGTGATCCACACAGTCAAAGGCTTTGGCATACTCAATAAAGCAGAAATAAATGTTTTTCTGGAACTCTCTTCTTTTTCCATGATCCAGCAGATGTTGGCAATTTGATCTCTGGTTCCTCTGCCTTTTCTAAAACCAGTTTGAACATCTGGAAGTTCACAGTTCACGTATTGTTGAAGCCTGGCATGGAGAATTTTGACCATTACTTTACTAGCATATGAGATGAGGGCAACTTACAATAGCTTGAGCATTCTTTGGCATTGCTTTCTTTGGGATTGGAATGAAAAATGACCTTTATCAGTCCTGTGGCCACTGCTGAGTTTCCCAAATTTGCTGGCATATTGAGTGCAGCACTTTCACAGCATCGTCTTTCAGGATTTGAAATAGCTCTACTGGAATTCTATCACCTCCACTAGCTTTGTTCATAGTGATGCTCCCTAAGGCCCACTTGACCTCACATTCCAGGATGTCTGGCTCTAGGTGAGTGATCACACCATTGTGATTATCTGGGTTGTGAAGATATTTTTTGCACAGTTCTTCTGTGTATTCTTGCCACCTCTTCTTAATATCTTCTGCTTCTGTTAAGTCCATGCCATTTCTGTTCCTTATTGTGCCCATTTTTGCATGAAATATTCCCTTGGTATCTCTAATTTTCTTGAAGAGAAAATTCTATTGTTTTCCTCTATTTCTTTGCACTGATCACTAAGGAAGGCCTTAGTGATGTTTTGTTTTTAACAAAATTAATTCAGGGCTTAACTGAGCTTTCAGCATATAGATCATTAATAGTAATTTTTGATGACTGATCACTGTATAATATTTGACATAGAACTTTTCTCTATTCTTATCTATTAGTTTATGTTGACAAGATTTTCAAAGTTTATAATAATGAAAAAATAGAAAAGTTAATATTTAGCCCTGTGGTCTTCAATTAAAAATTAACATCCACAGATACATGTAATCATTTTTTATAACTCTCCATCGACCTCATAAAGAGATACACTGCTAGTAAAATCCTACAAATATGTTAAATAATATTTTTTAAATGTTGTATATTTCTGTTATGTAATGAGATGTGTTCTAATATTCATTGGTGAAACACTTCCTAAGGAAATCATAATATTCAGAACTCTGGGGTCATACAAATTAACATAGTAAATCCAAGTTTACATACTTGTTTTGGTTGCAAAGGAATATGATCGGACTATCAAGAATGACTTTGAAGTTCAAAATATAATAGATTGGAACAAGCTTCTGTTGACTAAGTGTAGAGAAAATATGTTACAGAAGGAAGAAGAGCTGTGTAAAACACATGATTATTAAAACATTCTGTTTATGTATATTTAAAGCAATAATAGTAGGCCTCAAAAGCTATAGCATTTTTGTCACAGAGTATTTTTAAATTGATATAATATTGTTTCAAATTATATATGCATTCCTACTAGTTAAAACTTTAATAAAAATTTTGAGCCATCTTAAATTATATGTATAGGTACATTAATTACTTTTAAAAATATGCAAACAAACAGATTTCAAATACATAAAAGTCCTGAGTTACATGGCTCCCCAAAAATCTTTTCATAGGCCAATCAAGCCATTTGTCACAGAAACATTCAGAAGAAAAAGCTCAGTTAGAAAATGACTAGTTGAGTTGGCTTCAGTTCAGTTCAGTTCAGTCGCTCAGTCATTTCCTACTCTTTGCGACCCCATGAATTGCAGCACTCCAGGCCTCCCTGTCCATCACCAACTCCCGGAGTTTACTCAAGCTCAGGTCCATCTAGTCGGTGATGCCATCCAGCCATCGTATCCTCTGTCATCCCCTTCTCCTCCTGCCCCCAATCCTTCCCAGCATCAGAGTCTTTTCCAATGAGCCAACTCTTCGCATGAGGTGGCCAAAGTACTGGAGTTTCAGCTTTAGCATCAGTCCTTCCAAAGGAATGAATTGGTTTACACTGAGTGAAAGCAGATTTCAGTCCCACTTTCCTTAACTAGGCAGCACTTGAGTTGCAGAGGTTCAGATTCATGCAAATTTGTCTGAAGGCTCTGCAATGTATAAAGATTAATAACAGGAGAATTCTGAAGAAATTCTCCATATTTGATGGCTTCTAAAACCAGATGTCACAGGAATCAATTGAGAGACTCTGATTAGAATGTATTTCAAAGCCTTAGCAGCCACCAAACTTTTTGTCTGTGTGTGTGAAGTGTGTTTAGTAGTGATAGAATCATTTAGGGCCCCAGAGAAATTTTTCTGGATCTCATTGAAACTCTATGCATAGGACACAGTGTCCTATGAAAAAAAGACCAGAGCTCTCATGCTCTCATTTGGAGGAGTTGCTGTGGTTTAATCACCATTTTATTAGATTATTTCCTAGAGCACTCTTAATCCAAAGTGATAGTAAAAAGATTTTTGCATAATTGCCCTATAAATCAGGTTTATGGAGTCATACTCTAAAGTAAAGTTTAAAAAATCAATTCTATGGAAATTTTATCTTATTAACTTACCCTGAGGAATGTAAATATATAAAATTAATCTCTATACTATCATTGTCATGACTGTTGTATATACATAATCCTTCAATGAAAAATAATATCAAGTATAAAGATTAATAAATAAAATAAGAAAGCTTGAGCTACCTCAAAACACATTCATGTTAAATTAAAAAAAAAATGAATTTCAGGCTAAATGGCTTAAATGCCATTTTTTTCTTTCTTATGTTTAGATTGAGTACATTGGGAAGCTCAGTGGAAAAAAATAATTATTTTAAAAGGAGATCCTGGACAAGAACTTATACAGAATTTATGTTAAACATAAATCTCCAATTTAGCTTATATTACTTTTGATCAGTAGTGAGGCAAAGCTAATAAGGCATGTCTTCATAAGGAGAAAATAGATATAGATAAATGGATGACAGATTAGATGATAGACCATATAGATAAATGATAAATAAATTCATAAATATACAGAGATATGTGTATGGATAGATCGATATGTATAATTAATATTAATTATACAGTGCTGCACACTGAATGATATGACAGGAGACCCAAATAAATCTGAACTGAGATTTCGTTACAGAATTTGACATCTCACAGGTCTATTCCTAGCCTTCCTTCCCTCCATCCCCCCTGTGGGGACTATGAAGACTCCTATGTAAGAATCTCAGTCATGTCTGAAGGTAGAAGAGTTTGCAACAGAACATTCATTCATTCTGATAGACATAGGGATGCCCAGGAAGAGGATTTGTCCCGATGTTACAAGGAAATTGAGATGAAGCGCAAAATTCATAGCATGTTTGGTGACTATTCTTGATGTTTCCCAAGTTTGCTAACCTGGTGGTAAACACACGCACTTGTGAATAAACGAATTATAGTAAACTTAGAAAATTTTGGACCTTGGGAGCTAAGCACAGATAATGGGATAAGTGAACACCATTTAGAGAAGTGGGAATTGCTCTAGTCAATTCCTCCAAAGAGTGGGAAGCATCAAAACTCTGGCCAAGAAAGATGGGAAGGAGCCATGAGAAAAATGAGAAGTGGGTGTGAATATATAACAGATAGTGCTGTAGAAAGATGACATCTTTAACATGGAAGGCACTGCATGACATATGCAATAGGGTCTAGATAAAATCCCGGAGACAAATTGAAGAGACCGAAGATACTCCCAAGAACACAGAGCGGAAGAAATTTCCAAAGAAAGGCTATGAAGTACAGCCATCAGTGAGGTGATTATTAATGGAACTAGCAAAATTCTCTCTAAATGTTCATGTGACATTATTTGCTAACTGCTTGGCATTGTAATTCTTACATGTTCACCATGATAGTAATGAGGAAAGGTCAGGGAAAAAGAATATCACTGTGAAAAGACACTAAATTACGTTCATGTATGCACTATTCATATTGTTCATAATAATCTAGATTGTTTGCAAGCACACATCCAATACTGATAGGGTAGATAGATATCAGCTCATTTTGGTGGCTATAAAATAAAGACAACTTCTTGAATAGTTCTAATAGTTTTAAAGGTCATTCAAAAGGATTGTAAATGGTTGAGGATGAAGGTAATTGATAATGTCAAGTATCGGGTAGCCATGTGGCTGACTACCAAGGTTCTGAAAGCTTTTTATTTAGAGGCCACCATTCAGTCATGCCACAAATAGTTTCTTTACATCTGTGATGTGTCAGGCACAGTGTTGTGTGCACTGGGCATGCAGCCACAAACGAAATACAGGACAATCTCTGCCTCCAGGGAGTTGAGGTCTTAACGTGCCTGAGAACATCTTAGAGGGATATTATCAATCAGTCTTTAATAAATGAACTGCAGCACTGTGAAAACAAATAAAATAAACGTATCAAAACTAAAGTTGAACATGTGTTTAAAGATCTCTTATCCACAACAATCTACATTTCACTAATCATGAAAATATATGGAAAATTGTGGAAACCTGAAATTTTGTGTGGAGGAGGGAAGTTAGAGGTTATTGTGGAAACAACAGAATCAAAGTAAAGTTTTGTGTTTCATGGTTCATGAACCCCAGAACTCCAAAATCAAGGCTGTCATTCAAAACTGGGTACATGGATTAAGCTTCAAGCTTAAGCCAATCTCTGCCTCCTCCCAACCCAAATTTACACTGTGGGAATCCTATTCTCAAGGACAGAAAAGGCCTGATAGAAAAGGTATCTATCACATATCCCAAAGGCAAAAGGAGCTAGATATGAAAACTCAGAACCAGTGGAATATGTAGCAGTGGCTTCTTCTTCTTCTTTTTTTTTTTTTTTCCTTTTTGTGCTAGTGGGAATTTGAGACATATAGAAAATGGCAGAGATAGAGATCAGAAAGTAGACTTTGTCCAAATTAGCTTCTCAATTAAGCTGAAAAAAAAATAAGAAAGTGCAAAACAAGAAAATGTTAATTTCCTTTATGGTTGTTTTTAGCTGTATAGAAATTTTAAAATATATATAGTAAAAAAAATGTCATGCTTTGTTTTGGGTTTCCTCCTCTGCTTTTAATCTTAAAAATGCCTTTTGTCAACTTGAGAAAAAATATATATCACTTATATTTTATTTGTCATTTTATTAGATACATTTTCCCACATTATGTAGCTTAAATCCATAAAGTTATTTTATGACAGCAGATTGCTTTTTATTTGTATATAAGTAGATTGCATTTAAGTCTGTTCCATCCATAGTATCTTTTTTTCATGTCTTTGTCACGTCTGTGCTGTAGGGATATGCTGGCACTGCACTATTTTCCATTTTACTGATTTGTCATGATTTTTCCTTATTTTTCAACTTGAGTAGCTCCTTTAAATTCCTCTAAAGTAGCAGTCTTGAAAATGTAATCCCACTTCCTTTGTCTTGTATTTTTCTCAGCTTAGCAGAATGTCTTGTGAAGTGGTTTTATTGATGCCTCTAGATCTGTCCTGCAGAGTGATAGAGTTGGTGGGGGTTCCAGTCCTCTTCTGGCATCTGCTTCCTGGAGCAGCTTTATCCATCACCTTGACAGGCATGTGTATAGGCCTCTGAGTGTCTAATATCCTCATCTATTGTTTAAGAGTTATGTTGCTAAGGTTTTCATCAGTTCAGTTCAGTTGCTTATTCTTGTCTGATTTTTTGCAACCACATGCACTGCAGCATGCCAGGCTAGAGATTACCCAAACTCATGTCCATCCAGTTGGTGATGCCATGCAACCATCTCATCCTCTGTTGTCCCCTTCTCCTCCCACCTTCAATCTTTCCCAGCATCAGGATTTTTTCCAGTGAGTCAGTTCTTCGCATCAGGTGGCCAAAGTATTAGCTTCAGCTTCAGCATCAGTCCTTCCAATGAATATTCAGGACTGATTTCCTTTAGAATGGACTGGTTGGATCTCCTTGAAGTCCAAGAGACTCTCAAGAGTCTTCTCCAACACCACAGTTCAAAAGCATCAATTCTTCGGTGCTCAGATTTCTTTATAGTCCAACTCTCACATCCATATATGGCTACTGGAAAAACCGTAGCTTTGACTAGACGGACCTTTGTTGGCAAAGTAATGTCTTTGCCTCTTAATATGCTGTCTAGGTTGGTTATAGATTTTCTCCCAAGGAGCAAGCATCTTTTAATTTCGTGGCTGTAGTCACCATCTGCAGTGATTTTGGAGCCCAAGGAAATAAAGTCTGTCACTGTTTCCATTCATCACAGCAACATAACTTTGGAGAACGTTTAGGTCCAGGTACCTATTCTGTGGGTAAAGTTCTAAAAACGCATTCCCCCAACATCATTAAGGCATCGCTGGTGGTTCAGATGGTAAAGAATCTGCCTATAATGTGGGAGACCTCAGTTTGATCCCTGAGTTGGGAAGATCCCCTGGAGAAGACAAAGGCTACCAACTCCAGTATTCTTGCCTGGAGAATCCTATGGACAGAAGAGCCTGGGGGGTTATGGTCTATGGGATCCCAAAGAGTTTGACACAGCTGAATGACTAACACTTACTTACTTACCACCATTAAAGACTGTCTGCCCTAAAGCCTATGACTATGAGTATAATAAATATCATACCCAGGAACATGTTTTTATCTGTCAAAAGACACTTGAAAGAGGTAAGTGAAGTGAAGTCATTCAGTCGTGTCCCACTCTTTGCGACCCCGTGGACTGTACCCACCAGGCTCCTCCATCCATGGGATTCTCCAGGCAAGAATACTGGAGTGGGTTGCCATTTCCTTCTCCAGGGGATCTTCCCGACCCAGGGATCAAACCCAGGTCTCCAGCATTGCAGGCAGAGGCTTTAACCTCTGAGCCACCTAAAGAGGTAATTAAGATACTAATTAATTGACTTTAAGATTAGGGGATTATCCTGGATTATCTGGTTGTGTCTAATCTCGTTATACAAACCCTTTAAAAGTGCAAACTTTTTTTTCTGGTTTTCAACTAAAAGGAGGTCAGAGGTTTGAAGCATGAAGGAAAGTTGAGGCACACTGACTTTGAAGATGTGGGAACTATGTATTAAGGGATGCAGTGGCCTTTAGAAACTAAAAGCAACTCCCAAGTGATGGTTAGTAAGGGATTGGAGACCTCAGCCTTGTGACTGTAGGGACTGTATTCAGCCAGTAATCTAAGTGAGATTGGAAGTAAGTGGATTCTTCCCCATGGTCTCTGGTTAAGAGTGCAACTTATCTGATACTTTGATTTTGGCCTTGTGAGATGCTATGCGGGACACAGAAACTGAGATATTAAGTGGAGTATTTTAAGCCACTGAATTTGTGATCAGTTGTTTTGGCACTAGTAGAAACTTCACCCAGTACCCATGTCAAGGCTTTCACTTTCACAAAGGCACACATCACAGTGGGAAGAGGGGCAGACTGTGAGTTGGAGCCAGTGTCTTCTCCAAAGGAGATACCTCCCCAGTCACTGTAGTGCAGACAGGTGAGTGAGGCAGGAAAACACTGGCCGATGTGGCCAACGACATCCCCTCCTTAGATTTCTATTCTTTTAATAAGCAGCTCTGTAACCTAAATAGAGCTAGGTCATCTTCTGAAA
The DNA here is from genome assembly GCF_023091745.1 of Budorcas taxicolor. Classification (NCBI taxonomy): domain Eukaryota; kingdom Metazoa; phylum Chordata; class Mammalia; order Artiodactyla; family Bovidae; genus Budorcas; species Budorcas taxicolor. Next base: position 99,220,466 of record NC_068920.1, on the reverse strand, counting down.
ATGTAGGCAGTTTGCCACATGGTGGCACTGCTGACATTTGGAGGCTGAGATAATGCCACACACACCAGTAGCTTGCTTGGCAATAGTGATAAACAGCTTCATCTGCAGTTAGTATGCAGCTTCCCAGGTGGCTCAGTGGCAAAGAATCCATCTGCCAATGCAGGAGATGCGGGTTGGATCCCTGGGTCAGGAAGATTCCATGGAGGAGGAAATGACAACTCTCTCCGGGTTTCTTGCCTGGGGAATTCCGTGGACAGAGGAGCCTGGCGGGCTGCAGTCTAGGGGGTCGCAAAGAGTTGAACACAACTGGGCAACTGAGCACGCATGCTTGTATGCAATTAGTACTGGAGAGAAGGTTTGGGAGAACGAAGCAGGCCCTGGTGAACCCTGCAGGTGTGTGACTGCAGGAGGCAAAGCTGAGCTTTATCTCTAGGTGCTGCTCTCTGAAACCCACCACAGCCTTGACCTGGTGCCATGCTTTCTATCCTGCTCCTGCCAATGACTGAGTGATGCTCAGGCAGGGGCACTCCTTCGAGAGGCTGTTCCCCTCTGATGGGAGACCATCTTCAGCATAACTAATGGCCACACAGACTTTCTTAGAACTGCCCTGGAGTGTAAAACTCTTCCAACCTGCCTGCCTTTCTTTTATCCTTCCTTGTCGTCAGACCTGGACTGCTGTTTGAAAGTTTTCCTGGCCTCTTTTTATCATTCTCTATTTTCTCTCCTAGGAATTTCCCCTAATACATATCCTGCACACTTAGTCTTGTCCTGAAATCCCTTTATTTATTGGAAGATCCAGCCTACCACACCAGGTATAAGAGAAGCAACTCCTTAGGAATGAAGCTCTAGCTCCTTTTGACCCACAAGGACCATGCAGGTCATACAGACACAGGGAAATATTTAGGTCTGTGCGGAGAGGCCCCAGTTATGAGTCCCAGGCTTTACAGGGTCCTGAAGAGCACAAACACTGATATCAATAGTCAGTAGATCTTCATTTTTACTTTGTCCCAGGCCCTACAAATGTCATGGGCAGGCCCGCACAGCGTTGTGACCAGTCTGACCCACTTCCTCATATTGTATATTCTCATCATATAAAAGGAAAGTCAAAAAACTCTTCTTTTGGTTGCTATGTGTAGTTGGGCCTCAAAACCTTTTATTTATGGGTTTCCTCCAAAAAGATTCATAGGTAGAGTAACAGCCTTTGATTTCTGAACATCAAGGAAAGTCTGGGAAACCAAATAAACTTAATGATCATAATTAGTGTTTGTCAGGCTTCCTTGACTAGGCCAGGAATAGTTGTTTAAACCAATCACAGGGTTATATTTTCCAGAGGGTATTATTGTATAGTTTCTGACACTGAAGCTCTTTAGTGTGTGGTGTTCAGCCAGCTTTCACTCCGGTAATGAAGGATGCAGTCAGTGGTCCACAAGATGCTTCTCATGAAGGACATACCGCAGCATCACAGAACATTTGCACAAAAATAGAGATCACTTCACAGTACTGGAAACTGAGGCTCAGAAAAGTATGTGGTATGGATAAGTCCTCAGCTGGTTACTGACAGAGCAGGAGTTAAAGGCCGTTGTCCGTCAGATAATGATTCCCTGCATGTTCCTCTCCCACACAATACACTGAAGGCATATTTGGCTTAAGGCAAAGTGAACAAATGAGCCCCAAGTCAGAGGCGACATGGAAGGGAGTGTTATTTAGAGTCTGGTGTCACTTTCCACGTGATTACTTCAGCTCTGTCACTTGGGTCACCATAAAACCAGCCGCTGATTTACTCTGGGCTCCTAGCCCTGTCTCATAAAGGCATCTTTGTAATTCTCACCAGAGATCATCCTCTGGAATGACAAATAACATCGATCATTAAGGATGACATCTGTAATTTTGCAGCCAGGGAAGATGATCTTTTAAAGCTGTCAGTGAAACAAAAGGGAGATGCTGATGCAGCCTCTTTAAAATCTTTGGAAGTTCTAAAGCAAGAAGATGAACTGTCCATTTTGGAACCGCAGGATGAACTGGGTGTCAAGGCATGCCCCCCACATGCCCCGCTGTCAGCGGAGAGGAGGTTTGAGGCAACCAGGGTTCTCTGAAACTCAATCATTAACTCACTGAGTGGCTTGGGAGTCAAAGGAGTTAATGGGCTTCATCAGAGCTACAAGGATGTGGGGCAGGCAGGGAAGCATAATAAACTCATCATCTACTATAGGAAGAGGAGGGGGGAAGCAAAGCCAAACAGAGAGGCAAGGGAGACCCAGACACTCAAGAGCACCACCTGTGCTTTGGGGCTAGTGGTCATTTAAGCAGTGACAGGAACCCTGCCTTGCAGACCCTCAGTGTGACAGAAGCTGAAGTCACCTTCAGTTCAGTTCAGTTCAGTCACTCAGTCGTGTTCAACTTTTTGCGACCCCTTGAATCACAGCACGCCAGGCCTCCCTGTCCATCACCAACTCCCAGAGTTTCTTCAAACTCATGTCCATCGAGTCGGTGATGCCATCCAGCCACCTCATCCTCTGTCGTCCCCTTCTCCTCCTGCCCCCAATCCTTCCCAGCATCAGGGTCTTTTCCAGTGAGTCAACTCTTCGCATGAGGTGCCAAAGTATTGGAGTTTCAGCTTCAGCATCAGTCCCTCCAATGAACACCCAGGACTGATCTCCTTTAGGATGGACTGTTTGGATCTCCTTGCAGTCCAAGGGACTCTCAGGAGTCTTCTCCAACACCACAGTTCAAAACCATCAATTCTTTGGTGCTCAGCTTTCTTCACAGTCCAAGTCTCACATCCATACATGACCACTGGAAAAACCATATCACCTTAGTGAATAGTATTATCTCCTCTCCTCTTCATTACATTTTCCAGGACACTAAAATTGCTGAATTGTCAGCATACCAATCTCCGCAGCTCTGCAAAAATAAAATAAAAGGGGAGAAAAGAAAAGAAATTAGATATGTATTTTTCAAGAAAGGAGTGGGAAGATGAGAGGCATGAACCTGGTCCTCACGGCCTTTTCTCACCAGAGGCAGGAAGCTAATTAGTCTCCATAAGCAGGAGCTCAGAGCACCAGGACTAATGAACAGACTTGCTCTTGCCAAGTGGAAAGCAAACAGGCCAAGAACCAGCCGCAGCTGCAGAAGAGCTAGAGCTGAGGGGTGGGGGTGCAGCAGTGCAGATTCAGTGTACATCATCCACACCAGTTTTTCATCTCCATGTTGTTGTTGTTTAGTCACAAAGTCATGTCCGACTCTTTGTGAACCCATGGACTGTGGCCCACCCTCTCTGTCCATTGGATTTCCCAGGCAAGAATACTGGGGTGGGTTGCCATTTCCTTTTCCAGGGGATCTTCCCAACCCAGCGATCAAATCTGCGTCTCCTGCATTTGGCAGGGGGCTTCTTTACCACTGAGCCACCAGGGAAGCCCTTTGCATCTCCACACCAGCCTCAGATATGCTACTTTATTCATCCCATTGGTTCATTTTTAGAGGACCCTCTACCTGAAGCAATTATTTCACAAGAGTCTGAGCAGCTGATGACCTACATTGTTAGGTGCACTTGATTCCGTGAAAGCTTTCCCTATTTTGTTGCTTGATTTGATTTCTTTTTTTTCCCCCTCCATTCTGCAGTAAATTGTGGGCTTGCAGCTTAACCCCTGCAGTCCTTTGGATTTCCGGGCTGGACGGGCAGGAAGGTGTGCAGTCAGCATGTCAGACTCCAGGGCACAAGTCAGCAAAAGGGGGTAGAATAATTTTCCTGTGCTATTGCTTGCTGAGTTGGCATTTAGTGTAAATACCTCCTGCTTCCAAGGTATCTCTTCCATAATTACCAAGCATGATTCTATTTTCAGTGCAATAGCTGAGAGGGTGTAATTGGAAACCACAGAAGCAGATTATTTTCTCTTTCTTTAAGGGGATTTTGGCTATCATCATATAATCATATGCTCCTACTGACTCATAGCAAGTACTTCCCATGCTGAATAAGAACATACACTGGTTCTAAGATTCTTTTTTTTTTTCCTTTTGCTCAAAAAATATCTATTGGGTTCTTACCATTTACTAAGCACTGTTGATGCAATGGTTACAAAGATAGGCATGATACCTGCTCTCTATTGTATGAGAGGAAAACAAATAGTCATGCAAATAAACAGAACACTGCTTATGAGAAAACAGCAATGAAGGGAAAGTAGAGAGTTTTGTAAGAGCATGTGTTGGGGTGAAGATTGTCTTGTCAGTGAGGTCAAGGGTTCCCCGAAATATTTAATTGTGTTTGAAAGAAGAGTGACAGAGTTGGTGCATGTGTTGGCAGAGGGAATAGCTTATGTCAAGGTTCCCTTTGAGAATTTTGAAAAGAACATTTGGGAAGTCAGTGAGACTGGAATGCAGACCTATGCCCATGTCAGTGATGGTTAAAATTATCTGGTCTGGTCAGTGGTCAAATACCCACCTTCCCCAATAGCTCCCTCTCCACTGATGTGTGTGGTTCCATGAGGATTCTCTCCAGGCTACAATTTTCCTTTATTTGATCAGTTCTTGACTTTAAATTCTATTCTTATTCTTCACACGTTCTTTGATGATATGATATTTTAGATGATGTGCTGGCTGTTCTCCATTTGACCTCTCACCTCAGTTTGATTCTCTAGCCTTCATCACTCTGTTCTGGACCCCAGAAAGCTAAATTTCCAAGTGTGCATTACTTCAGCCCTCTTATTGTTGACTCGCTCAGTTCTGCCAAGAGGAGGCACCTGATGATGTAGACAGGCAAGAGGAAAGATAAGCCAGGGTTGGGTGCTTACTTTGGGCTGAATTTCTGGGCTTCCCTGGTGGCTCAGAGGTTAAAGCGTCTGCCTCTAATGCTGGAGACCCGGTTCAATCCCTGGGTCGGGAAGATCCCCTGGAGAAGTAAATGGCAACCCACTCCAGTATTCTTGCCTGGAGAATCCCATGGATGGAGAAGCCTAGTAGGTTACAGTCCACGGGGTCTCAAAGAGTTGGACACGACTGAGCGACTTCACCTCACCTCATATCATGTCATCAGCACAACTCCTGTCCTCTCAGTAAGGGACGAGTTTCACTGAGCTTCTGTAATGCTCTTACCTTTGCTCCTTCAATCTGGATTGGTGATGGTTTATAGCTGTTGGTAGTCTCTGGGTGCCTCAGTTCAGTTCAGTTCAGTTGTTCAGTTGTGTCTGACCCCATGAACTGCAGCACGCCAGGCTTCCCTGTGCATCACCAGCTCCCGGAGCTTGCCCAAACTCATGTCCATCGAGTTGGTGATGCCATCCAACCATCTCATACTCTGCATCCCTTTCTCCAGGCTTCATTCTTTCCAGGCATCAGGGTCTTTTCCAATGAGTCAGTTCTTCACATCAGGTGGCCAAAGTATTGGGAGATTCAGCTTCATCATCAGTCCTTCCAATGAATATTCAGGACTGATTTCCTTTAGGATGGACTGGTTTGAATTCCTTGCAGTCCAAAGGACTCTCAAAAGTCTTCTCCAATGTGGCTGTTCAAAAGCTTCAATTCTTCACTGCTCAGTTTTCTTTATAGTCCAACTCTCACATCCATACTTGACTCCTGGAAAAACCATAGTTTTGACTAGATGGATTTTTGTTGGCAAAGTCATGTCTCTGCTTTTGAATATGCTGTCTAGGTTGGTCATAGCTTTTCTTCCAAGGAGCAAGTGTCTTTTAATTTCATGGCTTCAGTCACTGTTTGCAGTAATTTTGGAGCCCAAGAAAATAAAGTCTCTCACTGTTTCCATTGTTTCCCCATCTATATTCTATGAAGTGATGGGAACAGATACCATGATCTAGTTTTTTGAATGTTGAATTTTAAGCTAATTTTTTAACTCTCCTCTCTCACTTTCATTAAGAGGCTCTTTAGTTCTTTGCTTTTTGCTGTAAGGGTGGTGCCATCTGGTATCTAAGTTTACTGATATTTCTCTTGGCAATCTTGATTCCAGATTGTGCTTCAGCCAGCCTAGCAGTTCACATGATGTACTCTGCACATAAGTTAAGTAAGCAGGGTGGCAATATACATCCTTAACATACTGCTTTCCCAATTTGGAATCAGTCTGTTGTTCTGCATCTGGTTCTAACTGCTGCTTCTGGACCTGCATACAGATTTCTCAGGAGGCAGGTCAGGTGTTCTGGTCTCCCATATTCTTAAGAAGTTTCCACAGTTTATTGTGATCCACACAGGCAAAGGCTTTGGCATAGTCAGTAAGCAGAAGTAGATGTTTTTCTGGAACACTCTTGCTTTTTCGATGATCCAGCAGATGTTGGCAATTTGTTCTCTGGTTCCTATGCCTTTTTCCAATCCAGCTTGAACATCTGGAAGTTCTCAGGTCACTATTGAAGCCTTGCTCAGAGAATTTTGAGCACTACTTTGCTAGTGTGTGAGATGTGCAATTGTGCGGCAATTTGAGCATTCTTTGGCATTGCCATTCTTTGGGATTGGAATGAAAACTGACCTTTTCCAGTCCTGTGGCCACTGCTGAGTTTTCCAAATTTGCTGGCATATTGAGTGCAGCACTCACACAGCATCATCTTTTAGGATTTAAAATAGCTCAACTGGAATTCTGTCACCTCCACTAGCTTTGTTTGTGGTGATGCTTCCTAAGGCCCACTTGACTTCACATTCCAGAATGTCTGGCTTTAGGTAAATGATCACACCATCATGGTTATCTAGGTCATGAAGATCTTTTTTGTATAGTTCTGTGTATTCTTGCCTCCTCTTCTTAATATCTTTTGCTTCTGTTAGGTCCATACCATTTCTGTCCTTTATTGAGCCTATCTTTGCATGAAATGTTCCCTTGGTATCTCTAATTTTCTTGAAGAGATTTCTAGTCTTTCCCATTCTATTGTTTTCCTCTGTTTCTTTTCATTGATCACCTAGAAAGGCTTTCTAATTGCTCATTGCTATTCTTTGGAACTCTGCATTCAGATGGGATATATATCTTTCCTTTTCTCCTTTGCCTTCAGCTTCTCTTCTTTTCTCAGCTATTTGCAAGGCCTCCTCAGAAAACCTTTTGCCTTTTTGCATTTCTTTTTCTTGGGGATGGTCTTGATCACTGCCTCCTGTACAATCCCAAGAACCTCCATCCATAGTTCTTCAGGCACTCTGTCTATCAGATCTAATTCCTTGAATCTATTTGTCACTTCCACTATATAATCATAGTGAACATTGCAGGCTTAAGGGACTTTATTTATGCCATATCTGAATGGTCTAGTGGTTTTCCCTAATTTCTTCAATTTAAGTCTGAGTTTGGCAAGCCACCTTCCCTGGTGGCTCAGAGGTTAAAGCGTCTGCCTGCAATGTGGGAGACCTGGGTTCGATCCGAGGAATCGGGAAGATTCCCCTGGAGAAGGAAATGGCAACCCACTCCAGTATTCTTGCCAGGAGAATCCCATGGATGGAGGAGCCTTGTGGGCTACAGTCCACGGGTTCGCTAAGAGTTGGACACGACTGAGTGACTTCACTTTTGGCAATAAGGATTTATGATCTGAACCACAATCAGCCCCCAGTCTTGTTTTTTCTCACTGTATAGAGCTTCTCCATCTTTTGCTGCAAAGAATATAATCAATCTGGTTTTGGTATTGACCATATGTTGTTGTGCATGTGTAGGGTCTTCTCTTGTGTTGTTGGAAGAAGGTGTTTGCTATGATCAGTGTGTTCTCTTGGCAAAGCTCTGTTAGCCTTTGAGCTGCTCCATTTTGTACTCCAAGGCCAAATTTGCCTGTTACTCCAGGTATCTCTTGACTTCCTACTTTTGCATTCCTGTACCTATGATGAAAAGGACATCTTTTTTGAGTGTTAGTTCTAGAAGGTCTTGTAGGTCTTCATAGAACTGTTCAGCTTCAGCCTCTTCAGCATTAGTGGTTTGGCCATTGAGTTGGATTACTGTGGTATTGAATGGTTTGCCTAGGAATCGAACAGAGATCATTCTGTTGTTTTTGAGATTGCACCCAAGTACTGCATTTCAGACTCTTCTGTTGACTATGAGGGCTACTCCATTTTTTCTAAGGGATTCTTGCCCACAGTAGTAGATATGGTCATCTAATTAAATTTGCCCATTCCTGTCCATTTTATTTCACTGATTCCTAAAATGTCAGAGTTTATTCTTGCCATCTCCTATTTGATCACTTCCAGTGTACCCTGATTCATGGACCTAACATTCCAGGTTCCTGTGCAATATTGTTCTTTACAACATTAGACTTTAACTCCATCACCAGTCACATCCACAACTGGGTGTTGCTTTTGCTTTGGCTCCATCTCTTCATTCTTTCTGGAGTTATCCCTCCACTCTTCTTCAGTAGCATATGGGGCACCTACTGACCTGGGGAGTTCACCTTTCAGTGTCATATCTTTTTGCCTTTTCATACTGTTCATGATTTTCATGTATATTCTGTTTATTAAAGTTTCTGATGCCATCTAAATTCAATTTTATTTTCTTCTGGTATTCTAAGTGACACAGATGATCTCACTAAAGCTAACTCTGTTGATGATGGTAACCTATTTCTCTCTTGCTCTACTTCTATGTGTTGAGAATTAATCCTAATCATTCACAGACTGGTCCCTGGATCTTGGACACCACAATCTAGGTTTTGTCCCCAAGTCTTGTCTAGCAAGAGGAGAGATCGGGCAGTTCTTGGTGTTCTGTAACATGGTGAGGCAATGTCATTGACCTTGCTATCTAGAAGAGATGACTCCTGTGATTTTTGTGCTCCTCTGAACATGCCTGGATCATTTGCTCTTGAGCTAGGAATCCCCAGGAATTCTGATAGTGTATTTTAAGGTTCCCTTGAAGAAATTTTATTAAACCCTTTTTTTGTGGTTGCTCACTGTTGATGTCTAACGTGCTTAGATGTATTTGCTTCCATCTCTCAACAGTGGGCCTACCAAATGAAGGCTAATAGCATACTGTATGGGATGAAAAGTGACCAGACAACATAACCCAAGTTTCCATGATTTCAGGGTATCTTGCTCTCCCAAACTGCTGGGGCTCACATGGGTTAGATAGTTGAAGAGTCCATTTCATAATCCCGTATTGTGTCCCAGAGCAGTGCTTCAGTTTGGGGTTTATTTATCAACTTTCCATTCTTCCCTTGCCTTTAGAAGACACACAAAAACCTTACCTGTCTCAAGTTCCACTTCTTAAGAGTATTGTCTTCCGTTCAATTCAACCTGTATGCAGGTCAGGTGGTCTGGTATGCCCATCTCTTTCAGAATTTTCCACAGTTTCTTGTGAACCATACAGTCAAAGGCTTTGCCACAGTCAATAAAGCAGAAATAGATGTTTTTCTGGAACTCTCTTCCTTTTTCCATGATCCAATGGATGTTGGCAATTTGATCTCTGGTTCCTCTGCCTTTTCTAAAATCAGCTTGAACATCAGGAAGTTCATGGTTCACATATTGCTGAAGCCTGGCTGGGAGAATTTTGAGCATGACTTTACTAGCATGTGAGATGAGTGCAATTGTGCAGTAGTTTGAGCATTATTTGGCATTGCCTATTTTGGGGACTGGAATGAAAACTGATCTTTTCCAGTCCTGTGGCCACTGTTGAGTTTTCCAAATTTGCTGGCATATTGAGTGCAGCACCTCACAGCATAATCTTTTAGGATCTGAAATAGCTCAACTGGAATTCCATCACCTCCACTACCTTTGTTCGTAGTGATGTTTCCTAAGGCCCACTTGACCTCATATTCCAGGATGTCTGGCTCTAGGTGAGTGATCACACCATCATGATTATCTGGGTCATGAAGATCCTTTCTGTACAGTTCTTCTGTGTATTCTTGCCACCTCTTCTTAATATCTTCTGCTTCTGTTAGGTCCCTACCTTTTCTGTCTTTTATTGAGCCCATCTTTGCATGAAATGTTCCCTTGGTATCTCTAATTTTCTTCAAGAGATTTCTAGTCTTTCCCATTCTGTTGTTTTCCTCTATTTCTTTGAACTGATGGCTTAGGAAGGCTTTTTTATTGCTCCTTACTATTCTTTGGAACTCAGCATTCAAATGGGTATATCTTTCCTTTTCTCCTTTGCTTTTCACTTTCCTTCTTTTCACAGCTATTTGTAAGGATTCCTCAGACAGCCATTTTGCTCTTTTGCATTTCTTTTTCTTGGGGGTGGTCTTGATCCCTGTCTCCTGTACAATGTCACGAACCTCCATCCATATTTCATCAGGCACTCTATCAGATCTAGGCCCTTAAATCTATTGCTCACTTCCACTGTATAGTCATAAGATATTTGATTTAGGTCATACCTGAATGGTTTAGTGGTTTTCTCCACTTTCTTCAATTTCCGTCTGAATTTGCCAATAAGGAGTTCATGATCTGAGCCATAGTCAGCTCCCGGTCTTGTTTTTGCTGACTGTATAGAGCTTCTCCATCTTTGGCTGCAAAGAATATAATCAGTCTGATTTCGGTGTCACCCATCTGATGACGCCCATGTGTGATTGTCTTCAGGTGGACATCAAACAGACTGTGCTAGATGAATTTGGATAGACTTGTTAAAAACTATGGTTCTTGACACTTGTATACAACAGATGGAAACCTCTTGTATGTGATAGATGGGAAAATGCCATCATTTCTAATGTGTAACATTTTGTCATTGACACAGGCTAGTAGAAATAATAACCGAGAAGAAGACATAAGAATCTACATAAGTAGCCCTTCTTGATGAAGCAAATATAATGTCTACTCTAAGTGTCTGGAAAAATATCTTCCATTTGAGAGTTACAGGGATACTAGGATGTTTTTATCCAGCTGTAGATTCTTTGTTCCTGAGATTCTTCTACTACATAATTCTGGCTAAAAAATAATAATAATTTTTTAAAAGCAGTCGAAATATTATATATAAGACTGAACTCCAGTTTGTGGCAATTGTGATGCTAATATAATTTGAAATTTAAAACTTGATAAAATAAAAATATATGTAATATATTAATATATATACCCATCACACACAGCGTGCTCAGTTGTGTCCAACTCTTTGCGACCTCACAAACTGTAGCCCACAAGGCTCCTCTGCCCATGGAAATTTCTAGGCAAGGATACTGGAGTGGGATGCTATTTCCTACCCCAGGGAACCTTCCCAACCCAGCTATCAAATCGACATCTCTTGCGTTTCCTGCATTGGCAGGTGGGTTCTTTACCACGAGCCACTATATCCATATATGTATATTTTATGTATGAATCCTTCATTCGTCCCAAGGACTGGAACATAACCAGCACTTTATAGCTTTCCATGTGCTCCTCCTTCATCCTATCTCTGCTTCTTTACCAGCAGTTACTATTGTCCTCCACAGACTACAGATTTATCCCTGAATCCAGCCATTCTCAAGATCCTCCTTCCTCTCATAGTCCCTTCTAGGACCTGTCCCTCCCTGTGCTTATGTGACAGAGATATAGGATAATGAAAATAGAGATGACTATTTTTATGGAACTGAAATAAGGTTTATCTAGTTTCCTTTAAGAATGTTCTTATGGAGTAGGAAATGACAACCCACTCCAATATTCTTGCCTGGAAAATCCCACAGCCAGAGTAACCTGGCAGGCTACGCCCATGGGGTCACAAAAGTCAGACTTAACTTAGCAACTAAACTACTACCACCAGGGATGAAGACAGGATTCTCAAACATGTAACATTTGATGTTTGCTTTATCATTTCTAAGTTGGTTGAATAGATAAGATTTTTAACTGATTCCCAGAATAAAATGTTAAAATTTAAAAAAAAAAGAATGTCATTTATCTGCTATTCCAATTAATCACATCTTCATATAACTTTTGAAAAAGAAATCCCTCCTTTGGATCATCTGAGATGGTTTTTGTCACCAGTGTCATTTCACCTCTCTGGGAGTAGCCTTGCTGCTTCTGTGATAAATTGTGCATGACTCAATTCACTCAACACAATTAGCTGCTAAGGTTTGCCTTGCATGGGGAGCAAAAGTCAAAGAAAAAGTAACATTAAAGCAGATGCTGAATTATATATCATATAGAATAACTGTTACTTAAGAGAGTCTCAAAAAATTAAAATTAAGTGCAGTTAGTCAAAGTGATTATAGGATGGAGGCATCATTAGCCTAATTATTTTATATAATGATTTGGATTGGCCTGTATTTGAGGATAAGAGGAGAGATGAAGAAGGTATCTGACTGAATTATTAATCCAAGTGATTTTTCAAAATGCAGGCGAGCTACCATTCCACATTGTTCTGTGCCTGTAACGTCAAAGAAAAAAAAAAAACAACAGCAAACAAGAAAAGAAAAGACCACTAAGCTTAAACCACAGGAGAATTAATACTAGGACAATAAACTCCTACAGTGACTTAGTATTGACTTGCTCTTCACCTATCAATGTCCTTCAAGAAATCTAAGAATAAAAGAAGGTTAGGAGAAAAGATTTATCTACAGAGAACTAAATATGGTTTGGTGAATTTCTAAGGTATATGACCAGATGGAATAATTTTGTAAACCTCCACTTTTTCACAGCTTACCTTCTATACGGTCAATATATAACCTCTGTGTGTGTGTGTGTGTGTGTGTGTGTGTGTGTGTGTGTGTGTGTGTGTGTGTGTGTGTGTGGTGCGTGTCCACATAGGGACATAGTACAGGACTATGTGAGAAAGGCTATGTATTCTAACTCCACGTTCTGAATTGGTTCTGTGATGAGCACAGTGCCTCTTTCTGTCCTCTCATGCACCCTCACCACTTCATTTTCCTGCCTCAAAAATGAGGACAATGCTAGCCTGACCCCTGAGGATTAGATCCAGGTTAAATAAATAACTGAGTGATTGGAGAAAGAAGTCTATGAAAGTGTGAAAATAGACTGTAAAGCAATACATGACTTTGAAAGCCAAGAGGCAGATTTAAGTGCTGAATGAAACACTGCAACACAGACTGGAACCTATTTATCATAAAATACTCTTGAGATTCCAGGAGAACCCAAGGGTCTATGGGATGTAATGTGAGACCCTTTTCCCAGTGAAACATTCTGTATTTCAAGAAGCAGCACTAATATTTATAAAGAGGCATTGCTTGGTTCTTGAAGAGATGGAATTTCAGGGGGTGAAGTTGAAGTTCTGTTATTGGATGCAGACCTGTCAGGAAAAACCAGCAGCAGCTACAACTGCTTGGCATATGGCAGAGAGAAAAAGAGAAAGCTCATGTAATCGAAGGTATCCTTTAGCTTAGAAGATGTAAAGACTAAGAGGCCAGCATTTAAAAATCCTCCAGCGTTTCCTAGCCAATGGGCAAGTACTGTACATCCATACACACCTTTTGTGTGCTTAGTTGCTTAGTCATGTCCAACTCTTTGCGACCCTACGGATGGTAGCCCACCAGGCTCCTCTCTCCATGGGGATTCCCCAGGCAGGAGTATTGGAGTGGGTTGCCAAGTCCTCCTCCAAGGGATCTTCCCAACCCAGGGATCGAACCCAGGTCTCCCACATTGCATGCAGATTCTTTACCATCTGAACCCCCAGGGAAGTCCAAGAACACTGGAAGGGGTAGCCTATCCCTTCTCCAGGGGATCTTCCTGACCCAGGAATGGAACCTGGGTCTCCTGCATTGCAGGCAGATTCTTTACCAGCTGAGTTCCGAGGGAAGCCCATAACATCTTAGAGAAAAACCCAAATGAACTTTTTGGTCAAACCGGTATTTGTGCTGTGGGAAGGCCATGTCTTGAAATGTAATTAGAAGAAATTAATCCTATTCTTGCCACATAAACCCCTCAAAGACTGGCGCAGAGTCCCTCCACAGGCTCTAGAAATAGTGCGTTTGCCCAGGCTGTGTTGACTGGTGCTCCATAATGTTGAGAACCTCTGTCCTGTGGCCCAAGCCCTGGTTATGGCAGTGGGGTGAGGAGGATGGTCACAATCACCCAGCACCCACAGTACTGTGCCTGACACTTTTCTTTGCCCTTCTCCAAAGGGAGGAAGGGCAGGAAAATCCACGTTATCTTTGTCGAACATGTGCCCTCCCAGACACCGCGGATGAAAAATAAATGTTTCATTTTTTTTAGTGGCTGGACATGGTGAGGTTTTTCTGAACTCCATTAAATACATTTACCAAGAGGCTTTGATTTTGACAGTTTTGAAGATGGTGATCAAGTTTATGATTTTATACATTCTTTTGCTCTTCTGCATCAGAAAATAAGGTAGGAAATCATTGCAAACTCTCCCATGACTGCTTTGTTTTGAACATCTATTAGTTTGCCTCTGTAAAGAGGAAGGGTGGGACTTGCAGGGGGAGTGTCCTAATTCTAGAATAACTTCTCACCATAAATAAGCAACCAAATTCGTGCATTCTTCATACATAATTTTTTGAGGAGCAAAATACTCTTCACTTTGACAAAGTGATGTTGTGGCAAAAGATGTCAATAAAAATAGACTGTTTCTTTTTTAATATTTATTTGGTTGTGCCAAGTTTTAATTGCAGCATGTGGGATCTAGTTCCCTGACCAGGGGTCAAACCTGGGCCCCCTGCACAAAGTCTTAGTCACTGGCCCACCAGGGAAGTCCCCGGACAGTAAGTACTTCTTTGTTAGCTGCCATGTTGCCATTGTTGGACTACCACAGTGCCGGGCACAGTGGTCTAACTCCACACTTTGGGATTAGTTCAAGCTTTTATTGATAACTGAAAACTCTTCATAGAATATCTTCCCTCAGGAAACCCTATGAACCAAAGAGACTAATTTGAGAATGACACCAAGTCATCCCTGTTCTGATGAGATTCTCATACAGTCTGCTGAAAGAAACATCCTTGGGGATTCCTTTAGAATTTACCCGTTGAATATTCTACCAAGTAATTCCTGCATCATGAAGCACCCCGTATTCACAACAGGATCATTGCAAATTCCCTCCTCTCTTCTATAAGATGACAATTAGAACTTAACTTTCCTCATATTTTTCTATTAAAAAAACAACATAAACCAAGTCTCAAAAGTCCAAGTGGGGCTATGTCTCAATAGGTACTGAAATCAGACCACTTGCCTGACTGCAGGACCTGTTGGTTGTGTGACTTTGGATAAGTTGCCATGGGCCACCCCTCCCTTGCTCCACTGATATTTCCAAAGGATTATCACCCAGGCCACAGCCAGAGTGTGACGCCACTATTGCTGACCCCATTAAATCTTCACAGTGACTCACAAACCAGGTGACCAGATCTTCAATAGCCATCATTCCTGTTCCTGAAGATGCAGAGTAAGATTCGCTAGTTTTCTGCTCAGAGAACAGTGTCTTCATACAGCTTGGTCTTTTTCCTGCAAGCAAAGCACACACCACAAACCAAATTCTTTTCACTGGTCTAAAGCAAACAAATTCTTTGCTGAAAGGAAGCTGAACTATAGAAAACATGCATCTGAGTTTATTACAATCAAATTGTGGTGGACCCCCACTGGTAAAGAATCTGCCTGCCAGTGAAGATGAGACGCAGGAGACATGAGTTTGAGCCCATCGGGAAGATCCCCTGGAGAAGGAAACAGCAACCCACTCCAGTATTCTTGCCTGGAAAATCTCGTGGACAGAAGAGCCTGGCAGGCTATAGTCCATGGGGTCACAGAGAGTCATACATGACTTAGTGACTGAGTATGCACGCACACCTCATACATCCTCTAGAAGAGCAGTTGCTTTTATTTTTTTATGGATCAGAACTTCGCAGAGCATTTTGTCTTAGGAATGTAAACTTTTGCTGTCTCCTCCTCACAGAAGCTACCTAATGGAGACAATAACAGCAGTGACAATAGCTAAACTTTACTGGACACTTATAAGTTTAAGGGTCTCTGTAATTAACATAAGTAACTTAATCTTCTGAACAATCCTATGTGGAAGAAACTAACACTTCAGTTATACAGGAAAAGAAACCAAAAGATAAACAAAAGATCAACAGAGGGCTTTTTACCACAAGGCCAGGGGCTTTCCAGGTGGCTCAGTGGTAAAGAATCCACCTGAGAATGCAGCAGATGCCATGCAGATTAGATCCCTGGGTTGGAAAGGTCCCCTGGAGGAGGGAATGGCAACCCACTCCAGTATTCTTGCCTGGAGAATCCCATGGACAGAGGAGCCTGGCGGGCTACAGTCTATGCGCTCGCAAAGAGTCAAACACAACAGAGCAGCTGAACACATCCTGTCTCGCCATAGCCTTCCAGCTTCCGGACAGGGAGTCTGAGGTTCTTTTCCGTAGGCTAATCTCAGGCCAAGATGAGTGATATTCAGATGCCGCTCACTCTACCCCCACAAGTGTTTGTAGTGGGTACCATTGTTCTCATTGTATAAAGGGGAAACAAAAATGTGTGAAAAAGATGAGTCTTGTGCTTACACATTTTTCTGTGAGGCCCTCAAAATGATTAGGATTCCATTTATAGCAAGGATAGAGTAAAAACTTGGATTCAGCTTTAAATTTGGAAACTCCAAATAGGGCTGTAACTACTTTTCCTAAAAATGAAAGAAACCTGGCAACCACAAAATTAAATGTGTTAGATCCCGGAAATAGCACCTTAGTTATGAGTGTGGCTATCCGTGAAGGTTCATAAATTAAATGGAAGCCTTCCAGAGCCACCCTCTCTACACACACGCACCCACCCCTCCGTGCCCTCCCCACACACAATTTAAATCTAGCAGCTGAAATGGAACTGTGTGTTTGTTTCACAGCTGCTAAGCCAACCAACATCGTGGGGCTGAGGGAACACTGTGGCTCCCCCTGCTGGCGACGGCTGAGGCCTCCCACCCCATTGCTGATGCTGGTGAAGAAAGATAGGCTTTGAAATTGTTGAGGTGGGGTGGAAGCTCAGTTTCACCTTAAACCTTCTGCTCTATTTATTTGCTCTTACCTCTGAGACATTAAAAATCCTGGGAAGAAGAACTCGAGGCCATATGAAGAGACTGTGGGCAGGGGACAAATGAACGAGTACATTTTCTCTTTTTCTCCTCTTCTAAGGCACTTTTCCATGGACAGAGGAGCCTGGTGAGCTACACTCCATGGGATTACAAAGCTGGACATGACTGAGCACGCACACACACACACACACACACACACACACACACACACACACACACACACGCACACACGGCCCTTTCCTCCTCTTGTGAGGCCTCTTCTGTGTGTTTTTCAGTTTCCAAAGGGATGACCGTAGAGTCATGTGAGGCAGGCCACCAGACCTTACCAATCAGTCCCTTTCTCTCTCCCTGTGATGGTTCTTGGTCATTTCAGAGCAATCTGTTTAGTTTAGGTTCTGCTTCTCACCAGCCATGTGTCCTTAGGTAAGTCACTGAATCTCTTCTGGTGCTTCAGTTTCCCTGTATAATTTAAAAGCATAGTTCAAGTATATCAGACTTGAAGTCACAGGATCTGAGCTCCTATCCCAGCTTTGCCTGATACTGTCTCATTGTCATAGGACAAATTACTTTATCACTTTGAGCACCCCCCCTTTCTTATCTGTATGAAAAGGAATAAGGAGCACTATTTCCCAGTTTTTATTGCCTATGAGGATTAAATAATGGATAAATATGTATTCAGTTCAGTTCAGTCGCTCAGTCATGTCTGACTCTTTGCAACCCCATGAATTGCAGCATGCCAGGCCTCCCTGTCCATCACCAACTCCCGGAGTTCACTCAAACTCACATCCATCGAGTCAGTGTTGCCATCCAGCCATCTCATCCTCTGTCGTCTCCCTCTCCTCCTGCCCCCAATCCCTCCTAGCATCAGAGCCTTTTCCAATGAGTCAACACTTCGCATGAGGTGGCCAAAGTACTGGAGTTTCAGCCACAGCATCATTCCTTCCAAAGAACAACCAGAACTGATCTCCTTTATTTATTTTTTTTTCTGAAAAAGTTATACCACTTTGCTTTTATTTTTATTTTTTTAAATTTTTTATTTTTTGTATTTTAATAGAATTTAGGGTTAGGGTTAGGGTTAGTCTAGGTTCGTTTCTTACATGATAGTATACATGTTTCAATGCCATTCTCCCAAATCATCCCACTCTCCCCCCCTCCCACAGAGTCCAAAATCTGTTCTATACATCTGTGTCTCTTTTGCTGTCTCACATACACGGTTATCGTTACCATCTTTCTAAATTCCATATATATGTGTTAGTATACTGTATTGGTGTCTTTCTTTCTGGCTTACTTCACTCTGTATAATCGGCTCCAGTTTCATCCACCTCATTAGAACTGATTCAAATGTATTCTTTTTAATAGCTGAGTAATACTCCATTGTGTATATGTACCACAACTTTCTTATCCATTCGTCTGCTGATGGACATCTAGGTTGCTTCCATGTCCTGGCTATTATAAACAGTGTTGTGATGAACATTGGGGTACACGTGTCTCTTTCAGTTCTGGTTTCCTTGATGTGTATGCCCAGCAGTGGGATTGCTGGGTCATATGGCAGTTCTATTTCCAGTTTTTTAAGGAATCTCCACTCTGTTCTCCATAGTAGCTGTACTAGTTTGCATTCCCACCAATAGTGTAAGAGGGTTCGTTTTTCTCCACACCCTCTCCAGCAGTTATTGCTTATAGACTTTTGGATAGCAGTCATTCTGACTGGTGTGAAATGGTACCTCATTGTGGTTTTGATTTGCATTTCTCTAATAATGAGTGATGTTGAGCATCTTTTCATGTGTTTGTTAGCCACCCGTGTGTCTTCTTTGGAGAAATGTCTATTTAGTTCTTTGGCCCATTTTTTGATTGGGTCATTTATTTTTCTGGAATTGAGCTGCATAAGTTGCTTGTATATTTTTGAGATTAGTTGTTTGTCAGTTGCTTCATTCGCTATTATTTTCTCCCATTCTGAAGGCTGTCTTTTCACCTTGCTTATAGTTTCCTTTGTTGTGCAGAAGCTTTTAATTTTAATTAGATCCCATTTGTTTATTTTTGCTTTTATTTCCAGTATTCTGGGAGGTGGATCATAGAGGATCCTGCTGTGATTTATGTCGGAGAGTGTTTTGCCTGTGTTCTCCTCTAGGAGTTTTATAGTTTCTGGTCTTACGTTTAGATCTTTAATCCATTTTGAGATTATTTTTGTGACTGATCTCCTTTAGAATGGACTGATTGGATCTCCTTGCAGTCCAAGGTACTCTCAAGAGTTTTCTCCAACACCACAATTCAAAAGCATCGATTGTTCGGCACTCAGCTTTCTTCACAGTCCAACTCTCACATCCATACATGACCACAGGAAAAACCACAGCCTTGACTAGATGGACCTTTGTTGGCAAAGTAGTGTCTCTGCTTTTGAATATGCTATCTAGGTTAGTCATAACTTTCCTTCCAAGGAGTAATCGTCTTTTAGTTTCATGGCTGCAATCACCATCTGCAGTGATTTTGGAGCCCAAGAAAATAAAGTCTGATACTGTTTCCACTGTTCCCCATCTATTTCCCATGAAGTGATATGTATACACACACATACAAGTACACACACACACATATATCCACATGAATATGTATACACACACACACATATACGTATCCACACACGAAAATACATATATACATACACAGGTATACGATGGTCTTTGTGCACTGTGAAGTTCCATGTAACTGTGAGATTGATATCAGGATTGTTGTTTGCAGACCTATTGATATCTACTTTGAGAGACAAGAGGAACCCTCCTGTTAGCTCCTACCCATGTCTTTGTTACAGCTTTGTGCTAAAGCTTATGAAAATGGATAGAGAGCCAAACTCCCTGGCTGCCCATTAAGCCAATAACCACCAGATTTTATTCCTTTCTCAGCTGTTTTGCTTCTCAGGAGATTTCTGTGAGACAGAGGCATTAATATGACATAGATGGTTGTAATACAGGCCCTCCCAGACCTCATAAAGGATCCCATGCTGGGAGCCCATACAAGCTTAGTTCCCAAAGCTTGGGTCAGGTTTTCTGTGTTTAACTTGAACCCAGAAAGGCATTTTCGTAAACAGAAATGAGAATTCTTTCTTGAAAGCTACAGCAAACAGTTAGAATGTAAAGAAACTAGAAATAAAATTAAATAGAAGCTTACATAGAAGGATGTTTTCTTTTATCATGACTAGTAGGTAAGTAGCACTTCAAACAGCACTTAGTACTGAAGAAACCTCACCCAACTCCTCATCTTCCTTTTCCTTCCTTGCCTTTTTTTCCCCCTTTCTCCCTCCCTTTCTCAAATGCCTCTCTACTCACTTTTTAGGAAGGGCTAATTGTACACTAGAGGAAGACTACAACTTTGCCAAGGCAAACTGATTCTACATTTTGATCCTGGCTAGCATTTCCTACTTGGCATGTCTTTGCAGCTAAAGACAAAAGCATAAACAAGGCTGCCTCAAACCTTTTGTAGCAGGAATCCCAGTTGCAGGAATTAAAAATGCATTTCCTCTGCTTGCATGCCAGTCTACCCCTCTGTCTGCTGAGCTGCCCAGGCTTAGTGTCTTCCATTTTGGGAAGAACTGGTCTTTCTGTATCTATAGTCTTTGGTCTGCTTGCTTCTTGGGTTGACAAAGCTCTTGGGTTACTTGAGTTCCCAGTCTCCCAGGCAACCTTCTCATCATTTATTTATCCACGAAAAGAACACAGAGATAACCCTCCTGAAGCACTTAAAGGGATTCTGCTTTTATGCACTATCTGAAATATGGGATTAGGGATGATTGCCTAAGGGCTCTCTTGAGTCTGAAGGGAACCCATTAGGTGATTTCTAACTAGACCTTCCAAAAACCTTCCCACTTGCCCAGGGAATGCCAACATGCCCTGTGTCTGATCTCAACAAAACTGCAAAGATCACCAGCTTATCTATAGAGCACTAGTCTTCATTTCTTCCTTAGAACATTTTTCCCTCTTTCTTCCCTTATCAACAAGGTTTATTACACATTGATTGATTAGTTAGGCAGTCCCTCAGCTCTGTCAGACTCTTTGTGATCCCATGGACTGTAACCCACCAGGCTTCATAATCAATGGGATTTCCCAGGCAAGAATACTGGAGCAGGTTGCCAATTCCTACTCCAGGGGATCTTCCCAACTCAGGGATTGAACCCACATCTCCTGCATCTCCTGTATTGGCAAGAGGATATATTTGAGTATGTATGAAAGCATGTTTACAGATGGTTACAGAGTTGTGATGTTCTTGTGCTAGGAGTGTGAGAGAGAGTCAGAGTATGGAGTGAGGATGCTCCTATTGAATATGTGCCCATAAAATATTCTAGACAGGCTATATATGTTAATTTTATGGAATAGGAGCATAAGTTTAAAAAGGCTAGTGGATGTACCTAAAATTAAAGGCAATAGAAAGTAACAAAACTAAGGTTTGAACATAGGACCCTGTACTCCAAAGCCTATGCTGTTTCACCTGCTCATCATGGATTGAATCAAGTTGAATGTTACTTTTTTATGCATTCAGAGTATGACTGTGATGATTTGAGGTCAGCAAGTGGTAGCTATGTGCCCTTTTCTTGGCATTCAGCAGAGGTGGGTGGTTGGGCTGTTATTCATGGGCTGAAATGTCAAAAAAGCATCAAGAGTAGCACTGGGAAACTGAGCCTGGCAGTGAACCAATGGCCTGTGTCTCTCTTGATGAGAGTCTCCTCAAAATCTCTTCAGTAGATTCTAGCTTGACTGAGGCTTTATGCAAAACACTAATTCCTGGAGAGTCTTTGCTTCTAGACACGGACAATATGAAGATAAGAGATGATGCCATTAACCATGGCTCATAATGCAGGGAAGATGCAGAACTCAAGCATCAAGACGCAATCTGGAGCTTTGACCCTGACCTATGGCACCTAGCCTCCACTCTTACCATTCTAACGGTGTAAAGTGTTATTGAAGACTAAGTTCTCTGGTCCCATGGCCTTGAGATTTTAGAGTCTGTTGATTTTCTTATGGGAAGGATATAGGTGAGAGAAGATGCATGCAAGGGTTAGAGATGACGGGTCACAGATAAACGCTTAACAAATCAAGACTAGGAATGTTCTTTGAAGAAAAGTTCTGTTTAATTCAAAGAATTTGAGTTTGAGGCTATGACATTTGCCTCTAACTTGATTGGAAGTAACAGACTGAAAACAAAGATTCATTTGGAATTTGAGGTTAAAGGATAAAGGAACAAAATTTATAATGTGAAATTATCACCTTTAAAACATCAGACTTGTCCAATGATTTGTCTGTTACTTTTCTATTAAGAGCAGATGTGTTTGGGGCTTTGACTTTCAAAGTTTATGATAAAATATTCATTGGGCAATCATATTCACTGAGCAGGAAACTGATCATGCCTTTCTACATTTTCATTTTAAAAGAAACTTCTCTGTCAGACGTGGGTCACTTTTAACTGTGCTTATAGCTCCCAGAGGAGCAATTCACTCAGGAGAGAAAAAGCATAGATGTAGTCTGAATATGGCCACTAGTCTGATTAATTTCCTATTGTGTACTCATTACCCCCAAGGAGGCTGGTGTGATCACACTATCTGAATGTGGGCTTTACTCTTGGTTGGAGTGCAGTAATGTCTCTGATTTCAGATTGATTATAAAGGCAGGCAGAAAATGGCACAGAATATCCTGGGACAAATATATAATCCCAAAAGAAAGTGAAGCATTTAAAAAACATCTGTATATTTCATTCCGAAGTAGATACACAATCCTACCATCACCTGTGAGGTGAGGCCTTTGTGAAGATTCTTGTTGGAACTTTAGCTTCTTTTGCCCTTGACTGCCATAGATGGGTGGAGACCTTTAGAGCTGAGAACTCTATTCTTTTCCCCTGCAGTGATTCTGACACCCAAAATGTATTTAAAGTGCTAGTCTAAAGTGGTTATGTATTAAATTATGCCACAAAAGCAAACCATGGATGGGAAAAGATTTTGTGAGAAAAGAAATGATACCTTTGAAGAGTTGCTTTAACATATCTGTGCTTGCTTCATTCATTCATTTGATAGTCAAAGTTATACTTTTCCATCACTACCATATAGCTTGGATTCTGATAAGTGTTAGAGATAAAAAGATAAATGAGAGACTGATCCTAACGTTGCAAGGTTAGGATAGACAAGCTGACCACATATTATTTGTTGCTGTTGTTCAGTTTCTCAGTTGTGTCTGACTCTTTGAGACTCCATGGACTGGAGCATAACAGGCTTCCCTGTCCTTCACCACCTCCCAGAGTTTGCTCAAACTCATATCCATTGAGTTAGTGATGCCATCCAACCATCTCTTCCTCTGTCATCCCCTTCTCCTCCTGCCTACAATCTTTCCAAGCATCAGGTCTTTCCTAATGAGTTGGCTCTTCACATCGGGTGGCCAAAGTTTTGGAGCCTCAGCTCAGCATCAGTCCTTCCAATGAATATTCAGGACTGATTTCCTTTAGGACTGACTGATCTCCTTGCAGTTCAAGGGACTCTCAAGAGTCTTCCCCAACACCATAGTTTGAAAGCATCAATTCTGCAGCATTCAGCCTTTTTTATGGTCCAACTCTCAATCCATACATGACTACGAGAAAAAGCATAGCTTTGACTAGATGGACCTTTGTTGGCAAAGTAATGTCTCTGCTTTTTAATATGCTGCCTTGGTTTGTCATACCTTTTCTTCTAAGGAGCAAGCATTTTTAAATTTCATGGCTGCAGTCACCATCTGCAATGACTTTGGAGCCAAAGAAAATAAAGTCTCTCACTGTTTCCATTGTTTTCCCATGTATTTTCCACGAAGTAGCAAATACTAAATATCACATATTATATAGCAAGATTCATTTATTCATATAATTATTTGATTTTTTAAATTTGCATAGTGCAAATAAAAGATGGGGCCAGTAGAGATGGTGACCGAGTTGAACTTTTGTTATATATATATATATATATTTTTTTTTAATAAAAATGCAGTAGAGCCTGTAAGACATAATTACAGACCATTTCTAGCCTCCTCATTCTCAGTCTTCTCCCTATGTGGAGGAAACTGTTTGGGAGAACAAGTTAGAGTTAACCAGATACACCAATGGGAGCAAGTATGCTAAGCTGAGAAAGTTATTTTATCAGGCATAGAATTATGAGGGAGAGTGACTCTTCTTAGCAATGACACTAAGGTCAATCTGGCTACCCAGTATGGTGGTTTGAGGGCAAAGTGACAAATGTGGAGGTGGAGGGACAGATAATGAAGACCATCCATGTTTGGGATTGCAGTGATGGAGAGCAATAGGGACACATTAACAGCATTAGAATGTCACAAACAGTTTATATGTAAGAAAGGTTATTCTGGCAGTAGGGCAAAGGAAGAAGTGGAGGGACACCCCTGTCACATTCTAGATAGAAGTATCAAGGCTCTCAAACAGTGGTTCTCCATCCTGGCTGGTATTTGCACCACCTAGGGAGCTTTTAAAATCCTGATACTAGCCAGGATCAGAAAGTTTTACTGGTGAATTCCACCAAATATTTAAAGAATGATTAATGCCAGTCCTTATCACCCTCTTCAAAAAAATTGAAGAGTAACACATACTCCCAAACTGCTTTTTCTAGGCCAGTTTTATCCTGATATAAAAGTCAAGTGAGGAATGCCTGTTGGCACAGTGGTATAGAATCCACCTGCAATGCAGGAAATGGAGGAGATGTGGGTTCAATCCCAGGGTTGAGAAGGTACCCTGGAGGAAATGGCAACTCACTCTAGTATCCTTGCCTGGGAAATCCCATGGGAAGAGGAGCCTCGTGGGCCACAGTCCTTGGGGATGAAAAAGGGTTGGACATGACTTAGCAACTAAACAACAACTAGGACACCATAAGAGAAGAAAACTATAGGCTGATAACCCTGATGAATGTGAGTTATCAGCAAAATATTACCAAAATGAATTAAATAGTGCATTAAAAGGATCATACATCATGGGCAAATGGGAGTCATTCTTGGCATCCAAGTATGGCTCAGCATATGCGAAACAATATTTATGATATATGATGTTAATAGAATGAACGAAAAAATCGTATGATCATATCAGTAGATACAGAAAAAGTATATGACAAAAGTCAGCATCCTTTCATGATCAAAACTCTCAGCAAACCAACATAGAAGGAATGTACCTCAACATAATGAAGGTCATATATGACAAACCACAGCTAACACTATAGGCAGTTGTGAAAGATCAAAGCTTTCCCTCTAAGATCAGGATCAAGACAAGGGTTCCCACTCTTACTACTCCTGTTCAGTGTATTACTGGAAGCCCTAGCTAGACTAGTCAGGGAATAAGAAATAAAAGGCATTTGATTCAGAGAGGAAAGAGCAAAATTGTCTCCATTAGCAGATAACATGATCTTATACACAAAACGTCCTGAAGATTCCAATAAAAACAGTTAGAATCAATAAACAAATTTAGTAAAATTGCAGGATACAGGAAAGACATATACCATATTGTCTCACTTGTATGTGGAATCTAAAAAAAAAAAACTGGACTCAGAAATAGAGAATAGATTGGTGGTTGCTAGGGTTGAGGGGTGAGGTTGAAGGGAGTGGATAAAGGTAGTCAAACGGTACAAATATATAAGACAAGTTCTGGGGATCTAATGTGCAGCGTAGCGACTATATTTAACAGTACTGTGCTATATAATTGAAAGTTGCTGAGAGAGTAGAGCTTAAAAATTCTCACCTCTCTCTCTTTTTCTCTCTCTCATTCAACATGGTACTAGAAGTCCTACCTAGAGCAATTAGGCAAAATAAAGAAACGAAGGCAGTCAAACTGGAAAGGAAAAAGTAAAATTATCCTTATTTTCAGATGATATGATCTTATATATAAGAATATATATATATATACATATATATCTCACAATGAGATATTAAATCATACTTGTTAGAATGGCTATCATCAGGAAGACAAGAGATAGAAAATATTGACGAGGATATGAAAGAAAAAAAGAAAAACAAACTTCTGTTCACTATTGGTAGGAATGTAAGTTGGTACAGCCACTATGGAAAATGGTATGGAGTTTCCTCAAAAAAAAAAAACAAAACAGAACTCCCATATGATCCAGCAATCCCACTTGTGATATATATCTAAAGGAAATGAAAAAGAATATCTAAAAATAAAGATATCTGTACTCTCATGTTTATTGAAGCATTGTCCACAATAACCTTAACTGACTTCATTCAATGGCTGAATGGATCAAGAAGATGTGGTGTGTATGTAGAGAAAGAAGGAAATCCAGTCATTTGTAAACATGGATAAAACATGAGGACAGTATGCTAAGTGAGATAAATCAAACAGAAAAGGACAAATATGGTACTATATTACTTAGATATAAAATCTAAAAAGTCTGAACATATAGAAACAGAGCAGATTGACGGTTAACAGGGCCTGGGGTTCAGTCGGCTTTGAGGACATGCTGGTCAAAAGATACAAACTGCAGTTAGAAGATGAATAAATTCTGGAGATCTCATGCACAGCGTTGTGATTATCAACAATACTTAGTATTATAAAAGTTGTTAAGAGACTTAAATTTATATCTTAAATGTTCTCACTACAAAAAGAGAAATGATAATTATTTGATAAGATAGAGGTGTTAATGTTCCAGTAATAATCATACTGCAATATATACATGTATAAAATCAACACCTAAATTTACATAATGTTATGTGTCAGTTCTATTTTAATTAAAGAGGTATACAATGTAATCATTTGATACATGTGTATACTGCAAAATGATTGCAGCAAGTTAGTTAACACATCTATCAATTCATATAGTTACAGATTTTTGTGTATGACAAGAACTTTTAAAATGTATTCTCTTATATTTCACATATGCTGCTGCTGCTGAGTCACTTCAGTTGTGTCTGACTCTGTGACCCTATTGACTATAGCCCTCCAGGCTCCTCTGTCCATGGGATTCTCCAGGCAAGAATACTGGAATGGGTTGCCATACTCTCCTCCTGGAGATCTTCCCCACCCAGAGAATGAACCCACATCTCTTAAGTCTCCTGCATTGGCAATTCTTTACCATTGTCACCACCTAGGAAGACTTATTTCAAATATACGAGACAGTATTAACTATAGTTACCATGCTGTACATTAGATCCACAGGACTTATTCATCTTATAACTGGAAGTTTGTACCCTTTGACCACGTTCAACTATTTCCCCTACTAACCTCTATGTCTTGCCCTTGACAACCACTAACTATTCTTTGTTTCTAAGAATTCTGTTTGTTTGTTCTTTTAAGATTCTGAATATAAGTGAGATCTACAGTATTTATCTTTCTCTGTCTGACTTACTTCACTTTGCAAAATGCCCTCAAGTATCATGTTTTGTCACAAATGACTGGGTTTTCTTCTCGTGGCTGAATGTCTTCTTTATCCACTCATCCATTGATATGGACACTTAGGTTGTTTCCATGTCTTGGCTAAGAAGTACCACTTTTGTGCTGTTTCACTCAGTTTGGAATACCCCAGGCGGACGAATGCATCTCAAGACATAAGTCTCCCTGAGAGCTGCAGGGAACTAACCAGTGAGAGCTACAGGATACAAGCTGTTCTCAGAGAGCAGTCAGCCAAGCCCCAGGCTGCATGGCAACAGGATTTATTTCCCAGTGAGGCAGATAAGGTTTATCTGAGATATAGGTCATAGACTCCTCTGAGGAGCTGCTAATCTGTTCTTTTGAATCTTGAATCTCATACTTTAAACCATCACCAAAAACAATATAAATGATACAAATATTTGTCCTGACACTAACACATATAAGCCTTTATTGAAAACTTATTATGTGCCAGACTCTGGCATATATGCATAATCTCATTTAATCATCAAAATCACTCTCTGAAGGGAATTCCCTGGTTGTCTGGTGGTTAGAACTCTGTACTTTCAATGCTGAGGGCCTGGGTTCAGTCCCTGGTCAGAGAACTAAGATCCCACAAGCCTTGTCGCATGGCCAAAAAACGAAAAAAGAAAAAGAAAAAATCACTCTTTGAAGGAGGATATTGTTATCATCATATTATAGCACAGCAAACTGAGACATTGAAAGGTTAGACAGTTTCTCAAGGTCAGAAAGTCAGGGAGCTAGGATTGAATCTATGAATATGATCTCAGAGTGGATACTCTTCAATTACTACCTTTGCAAACATTGTGAGGTTTCTTTCTTAAATATCCAAATACCTGAATTTACTTCCTTTTGCTGCAGGTCACTGACACCACTTGGGACTGAACTAATCCGGCTAGCTCCTCAGTGCAGACCTGAGGGCACCAGACCAGCACTGAGTGATGTGCTGGCTTCCCTGGGAGCTTCATATGCTCGGGTCCAAGATGCCTCAGAGCACACAGAGAATTCCAGACTGTTAGGCTGGAGTTGTCCCTAGGGCCAGTTAGGCCTTGAAATTAACCTAACCTAGAATAATGTATTTTAAAGAGGCTCATTTTAGCCCAGAATCACAATGTTGCAAGGATATCCTAGTTTACACAACTCTAGGCAGTTTAATTCTTCTGAACAGTTCTTAAACAGTATTTTAAATAGGCAGTTTAAATCTTCTAAGCAGTTTTAAAATGGCACTTTAAAGAGTTTTATAAAGCCTAGTGAAAGCTCAGTGAAGACAATCATGGGTCAGTTCAAAAATTAGTGCTAGAATTGACCCCTCAAATTAATCCCCGATTTGAAGACCTGTTAAGGAGCTATAAAGTATAGACTCCAGCTCATGATGGAGACCTTCATTTTCAACCTTTCCCTTCTAACATCATGTGGGCATTTCATTATCTTTCTCTTTCACTCTTATCCAGAGTCATGAATTATTTCAGGGAAGCTGAGAATGCACACACACTTAAAATAAAAGGCTCATCTACTTGGCTTATATCTGAAATTCCTCCAGCTTGTAGGGAGAAGATGAAGTAGAAGGGGAAGTTCTTTAGGTGAGAAAAACTCAAACTGAGGACACTAGACAGGCTGGGAGAACAAGAATGTAACATATTAACAATCTTGCTCATTCATGATTCTATGCCATTGACCATTTATTCTCAGATAATGAATGTTATATTGATTATTAAGCGAAGCTCTGTTTTAATAGTCATAGGAGGAAAGTCTCTGAAGAAAACAAATATTACCATGACTGTTGCAGGTGTAAGAAAAGCACATATCAGTGAGCTGTTTAGAGTTGAAGGGGGAAAAGCACTTTTATGTTTATCAGAATATAAGAAACCTTTGGCAGTCACTCACCTTGCATTGACCTTGGCATCTAGCAATGATCTGAGTGACTTGATTTCTCCCTGCATTCCGTTTTCTGTCATCTCTCCTAATAATGGTGTGACATGAGAAGTAACAAAGAGCACTGTAGGCAAGAGCACTGGAGACAATGCTCAACCTTCAAAATTTTAAATATATCATATCACTGAGTCCATGACACTCAGTTAATCATTTTTAATGTGTATCTGAGCACAGTGTAATAGCTTATCACTGCCAATGATGTAACTCATGAGAGTAAGTTAAAAATAGAACATGGGCAATTATGCAGCCTTCACTGGACTGTGCATATTATCTTCAGATTGCCCCGACAGCATGCTATCCTGGAACAATTCCAGAGAAGTCATTTCTTTGTTCTCTCTGCCATCAGAACATCCCAGAAAAGCATGATTTCAGGTTCTGGTAACATTATGCTGCTACTATTATACAAAGCTCAGAGTTCATGGGACTTAGAGATAAGGTAATCAACACAAACTCACAAATCTATATTTGGTTCATAAAAAGGTGAATCTGTCTAGAATATGCCATGGATTTATCTTTTACATTATACCACTTTAAAAGAAAATATACTGAAAACACTTATATCCATGCTATGGATGAATAATTGTACAAAGTGATGCAAATATCTCTTTCCAATTTCATAAATTCAGAGTTCTTAAGCCTCAAGTAGAATGCACTGATACTCAATCCAGTTTTTCAGACCAGGGAGCTGGAGACTACAAATAGCTCGAGATTCTCTCTGCCCCAGTGGACTGCTTGCATTTAATAAATGTTCAGTATTAAAAGCATCCAAATGTGTGCTGATCTGAAACAAATCTAGAATGCCTCCCTCTAATCTTTGCCTTTGCTTCCCACATGACTTGAGTGATTCTCTTTTTGGCTTATTTAGTCAGATAATGCTGGCAGTGACCAAGATCTCATTAGAACTTGTTGGTGCACAAGGAATTCACTGAAAATCTTCCTCAGTTTCTCAATCTGTAAAATGAAACATGCATTTAAATATATGATTTCAACTATCAAAAGTCTGAAACACCCAAACATCCCTCTCTTTTCTCCACCCTTAAAAATCATCAGTTGTGTTATGTGTTGTCTTTTTAATCTAAAAGGAATATCGTTATGTTTGAAGTCAAATCGGTTGCTTGTTCAACATTTTTATCAAGTAACAATCTGCATACCAAGATATCCATTTACTATAAGTGTACAATTAAGTGATTCTTAGTAATGTTATGGAGTTATTCAATCATCCCCACAATTTTAGAATATTTTCAATAACTTTAAAAAGGATCTTCACGGGACTTCTGCCTGGTGGTCCAGTGGTTAAGAATCTACCTGCCAATGCAGGCAACACAGGTTCAATCCCTTGTTGGGAAACTAAGAGCCCACATACCATGGGGCAATTATCTCATATGCCACAAATACCGACCCCACACTTTGGACTGCACAGGCCATAATGAAAGATCCCACATGCCTCAGCTGAGAGCCAAGTGAGAGTGAAAGTGAGTCACTCAGTCATGTCCCATTCTTTCTGAACCCATGGACTACACAGTCCATGGAATTCTCTAGGCCAGAATACTGGAGTGTGTAGTAGTTCCCTTCTTCAGGGGATCTTCCCAACCCAGGGATCAAACCCAGGTTTCCCACATTGCAGGCAGATTCTTTACCAGCTGAGCCACCAGAGAAGCCTGGGACCCAACACAGCCAAATTAATTAATTAACTTAAAAAAATTTAAATGATTCTTTATGCCTGTTTGAATTATTTGTATCCTTGTAGAAAATTAGTTGAACATAAACTTAAATGTTTATTTCTGGACTCCCAATTGTATTTTGTTGATATATGTGTCTATCCTCAGAAGATGGAGAAGTTCTATACAGTCAACAAAAACAAGACCAGGAGCTGACTGTGGCTCAGATCATGAACTCCTTATTGCCAAATTCAGACTCAAATTGATGAAAGTAGGGAAAACCACTAGACCATTCAGGTATAACCTAAATCAAATTCCTTATGATTATACAGTGGAAGTGAGAAATAGATTCAAGGGATTAGATCTGGTAGACAGAGTGCCTGAAGAACTATGGATGGAGGTTCATGAAATTGTACAGGAGACAGGGATCAAGACCATCCTCAAGAAAAAGAAATGCAGAAAAGCAAAATGGCTATCTGAGGAGGCCATTACAAATAGCTGTGAAAAGAAGAGAAGTGAAAAGCAAAGGAGAAAAGGAATGATATACCAAGTTGAATGCAGAGTCCCAAAGAATAGCAAGGAGAGATAAGAAAGTCTCCTTCAGTAATCAGTGAAAAGAAATAGAAGAAAATAATAGAATGGGAAAAACTAGAGATTGCTTCAAGAAAATTAGAGATACCAAGGGAATATTTCATGCCAAGATGGGCACATTAAAGGACAGAAATGGTATTGACCTAACAGAAGCCAAAGATATTAAAAAGAGGTGGCAAGAATACACAGAAATATACAAAAATATTTTCACTACCCAGATAATCCTGATGGTGTGATCACTCACCTAGAGCCAGACATACTGGAATGTGAAGTCAAGTGGGCCTTAGAAAGCATCAGTATGAACAAAGCTAGTGGAGGTGATGGAATTCCAGTTGAGCTGTTTCAAATCCTAAAAGATGATGCTGTGAAAGTGCTGCACTCAATATGCCAGCAAATCTGGACAACTCAGCAGTGGCCAGAGCACTGGAAAAGGTCAGTTTTCATTCCAATCCCAAAGAAAAGCAATGCCAAAGAATGTTCAAACTACCACACAATTGCACTCATCTCACACACTAGTAAAAGAATGCTCAAAATTCTCCAAGCTAGGCTTCAACAGTATATGAACCATGAAATTCCAGATGTTCAAAAGATTTAGATTTAGAAAAAGATCTAGATTTATAAAAGGCAGAGGAATCAGAGATCAAATTGCCAACATCCATTGGATAATCAAAAAAGCAAGAGAGTTCCAGAAAAACATCTATTTCTGCTTTATTGACTAAGCCAAAGGCTTTGACCGTGTGGATCACAATAAACTGTGGAAAACTCTGAAAGAGATGGGAATACCAGACCACCTGACCTGCCTCTTGAGAAACCTGTATGCAGGTCAGGAAGCAACAGTTAGAACTGAACATGGAACAACAGACTGGTTACAAATGGGGAAAGGAGTACGTCCAGGCTGTATATTGTCACTCTGCTTATTTAACTTCTATTCAGAGTGCATCATGAGAAACGCTGGACTGGAGGAAGTACAAGTTGGAATTAAGATTGCTGGGAGAAATATCAATAACCTGAGATGTGCAGATGACACCACCCTTATGGTTAAAAGTGATGAAGAACTAAAGAGCCTCTTGATGACAGTGAAAAAGGAGAGTGAAAAAGCTGGGTTAAAACTCAGCATTCAGAAAACTAAGATATTGGCATCTGGTCCCATCACTTCATGGCTAATAGATGAGGAAACAGTAACCACAACTTTATTTTGGGGGGCTCAAAAATCACTGCAGATGGTGACTGCAGTTATGAAATTAAAAGACACTCCTTGGAAGGAAAGTTATGACCAACATAGACAGCATATTAAAAAGCAGGGACATTACTTTGTCAACAAAGTTCTGTCTGGTTAAGGCTATGGTTTTTCCAGGAGTCATGTATGGATGTGAGAATTGGACTATAAAGAAAGCTGAGCGCTGAAGAATTGATTATTTTGAGATGTGGTGTTGGAGAAGACTCTTGAGAGTTCCTTGGACTGCAAGGAGATCCAACCAGACCATCCTAAAGGAAATCAATTCTGAATATTCATTGGAAGGACTGATGCTGATGCAAACTCCAATACTTTGGCCACCTGATGCGAAGAACTGACTCATTTTAAAAGACCCTGATGCTGGGAAAGTTTGAAAGCGGGAGGAGAAAGGGGATGACAGAGGATGAGATGGTTGGATGGCATCACCGACTCAATGGACATAAGTTTGAGTAAACTCTGGGAGTTGGTGACGGGCAGTGAGGCCTGGCATGCTGCAGTCCATGGGGTCTCAAAGAATCAGACACAACTGAGAGACTGATTTGACTAAGTTTTGAAATCAGGAAGTATGAATTCTCCAAATTTGATTTTCATTTTTAAGGTTGTTTAGACTACTCTGATTCTCTTGCAATTTCATACAAACAGTAGGATCTGTCTGCAAGGTTTTGCAAAAGCAAAACAAAATAAAACAGATTTGGACAAATTGTACTGAATCTACAAATTCAATTTGGGATGCGGGGAGGATTTTCATCTCAATATTAAGGCTTCCAATCCTTGAATTCTGAGTGTCTTTCCATCTGTTTAGATCTTTAATTTGTTTCTATGATACTTTGTATTTTTAGTATGTTTTATATTTATTTTGTTAAATTTATACCTAAATATTTTATTCTTTTGATGCTATTATTAATGAAATTGATTTTGTTATATTATTATCATATTGTTTATTGTGTTTATACATTGATTTTGTATTCTGAAATTTGCTGATCTAATTTATTATAAAATTTTTCTGCATTTGTTACAATTTTTAATATGTAAGATCACTTGCAACTAGAGATAATTTTACTTCTTCTTTTCCATATGGATTACTTTGATTTATTTGTCTTGCCTGATTGCCCTTTGTAGAACCTTCAGTACTGTGTTGAATATAAGTGGCAAGTGCATGGGTTCTCAGTCGCTCTGTCATGTTGAATTCTTTTAAGACCTCATTGAATGTAGCCTACCAGACTCTTCTTTCCATGGAATTTTCCAGACAAGAATACTGGACTGGGTTTCCATTTCCTTCTCCAGAGAATCTTCCCAAGCAAAGGATCAAACCCACGTCTTTCGTATCTCCTGAGTCTGCTGCATTGGCAGGCAGATTCTTTATCACTGTGCCACCTGGGAGCAGA
The DNA here is from genome assembly GCF_023091745.1 of Budorcas taxicolor. Taxonomy (NCBI): domain Eukaryota; kingdom Metazoa; phylum Chordata; class Mammalia; order Artiodactyla; family Bovidae; genus Budorcas; species Budorcas taxicolor. Next base: position 99,186,461 of record NC_068920.1, on the reverse strand, counting down.
CATCTTATCTGATTTTAAGGGAAATCAGATATTAAGGGGATTTTAAAAGGGATTTAAAGGGGAAAGCTCTCAGTCCTTCTCCAAAAGAGATGATGTTAACTGTGGTTATTTTGTATTAATAGATATCTCTTACTAGGTTGAAAAAGTTCCTTTTTCTAGTTTTCTTAATGATTTTTTTTTTTTAAATAAAGAGGTGTTGAATTTTTGTCAATTTTTTTCTATATCTATCAAGATGATTATGGTTTTTACCTTTTATGCTATTAATATGTTGAATTATACTAACTGATTTTTGTATGCTGCATCAGCCTTGCATTTCTTGGATAAAACTCATTTGGTTACAGTGCATCATCCTTTTTATACGTTTCTGGGTTGTTTGCTAGTGATTTTGTTGAAGATTTTTGCATCTGTTTTCCTGAGTTATCAGTCTGTTTTTTTTTTTTATTCTGTGTGTTTGGTTTTGGTAACTTCTGTCCTCTGGTAAGGCATTGGAAAGTATCCCTTCCTCTTCTGTTTTTTTTGAAGAGCTTGCAAAGTAGTAGCATTAATCCCTCTTTATATTGTTGCTAGAATTCACCAAGAAGGCTTTCAGATCTGTATTTTCCTTTGCAGTGACCTTTATAATTACAAATCTAATCTTTTTCTTTGTTATAGATCTATTTAGATTTTATATTTCATCTTGAGTTAGTTTTGGTGATTGGTGTCTTTCAAAGAAATTTTCCATTTCACTTATCAAATTTGTTGGCATATTGTTCATTGCAGAATTATTTTCTAAAGAAGGTCAGCAAATTATTCCTTTCTAAATATCAAAGATCATTTCTGCAGTCCACTAGTGAGGCATCTGCTGTAGCTCATGGGCAGGCTTCCTGATGGAGTCAAGTAGTTACACAGTTAGTCTACTACCACAGTTAGTAGAATACTTGGTCCTTTGTTCACTTCCAAGCCCTCCTTGCTATAAGTCCTTGCTACTCTTCTCTGATCCTAGCCTCTCGCAGCCACTCACTCATGCTGATGCCCCTCAGTATTCTGGATGGAGTGAGAAAGAGGTGTATCTCTTAGCCAGTGTTCCAGGCAACTTAGGGAAGCTAGGCACTGAGTCACTGTATTCTCACATTCCCGCATCAGAGGTATTAAAGGCTGAAAGTTCTCTGTTGACATTGAACTGTACCAGCTTGGGGTAGGGGTAATGCAGGTAACATAAACCTGTTTGTTTTATTTATTTTCATTGATTTTATTGGAGCATATTTGATTTGCAATGTTATGTTAGTTTTTTCTGTACAGCAAAGAGAATCAACCATATATATAAATACACCTACTGTCTTCTAGACTCCATCCCATATAGATCATTACAAAGCACCAAGTAGAGTTCCCTGTGCTATTCAATAGATTATTAGTTATCTTTTATACAATATATACTAGTGTGTATATGTGAATCTCAACCCCTCAATTTACCTCCCCTTCCCCTCTTGCTAACTATAGATTTAATATCTAATCTGTGACTCAATTTCTCTTTTGTAAATAGATTCATTCATATAATTGTTTTAGATTCCACATAAAAGCAATATCATATGATGTTTGTCTTTCTCTCTCTGACTTACTTCACTCAGTATAACAATCTCCAGTTATATCAATGTTGCAACAAATGGCATTATTTAATTCTTTTTTTATGGCTGAGTAATACCCCGTGGTATTTATATACCACATCTTCTTTATCCATTCCTATATCAATGGACATTTAGGTTGCATCCATGTTCTGGCTATTGTAAACAGTACTGCAATGAACATTGAGGTGCATGCATCCTTTCAATTTATGGTTTTCTCTGGATATATGCCCAGGAGTGGAATTGCTGGATCACTGTTGTTGTTATTCAGTTATCTAGTCATGTCTGACTCTTTGCGATCCCAGTCCATGGAATCTGGAAGTTCTTGGTTCTCATATGCTGAAGCCTAGCATGTAAGATTTAAGCATGACCTTACTAGCATGGGAGATGAGTGCAATTGCCCCATGGTTAGCACATTCTTTGCCATTACCCTTCTTGGGGATCGCTTCCCTGGTGGGTCAGTTTGTAAAGAATCTGCCTGCAATGTAAGAGACCCCAGTTCAGTCCCCAGGTAGGGGAGATCCCCCAGAGAAGGAAATGGCAATCCACTCCAGTACTCTTGCCTAGAAAATTCCATGGACAGAGGAGTGGGGTGGGCTGTGGTTCATGGTATCTCAAAGAGTTGGACATGACTAGGTGACTAACTTTTCTTGGGTATTGGGATGAGGATTGACCTTTTCCAGGCCTGTGGCCACTGCCGTGTCTTCCAGATTTGCTGACTTTGATGGCATTATTCTTTAGGGATCTGAATAGCTCTGTTGGAATTTCATCACATCCACTAGCTTTATTATTAGCAGTGCTTCTTAAGGTCCACTTGACTTCGCACTCCAGAATATCTGGCTCTGGGTGACTAACCACACCATCATAGTAATCTGGTTCATTAATATCTTTTTTATACAGGTCTTCCATGTATCCTTTCCATCCCTTCTTGATCTCTTCAGTGTCTACTGGGTTTCTACCATTTTTATCCTTTATTGTGCCCATCTTTGGGTGGAATGTTCCCTTGATGTTTCCAGTTTTCCTGAAGGGATCTCTAGTCTTTCCCATTTTGTTGTTTTCTTATATTATAAAGCATTGCTCACTGAAGGCCTTCTTGTCTCTTCTAACTATTTTTTGAAACTCTGTATTTAATTGGATGTAACTTTCCCTCTCTCCCTTGCTTTTCACTTCTCTTCATTCTTCCACTATTTGTAAAGCCTTCTCAGATCATATGCTGGATCATATGGTAGCTCTATTTTCAGTTTTTAAATGAACCTCCATACTGTTCTCTGTACTGGCTATACCATTTTATACTCTGGCCAACAGTGTAGGAGGGTTTTCTTTTCTCCACACCCTCTCCAGCTTTTGTTATTTGTACATTGTTTAATGATGGCTATTCTGACTGATGTGAGGTGATACCTCATTGTATGCTTTTGATTTGTATTTCTCTAGTAATTAGCAATGTTGAACGTTTTTCTTGGCCATCTGTATGTCTTCTTTGGAGAGGTGTCTATTCAGATCTTCCATCCACTTTTTTTTTTCTTTTTATATTGAGCTATATCAGCTGTTGTATATTTTGAAGACTAATTCCTTGTTGATCAATTAGTTTAGAAATATTTTCTCCTATTCTGTGGGCTTTCTTTTCTTTCTTTCTTTCTTTTTTTTTTTTTTTTTTTTTGATGATTTCCTTTGTGCTGCAAAAGGTTTTAAATTTTATTTAGGTCCCATTTTTAAAATTTTATTTTTGTTTTTATTTTCATTACTGTCCAAGGCAGATCAAATAAACTCTTGCTATGATTTATGTCAGAGAGTGTTATGCCTATGTTTTCCTCCAAGACTTTTACATTATCCAGTCTTACATTTTGGTCTTTGGGCTTCCCTGATAGCTCAGTTGGTAAAGAATCCGCCTGCAATGCAGGAGACCTTGGTTCAATTCCTGGGTTGGAAATATTCCCTGGAGAAGGGATAGGCTACCCACTCCAGTATTCTTGGGCTTCCCTTGTGACTCAGCTGGTAAAGAATCCACTTGCAAGATGGGATCCCTGGGTTGGGAAGATCCCTTGGAGAAGGGAAAGGCTACCCACTCCAGTATTCTGGCTCAGAGAATTCCATGGAGTCTATAGTCCATGGGGTCAAAAAGAGCTGGACAGGACTGAGTGACTTTCACTCACATTTAGATCTTTAATACATTTTGAGTTTACTTTTTGTGTGTGGTATTACAGAATGTTCTAATTTCATTCTTTTACTTATAGCTGTCCAGTTTTCCCAAGACCACTTATTAAAGAGACTATCTTTTAGTATATTTGTTGTACACCAAATATAATACACAGAGATAAACACAGGTTTATCTCTGGACTTCCTATCCTGTTCCATTGATCTATATTTCTGTTTTTGTTCCAGTACCATAGTGTTTTGACTGTAGCTTGCATCATAGTTTGAAGTCAGGGAGCTTGATTCTTCCAGCTCTGTTTTTCTTTCTCAAGATCACCTTGGCTATTCTGGGTCTTTTGTGTTTTCATAGAAATTGTAAATTATTTTGTTCTGATTCTGTGAAAAATACTCCTGGTAATTTGAATGATTGCATTGAATCTGTAGATTTCTTCGGATAGTATAGTCATTTTGACAGTACTGATTCTTCCAATCCAAGAACGTGGTATATCTCTCCATCTGTTTGCATCATCTTTGACTTCTTCATCAGATCTCCAGTCATACTGGGATGCCATGCTGAGACATTGTACATTGTTCAAAAAGGTGCCACTGCCCAGCCAGCCCCAGCCACCACCAGAGTCTGCACATGCACAGCACAGCCAGTGCCCAAAGCATCCACAACCACCTCTACAATCTGCTTACCCTTCCCTCCCATCCTCCTCCCTCCACCAAAGCTGTCATCTTACCCCCTTCAATGAGTCTCTTCTGTGCTTTTTTTGTTTCATTGATATGCTGAAACTTTTCTGCTGACCTACTGGACTCCCACAATACTCTCATTTGGGAATAGTTGTCAAGATTGGTGCACTGTGGGGAGATGACAGTGTAAAACACCTATTCTGCCACCTTGCTGACATCATCTATACTAGTTTTAAAATGTTTTGATTATCAACCTTTAGGGTAGTAAAAATATAGTCTTTGGAATTGTTTATCTTTGACCTTGAATTTGGGCTTCCCTGGTGACTCAGACAGTAAAGAATCTGCCTGCAATGCAGGGGACAGGTTTGATCCCTGGGTCAGGAAGATCCCCTGGAGAAGGGAATGTCTACCCACTCCAGTTTCTTGTGTGAAGAATCCCATGGCCAGAGGTCTGGCTGGCTATAGTTCTTGCAAGTGTGTATGTGTGTTAAGTCATTTCAGTCATGTTTAACTCTTTGCTACACTGGACTGTAGACCACCAGTCTTCTCTGTCCATGGGATTCTCCAGGCAAGAATACTGAAATAGGTTGTCATGCCCTCCTCCAGGGGATCTTCCCAACCCAGGGGATCAAACCTGCCTCTCTTATGTCTCCTGCATTGGCAAGCAGGTTCTTTACCACTAGCGCCCCCTAGGAAGCTACAGTCCATAAGGTCACAAAGAGTCAGACACCACTGAGTTTCTAAACATACAAAAACGCACAACTTTGTGTTCATCTTTTTTATGTCTTTTCAGTTGACAAATACTTTGCCCTCTTCCTGAGATTTTAGTTATCTGTGTAGTAAGTTTAGTTGTTAGATTTTATTTAATTCAAAACCACGCCTGAAATTTAATAAAGTGTCATTTGCTTTTAATCCAGGGATTCTTTCTCACCACCCAAGGAGTGCCAAAGTTAGACCTTCCTCCAGCTGCTCCTATTGTGAAGGACAGTATAACTTCACAGGAGGTGTTAACAATTCTAAACACAGTGCTAAAGAAATTCATTTTACTCCTCTGCTGGGAGGTGCTGGTGGGGGTAGGGAACCAATTAACAAGGAGAAAGGGGGTAATTATTAAATGCATAAAAGCTTCCCAAATCAAATTAGCACTTAAACACAGAGGCACATGGACTTTTCATCTTCATACATATCACATGTTCCCTTTTAAAAATGCTGCAATGTCCTCACACTGAGGAGATTTAATTTGTAATTTCAGAAGACTCCCATTATTACTAAAAAAGTAAAATCCTATTAGTAAATTCAGTAAAATGGTAAGTCTATGAAATTCAATACAGAGAATTTTTTTTTTCTCCCTGATTCATCTGTATGCATAAAAAATATATTGTAGGTTCTCCTCTTGAATATCTTTCTCTGGTTTTGGAAAATCCCTTCATAGAATATTTTAATATGAAGGCTCCTCTGATTATTTAGATTACTCCTTTCTCATTTGTCTGTGAGTACTATTTTGTTGGTTTCCAAGGTGGCTCAGTGGTAAAGAATCTGCTTGCAATGCAAAAGATGTGGGTTCCACCCCTGGGTTGGGAAGATGCCTTTGAGGAGGAAATGGCAACCCACTCCAGTATTGTTGCCTGGGAAATCCCATGAACAAAGGAACCTAGTGGCCTACAGTTGATGAGGTCACAAAGAGTTGGACATGACTATGCACACACAAAGGCCATTGACTGTCTATTTTATTAATATTTTATCTTGGGCCATCATTACAGAGGTCCTTGATAATTTTCCATCCTTCCTTAAATTTTTGTCCTTTACTGGATGATTTTAAGTCTACTTTATTGAGCAATTTCCCTACCTACCCCCAGGGTGCTTTTTTGTAGCTGGAAAATGCTTCCCCAATGATTGTTCCTAGTGCAACAAATTTAATTAATCTTTGCTATTGACTTATTTTCTTCCATGCTTATAGCGAATGACTTCCTGTTGGATAAATGTGTGACACGACCTTTATTTGCTTTCTAAAGTTTTGGAAAATCAGAGTTCTTCTCTGTGAAATTCAAATGTTTTCTCAGGACTTTTGGACTGTGTCAGTGACAACAGTTATAGCTATCTAGTTAGAATGCTGCAAATTCCAAAACTCAGGTCTTGAGATTCTGTTGTTCTGTCTTTAATTATTTAAGTCATCCTAGACAAATTTTCATCTTTTTAATAATTAGTATCTATACACCCCTGTAATAAAAAATATTTGCAAAGAATGTAAATGCAAAGGACTTTTCTTACCAGGCTTCATCCACTTGACTGCTGTAGCTATATACTTTATCCTGATGTTTGGAGAAACACCTATTAACCACCCCCTACAGCATACTGGGGCTTCCCTGGTGGCTCAGTAGTAAAGAATTCACTTGCAATGCAGGAGGAGCAAGAGACACAGGTTTGATCCCTGGGTTGGGAAGATCCCCTGGAGGAGGGCATAGCAACCCACTCCAATATTCTTGCCTGGAGAATCCCATGGACAGAGGAGCCTGGCGGGCTATATAGTCCATGGGGTCGCAGAGAGTTGGACACCACTAAAGCAACTTGGCCGGAATGCACAGCATACTGACTGACGCTGAGCTAGTCCTAGGCTCCCTTCTTTCCAATGCCGTTTTTCCTGGAGTGCCCCAGTGGTGAAAAAGAGAAAAGTGAAGAAAGAATGCATGTGCCACTCTGTGTAACTTTCCCTAGTTCCTGTTTGTTCCTCTGACCTACCTCCATATATCATTTGAAGGCTGAATTAACACCTGTCATCCTTCTCTCTCTTCCCAAACCATCCCTTTCCTTCACCCCATCACAAGCTCCCACCCAGTGTCTTAACACCTTGAGAGTCTCATGTATTAATTAGTTGGGAACCTTTCAACTGAAAATTAAATGCCTTAAAGCAAACCCATAAACAATACCAGGTATTTCATTTACTGTCACAGAACTGAAAGGTCCAGAAGTATCTGACTTAAGGCCAGTTTGATCCATGTGCTCATATTCTGTCATTGAAAATCTACCTCTCTCCAAATCTATATTTTTATTACAGAAATCTTAAAATTTGGCTGTGGAACTTGGTTAAACAGGCTGTTTTCTTCTTTTTAACACACAAAGTGAAAATAATTCACTTTCCGCTTGGTCATTATCCGACAAGCTCATCTGCCCTCCCATATGCCAGAATCTCCATACTCACTGCTGAAAAGGTGGATAAGCTGTGTCTTTGTGCCATGGTTAAGTTGGATTGTTCAAATGCATTTTCTCTTATTGATACTTACTTAAGTTCTGCCTTGTTCCAAATATGATTTAAGGGAAAAGAAAAATTGTTGTGTATGGCAGTGGGCCTCAAAATGCATCTTAAACTGTATTTTGTGTATTTTATAAGTTAAATAGATTTCTATAGATGGTCTGGCCAATGTCCAACCACCATTTTTAACATTTTCTCTAAGGGGCATGGGTCCCAAGTGAAAAATGATTTTTGAGCACAATCTCATCAGACTTACAGGGAATTGCCTTTAATTCCTTTCATGTCAATGGCTAACTGAATTTCACTGGGCATTCTATGTTTGATTTTCTTATTATATTTGTACAAATGCTTTATTGAATAAGCATTTGGTTCCCTTTTTCCAACCCAGATCCTTGGTTTAGATAAATCATATTGTTCAGTTTTTTAGCTAGCTCATTACTTCAGAACTGAAACTTTATACATGTACAACAGTATTGACTAACTTCTGCTAATCCTCACATGCTTTTCTCCCTAAATATAAAATACATGAAATCATGTATTGCCCAGGTACCCTCAGGGCTCATCACTATGTGGAAATATGGAATTTACGTTAGAATTTATTCTCAATTTCTGCCTAGATGTTGTCTTCCCTACTCAAGCAGGAACTCAGCATTTCAGAAAATCCCCTTACCACTCCCACTCCAGTACCCATTAAAATATTCTTGAGAATTCCCAGGGAGTATTCTCATATGGGTTCATAAAGCTTGGGTTCCCCTAGAGATCCCTTTCTCCACCAGGTATCTTGGTTTTAAGAGAGTAGGCTCTGAAGCTAAGGCTACCTGGGTTTGAAATGCTAGTATTTAGCCGTATGATCTTGGGCAAGTTGATTAACTTCCTTAAACTTTAGCTTGTTAACTGGGAAGTGGAGATTGTTTTAAGACCTAATGCATTTGGGGTAGTTGGAGAGTGCCTGACGTGTTAAGTGTTCCATAAACATTTATATCTAATATTACCCACAGTATCTTCTGCTGCTGCTTCTCTATTCTAAGGTTCTTGCCCTGGGTATTAAATATGTCATTCTCAAATTCTGAAAATCCAGAGATCATCAGAAGAGTCAATGCCATTGTGAGCTTATCAGAGAAATGGAGAGAAAGCTCCTGCTTGCATTTGGTTCAAGTGCTTTTCTTGAAACATGTTAGGGTCAAGGTGGCTCAAGATCTCTTTTGTTTCTCATTTCTCCTTCAGGCTCTCATGAGTCAAAAGTTACCATTTTTTTTAAATTTTATTTTTATTTTATTTTACTTTACAATACTGTATTGGTTTTGCCATACATTGACATGAATCCACCACGGGTGTATATGAGTTCCCAATCCTGAATCCCCCTCCCACCTCCCACCCCAGATCATCCCCATGCACCAGCCCCAAGCATCCTGTATCCTGAATTGAACATAGACTGGCGCTTCATTTCTTACATGATAGTATACATGTTTCAATGCCATTCTCCCAAATCATCCCACCCTCTCCCTCTCCCTCACAGTCCAAAAGTCCGTTCTATACATCTGCGTCTCTTTTGCTGTCTCACAACAGTGCTGCGATGAACATTGGGGTACATGTGTCTCTTTCAATTCTGGTTTCCTCAGTGTGTATGCCCAGCAGTGGGATTGCTGGGTCATAAGGCAGTTCTATTTGCAATTTTTTAAGGAATCCCCACACTGTTTTCCATAGTGGCTGTACTAGTTTGCATTCCCACCAACAGTGTAAGAGGGTTCCCTTTTCTCCACATCCTCTCCAGCATGTATTGCATGTAGACTTTTGGAAAAAGTTATCATTTTATGGGCACTCCTCACCTCGTGAAAATCAACCAGTAGGACCTGAAGCCTGAATGGAGAAAAGGGTAGGTCTAGTCTAAAATCCAGTCTAGTCATGTAACAACTTCAGTGACCTCCCTCTACTGGTCATTATGAACCTGCACATTGGAAGGAACCATCTTGTCCCTGGCACTTTCTACAGATAACATCTTAATTTTAGCTGTCTGTGTATTAAGTGAGTTAGTGGACTGAATTCATGTAGTTCAAGTCAAAACCTCTGCACTATACATTTCAGTATATTTTATTTTATCAATCCTACAGTGCATTCTACTTTTTTTTGCCTTCAGAAAAATGATATTTAAAAACAATTTAGTTAAGCCAAATAACCTGATTACTTATAGAACAAAAGTAACAATTTAGTAAATACAATAAAGTAACAAGTTAGTAAATACATTTAAAAAAACTATTCAAATATTTTGTTGTAAATTTAGAATAACTTTTCGACTGTTTTACAATTTCATTTATTTTTAAAATATTTTATCTATATTAAACTAGCTTTATGATATGCAACATCTTATTTTACAATTATTTTAAGACCACCAGAACAAACTGCTGCTGCTGCTGCTAAGTCACTTCAGTCGTGTCCGATTTGGTGTGACCCTATAGACAGCAGCCCACCAGGCTCCCCCATCTCTGGGATTCTCCAGGCAAGAACACTGGAGTGGGTTGCTATTTCCTTCTCCAATGCATGAAAGTGAAAAGTGACAGGGAAGTCGCTCAGTTGTGTCCGACTCTTAGCAACCCCATGGACTGCAGCCTACCAGGCTCAGGCAAGAGTACTGGAGTGGGGCGCCAACTAGACACACATGAAATCTTTTTAGTGGGTAACTGGCTACTATTGAAAATAGTGTAGTGTCTTGATTATATAAGAGGACTGGGGATAGTTTACCTAATTTGAATCCTGGGTCTACTGTACAGTAGTTGTACATCTTGGGCAAGTTATCTAACTTGTCTCCACTTTAGTTTTCCCATCTATAAAATGGAGATAATGGTCCAGATGTCATAGGACTGTTGTGAAGATTAAAATAGTTTATATTAAGTGATTATAGTGCCAGTACATAACAAGCACTCAAAAATCATCAGCTATTATTAACAGTGGGCAAAAAGAAAATTATTTTGAGCCACTTACATGACATTTATTAAGCATCCAACTATGTGTCAGGAACCATGCTAGATTAGGACTAGCAGACAAGGACTAAGACAAGATTCCTGCCCTCAAGAAACTAATAGTCTCACGTTCTAAAATCTTTAAATGATTGCCTCCATACTTCATTTCGGAGAATATCCATCAACCTAGTTTATCAAAGAGATGAATTTTGAAAAGGAAAAAAAAAAGTATCTCTTTAATATATGAAGAATCTTAAAAATGTATCTGCAAAAATTTTTTCTTTTTTTTTGTTCAAAATATTTCAATTTCAGACAAATATGGTTATTTAGATGAATAGCTTTAATGGGAACAATTGTCTAGAAAGAGTTAATGCATCTGCACAGAGAGCTCTGTGCTTTAATCCTCCTAGAATTCATTAGGATAGTTTTAAAATTAGTCTTTTGAAGATAAACAATTTCCATTTTTAATGTATATTCACACTTATTTTGCATTTTAATCCTTCAAAGAATAGTAAGGGTTATTTAAACTTGAATGATATGGCCAAGTTTAAGTAACTAGGAACAATGTTGTTCTATCTTTTCATAAAAGGCATATTGTTTTCTTAAATTCATAATTTTCAAAATGATACAAAATGGGAAATAATTTAGTTTTCCAATTATTGTTGAGAATTTATGAAAAAGAATGCTAGTCAATCTCTCGGGGGTAAATAGAAGTGAATAGACAGGGTGCATACATAAGTTTTGAAAAGAAACTGACCTTGTGTCAGTCTCTCAACCTTTCTTTCTTAACAGATGAATGTCATTTGCTGTGTCAGTGGTTTGAAGTCAATAACCATTGATACTCTCCTTTGGGAACTTTTATGCTTACAAAGGCGATATTTTAGAATGAGGACACAGTCTGCTGATGAGGAAGTAAGTATCTAAAGATGATAGGAAGAAATTTTACTTTGAAGCTTTAAAATTCAAAGGAATTATTGCTGCTCTGTTCTTTTTAGTGGTTATTGAACAATAATGGGGCATAATTCCCAACTACACTGAAGGGAAAAAAAAAAGGTTATTTCCAAAAGGAAATTTAAAATGTTTGTGTTCTACAATACATCACACTTGCTCTCTTCGGAGAGCAATTTCAAAATGCTGACCCTGGTAAGAAACTTGGTAGAACAACACCTTTTCAAACGAGCCTGTTCTTTTATGTCAAAGTCAAAAAGATAGGCAGAAGTTTAGTTTTCAGCACAGATACATTCTCAGATACAAAATGAGTTTTACTCTTTCATTGTACCTTGCCTTTGAAGTCTTTACTGTTTGGTTGCTTGCTTTGCCTGGGCAGACTGTGAACACTGGCCTTCAGGGTAAGTTAAAGTCTGCTGCCAAGTATGGCACCAAGTATCGGCCTTTTCATAATCACTTCTTTAATTTGTCCTCACATTTTTCCTAGTTTGTCATATAGTATATAAGAAGAGTCATGGAGAATTTGGATAGCTCCTCAATCTGTGATATTGAGGTCTTAGAGTATTGCCAGCATTTGGTGTTAAAGGCAACGGACTAGACAGTTGATGGGTAGACAGCTGACCAGACAGGGTAATGTTGATTTTCATCATGAAATGTGAATACTAGTTCTAAGTTATTAGAGATGGTGGTGATTTCCAGTTGGGTAACAGGCACCTGGAAATAAAGCCTATCGGATATGACTTTGCCTGATTTGAGTTCTACTTTTACCTTTAGGTTATTATTAATATTATTATTTTGCCAAGGTGAAAATGATTCCTGTAGCTGAATATAAAGTTTGGTGGGTAATAGTTCTCCTTGCCCCTAAAAGTGCATGGTACAGTTAGTGTTCAGATGGTTTCAACCTTGACCTCTTCCCCTAGAAAGACTTCCACTTCAACTGAAGCAAAATGAAATTTAAAAAAAAAAAATCTGATTAAATGACGCAGCTACAATATGCTCTGTAGCACCCTGTCAAAGCATTTGTCACACCATATTGTAAATTATCTTTTTATATGTCTGTCTTCCCCTCCAGACTGTGACCTTCTTAAAGCAGGGACTGTGCTTTACTACTGTTTCATCAGTGCCTGGCATAAGTTCTGTCATGCAGCAGATAGTTATTCTTCAATGAGTGAATGAACAGAAAAAATAAGGAAAAAAATGAAGGAAAAATAAATGGATAGATAAGTAAACTTGAAGCAGGTCACTTCAAGAGATATTTTGTTAATGTGTACTGCAGAGGTATCTCCTAAATCTAATGAGAAAGCATGATGTTTCTCAATCTAATAAACAGTAAATGAACAATAAAACATGCATAAAGATTCTATAAGAACCAGTTTCTTGAACTCAGAAGAAACATATTATTGAAAAGCATGAATGTTTTTGGTTTGCAGCCACTGTGTTTTTGAGATAGCCCAATGCTATCCAAAGTGAATATATTTTCCCCCTATTACTAGGGTTGCTTTCTGAGTTTGGTTATTATGAATCAGCTCCATAGAATATGACTACCTGCAGAGAGGCTGATGAGATTGAGAGCCTAGATTCAGAAACCTTGGCTTAAATACATATCTGAGAAGCCAATCAGTATCACTCAGATCCCTAAGTATTGATTTTACATGAGCCTTGTATAGTATTATTCACTTCAAATTATATGAATCCAGAGAAATTTAGCTTGAGCTCACCTACACAATTACATTAATCACAGATGGAAGCAAGTTACCATTATATATGTTATTTCATTCATGATAAAATTTAGTCATCTCATTGACTTTCCATTTACTTAAGTGAAATGACAAGGTAATGAAACTTGATCTGATTGACTTGATTGGTTTGACATTTTACATATATATGGCTCTATAAAGGACTTTATAAGAAGAGGTGGCAAGAATTCATGGAAGAACTGTACAAAAAAGATCTTCACGGCCCGGATAATCATGATGGTATGATCACTAATCTAGAGCCAGACATCCTGGAATGTGAAGTCAAATGGGCCTTAGAAAGCAGCACTACAAACAAAGCTAGTGGAGGTAATGGAATTCCAGTTGAGCTATTTCAAATCCTGAAAGATGATGCTATGGAAGTGCTGCACTCAATATGCCAGCAAATTTGAAAAACTCAATAGTGGCCACAGGACTGGAAAAGGTCAGTTTTCATTCCAATTCCAAAGAAAGACAATGCCAAAAAATGCTCAAACTACCGTGCAATTGCACTCATCTCACATGCTAGTAAAGTAATGCTCAAAATTCTCCAAGCCAGGCTTCAGCAATACGTGATCCGTGAACTTCCAGATGTTCAAGCTGGTTTTAGAAAAGGCAGAGGAACCAGAGATCAAATTGCCAACATCCACTGGATCATGGAAAAAGCAAGAGAGTCCCAGAAAAACATCTATTTCTGCTTTATTGACTACACCAAAGCCTTTGACTGTATGGATCACAATAAACTGTGGAAAATTCTGAGAGAGATGGGAATACCAGACCACCTGACCTGCCTCTTGAGAAATCTGTATGCAGGTCAGGAAGCAACAGTTAGAACTGGACATAAAACAACAGACTGGTTCCAAAAAGGAAAAGGAGTACATCAAGGCTGTATATTGTCACCCTGCTTATTTAACTTCTATGCAGAGTACGTCATGAGAAACACTGGACTGGAAGAAACACAAGCTGGACTCAAGATTGCCAGGAGAAATATCAATAACCTCAGATATGCAGATGACACCACCATTATGGCAGAAAGTGAAGAGGAACTAAAAAGTCTCTTGATGAAAGTGAAAGAGGAGAGTGAAAAAGTTGGCTTAAAGCTCAACATTCAGAAAACGAAGATCATGGCATCCTGTCCCATCATTTCATGGCAAATAGATGGGGAAACAGTGGAAACAGTGGCAGACTTTATCTTTGGGGGCTCCAAAATCACTGCAGATGGTGACTGCAGCCATGAAATTAAAAGACACTTACTCCTTGGAAGAAAAGTTATGACCAACCTAGATAGCAAATTCAAAAGCAGAAACATTACTTTGCCGACTAAGGTCCGTCTAGTCCAGGGTATGGTTTTTCCAGTAGTCATGTATGGATGTGAAAGTTGGATTGTGAAGAAGGCTGAGCGCTGAAGAATTGATGCTTTTGAACTGTGGTGTTGGAGAAGAATATTGAGAGTTCCTTGGACTACAAGGAGATCCAACCAACCCATTCTGAAGGAGATCAGCCCTGGGATTTCTTTGGAGGGAAAGATGCTAAAGCTGAAACTCCAGTACTTTGGCCACCTCATGCGAAGTGTTGACTCATTGGAAAAGACTCTGATGCTGGGAGGGATTGGGGGCAGGAGGGGAAGGGGACGACAGAGGATGAGATGGCTAGATGGCATCACTGACTCGATGGATGTGAGTCTGAATGAGCTCCAGGAGTTGGTGATGGACAGGGAGGCCTGGCATGCTGCGATTCATGGGGTCACAAAGAGTCGGACACGACTGAGCGACTGAACTGAACTGATAAAGGACTTACTCAAGGTCAAAATAAAATTTGACTATTTAGAATTTTCTGTTAAAAAAATAAAAATTCTGTTTATTCCTTCCATTCTGATAATGAGCATATAAACATAAAACTCTGTTTAAGAGATGGGAGCCTCTTGAGGCCATTTCTGTTCCTTTGACTGATAGAGAGGAAACCAACATATGTTGAGCTACTGCTCTTCACCAAGTGATATATGAGATGAACAGATTTAGACCAAGTTGTGCACTAATAGACTCTGTATCTGAGTAGGTGAGCAGCAAGCTATGTCTTCATAGTAGGTCTCTTTGATACTTCTCTTATATTTCATTAAAGAAATATATTTATAAATACACATTGGGTATCTGCTATGCATAATTCAGATTTCAAAGATTGTAAATCCTA
The DNA here is from genome assembly GCF_023091745.1 of Budorcas taxicolor. Taxonomy (NCBI): domain Eukaryota; kingdom Metazoa; phylum Chordata; class Mammalia; order Artiodactyla; family Bovidae; genus Budorcas; species Budorcas taxicolor. The sequence continues at coordinate 99,170,971 of NC_068920.1, read as the reverse complement.
AATAAGGTATGTAACTAATACAGTCCTCATAAAATACCTACCTTTTGACACATCTGACAAAATGATATTAAATTTAAGTAAGAAGTATAAATATTTGAGTATATTCTTAAATTCAATAGAGCTTCTATTATTGTTGGGAGAGACACAAAATAAGCAAACATAAAAGAAAAATATATAAATTTTAGGTGTTAAAAAGTGCTCTGGAGAAAAGTTAATTATGATAGATGGATGTGAAGCATTATCTGTGGGGCTTTAGTTTTATATAAGTTCTACACAGAATACCAATGAGGTCAGTATTATCATTTTCATTTTGCAGAATAGAAATCTTCCACTTCCAAGGTTTGCCAGTGGCTATCTGAAATTCAGTAATGGTTCAACAAGAGTTTGATTTGGTTTGGGTATCTGTGATATATTTAAATTAAATCTAGTACAATCATCCCAGAATATAAAATCAAACCAACAAAATAAGACAGATGAATTTGATAATAAATTTCTGTTAAATAACTCATTGGTAAAAAAAGAAAATTCAAAACTTGATTGTGCAATATCCGTAAAATATGAAAATAAAAACCGTAAGCCTCAGAACAAATGGGCTATATCTACAGCACAATTCTCATAGCCTTGAAGTCTTAAATAAGAAAGATTACTAAGATGAATAAATCATTCAAATCAACAGGTAGAAACTAAGGAAAGTAGAAGAAATGATTTAACAAAATGAAAGCATCAATTTATATACAACAAAATAGAGCCTGTAAATGAATTCAGGACTTGGTTCTTTAAAAAAAGAAAAGGAGATAAAATATATTAAATTAGCTTTTTTTTATGAATCTATTTTCTTTAATGAGTTTATTTCTTTTTTTTAAATTTTATTGGAGTAGAGTTGATTTACAATGTTGTATTAGTTTCTGCTATGCAGCAAAGTGAGTCAGTTATACATATACATATATCCACTTTCTTTTATATTCTTTTTCCATATAGATCATTACAGAGTATTGAATAGAGTTCCCTCTGTTGTACACTAAGTCATCGTTAGTTATCTATTTTATACATGGTAGTGTGTACATATCAATCCCAGTCTCCCAATTCATCCTCCACTCCCCTTTTCCCCTGGTAACCATGTTTGTTTTCAACATTTGTGACTCTGTTTCCATTCTGTCAGTTCATCTTTATCATTTCTTTTTAGATTCTACATATAAGCGATATCATATGGTAGCTGTATTTCTCTGTCTGACTTACTTTACTTAGTGTTAAGATAATCTCTAGGTCCATTCACTGGCCATCCATTAAACGGCATTAATTCATTCTTTTTATGGCTGAATTATATTATATTGTATATAAGTACCACGTTTTATTTACCCATTCATCTGTTGATGGACATTTAGGTTGCCTCCCTGTCTTGGCTATTGTAAATAGTGTTGTTATAAACATTGGGGAGCATGTATCTTTTGGCATTAGAGTTTTATCTGGGTAGGCCACCCACTCCAGAATTCTTGGGCCTCCTGAGTGACTCAGCTGGTAAAGAATCTGCCTGCAACGTGAGAGACCTGGGTTCGATCACTGGGTTGAGAAGATCCCCTGTAAAAGGGAAAGGCTACCCACTCCAGTATTCTGGCCTGGAGAATTCTATGGAATGTATAGTCTGTGGAGTCGCAAAAAGTGGCACATGACTCAGCAACTTTCACTTTCATATGCTCAGGAGTGGGATTTGTAGATCATTTTGTGATTCCTATTTTTAGTTTTTTTAAAGAACCTCCGTACTGGTTTCCATAATGGTTGTACCAACTTACATCTGCACTAACAAAGCAGAAAGGTTTTCTTTTCTCAGCACCCTTGCCAGTATTTATTGTTCGTAGAGTTTTTGATAATGGAAAATATATTAAGTTTGAAAAAAAGTTTAGGAAATAAACAACTACACAGAGAGAAAAAAATAAAGTTAGGTATAAATGAGTATACTACATATTCTAATACTATTTGAAAACTTAGACGAAACAAGTTTTTCTGATTAAAAAACCCCATAAATGCTAGAATTAACTCAAAAAGGCACAGGAAAACTAGCGCCAAAATCCAAGATAGAAATGAAGAAAAACTTCATTCCCCAGAAACATCACACTTAGAAGATTTTACAAGTCTTCCAAATAATTTAAAGCTTTGGAAAGTAATAATTCTAATTATTTTAAATAATTTTTCTTGCATAAAAGGCTTAAACTGATATCATAATAAGATTAATGACAGTAGAAAGAGAAAAACAAAAATCACTTTACTAAACCATAAACACAAAAATGTAAAACAAATTATTGGCAAGTAGAATTAGATCTATGTGAAGGATGCCTTAACATTTGAAAAAACTAGTTATATAATTTACCATATTAAAAGATACATTAAAAGATTCAATTTAATAATTGATAAAAAAGGATTTGCTTTAAAGCAATATTTATCTTTAATATAAAACTTTTAAAATGGAAATAGAAACTTCCTTGGCATGGGACAAATGCATGTCTAATTCAAAATCAAGCAATTTAATAATTAATAAAAAAGGATTTGCTTTAAAGCAATATTTATCTTTAATATAAAACTTTAAAATGGAAATAGAAACTTCCTTGGCATGGGATAAATGCATGTCTAATTCAAAATCAGGCTAAATATTGGAACATTAAGATATTCCTGCTACATTTAGGAGCAATACAAAGATGCTCTTCTACATCAATATTATTTACTATTTTTCTGAAAATATAGCCATTTGATTCATTAAACAAAAATACATTTATATTTATGAATACTGGAAAGTATGGACTAAATTTTTATTTTGCAAGCGATAGCAATTTTAAACTTTAAAACCCTAAAAGAATCAACTTAAAACTATTACAAAAATAATTTAGTGAATTAACATTAAAAACGCATAACCAAACAGTTTTCTATAGACAAAGTTATCACTCTAGAGCCACATAGTTTCTCTGTGTTCTATGCAATATGTAGAATAAGAAAAACAGTATTACAGAGATATATTATTAAACTAAGAAGTTCTTGAAATGAAGAACTACATCTGCATGGTGAATGAACATGAGTATTAGGTATAGAATTCCTTACATGGATATATGTATTTGTTAAGTTTATGAATTTCAAGAATGAATAAATATTCAGGCATCAGAAGAAGCTGCTGCTGCTGCTGCTAAGTCGCTTCAGTCGTGTCCGACTCTGTGCCACCCCATAGACGGCAGCCTACCAGGCTCCGCCGTCCCTGGGATTCTCCAGGCAAGAACACTGGAGTGGGTTGCTATTTCCTTCTCCAATGCATGAAAGTGAAAAGTGAAAATGAAGTCACTGAGTCGTGTCCAACTCTCAGCGACCCCATGGACTGCAGCCTTCCAGGCTCCTCCGTCCATGGGATTTTCCAGGCAAAAGTACTGGAGTGGGGTGCCATTGCCTTCTCCGTCAGAAGAAGCTAATCATTTCCAAAAGAGAAAAAATTCAGATAGACCTCAAAATTCTGCATAGCAGCACTCCATGCTCAACTATAAATGAGAAATGCCTGTACTGTACTGTCCAATATGATAACCACTAACTATCTATGACTTTTGAGCTCTTGAAATGTAGCTAGCTCAAACTGAGACAGGCTCTGAGTGTAAAATACATGCTGGATTTTGAAGATTCAGTATTTGTTGGTTTTTTTAAATCTCATTAATCATGTTTTATGTTGATTGCATGTTAAAATGATGTTTTGACATCTTGGGTTGAATAAAATATATTCTTAAAATTTAAAGCAAGGACCCTGCTGGTCCAGTGGTTAAAACTCTGGGTTTCCAATACAGGGCATACAGATTCAGTCTCCTCTAGGGGAACTAAGATTCCACATGCTGCATGGCGTGGCAAAAAGTAAAATAAAAACATAATGGAATAAAATGTTTAATATATAATTTTGCAAATAATAATCAATATGTAGAACTATTATGAAAAATATGAAATCTTTTCTAAGGATAGTAAAGAAATATTAAATAAAGAGAATGTACTTTAGATAAGAATAATCTATGTTAAAAATGTATATTTTTCTCAAATCTGTATATTTAATATATTCATTTCAAAATAAATACCAGCAAAATTGCTTTAAGACAATTTGCAAAATGATAATAAATTTCACTTGGAAAAATAAATAGATTAAAATGAAAGATTGTAAATGAGATTAATGTTGGAAAATAAGTCTTACCAGTTGTTAACATAAAGTATAAAGCTAAAGCTAGAGAATGTTAAAGAATTTGTTACTAATTTTAAGGAAAGACTGAAGAGTATGGAAATAAAAGTCAAAATATATGAAGATTTAATATATGATTAAGGCAGGATTCAAATAAATGGAAAAGGAACAGATCATTTAATGAATTGTGTTCAATAAATTGCCTTAACATTTGGAGAACTGATCTGAGATCTTTACCTCATTTCTTATACTAAAATGAATTTCAGATGAATCAAATGTTATAACATAAAAAATAAAATCATAAAAGCAATGGCATAAAACATTAGAATATTGCTGTAGTAAAGGCCTTCTAAGCATGACACAAAATTTGGAAGTTGTAAAAGAGAGACTGAAAAATTTGAGGACATAAAGATTAAATCCTTCAGTCAAAACAAAAAATTGAAGTCAAAACATGAATGGCAGCCATGGGAAACAGTAATTGAAAAAGCATATGAGAAAGGACTAATTTTATTTTTAAGAAAGGATTCATAAATTAATTTTTAAAAAACTCAACCATGTAAGATATGGACAAAAACATAAAGAGGTAGCTTAAGAGGATGACCATCACAACACATTTGTAACAACCACACACACAAATTCTAGAAACAATCAAAATATGTATCAATTACTATTCACAGAAATCCTAGAGTATACAGAAAATTTTTGTTTACAAATGAAGCTGATTTTTTAAATTGATTGAAAAATATCCAAACTACATTATCATGTGAATAAGGGACCTAAAATATACACAAATGTACGGTCTCTGTGAAAAAGCAGGGAATTTCTAATAGAATATCTCTATTAACACTGCAGTTCAGTTCAGTGCAGTTGCTCAGTCCAACTCTTTGCAACCCCATGGACTGCAGCACACCAAGCTTCCCTGTTCATCACCAACACCCAGAGCTTGCTCAAACCCATGTCCATTGAGTCCATGATTCCATCCTATGATCTCATCCTCTGTCATCCCCTTCTCCTCCTGCCTTCAATCTTTCCCAGCATCAGGGTCTTTTCCAGTGAGTCAGTTCTTTGCATCAGGTGGCCAAAGGATTGGAGTTTCAGCTCAGCATCAGTCCTTCCAATGATTAGTCAGGACTGATTTCCTTCAGGATGGACTGGTTGGATTTCCTTGCTGTCCAAGGGACTCTTAAGAGTCTTCTCCAACACCACAGTCCAAAACCATCAATTCTTCAGCGCTCAGCTTTCTTTATAGTCCAACTGTCACATCCATACATGACTACTGGAAAAACCATAGCCTTGACTAGACGGACCTTTGTTGGCAAAGTAATGTCTCTGCTTTTTAATATGCTGTCTAGGTTGGTCATAACTTTTCTTCTAAGGAGCAAGCACCTTTTAATTTCATGGCTGCACTCACCGTATGCAGTGATTTTAGAAACCTCCAAAAACAAAGCTTTTCACTATTTTCATTGTTTCCCCATCTATTTGCCGTGAAGTCATGGGACCAGAAGCCGTGATCTTAGTTTTTTGATCATGCAGTAATGTTCACTTAATGCAAAGTGTAATAAGTGTGTTCTAAGATAATAGTTGATTATTTCAAAAGTCATCTAATTAAATATAAAGGGAAAAGAAAAGGGAATATAAAGACTGCAATGTACATGATTAAATGCATTATATTGGTTTCTGATAAAACCAATTTTTTTAGTTTTTAAGAGTATTATATGAACTTAACATTTTGTTTTGGAGATAGGTATTTTGAAATAATGCAGTTCATTGTGTAATTTTTTAATAGACTCATATAAGACATGTAAAAGCTAAATTATTAAGTTTGTCATTCCACTGGCTTCCAATGCCATATTCTAATATAAGTATAGTCTTTAATTTAAAAACAGTGGACTTTTACAACTTACTGTATTTTTTTAGCTTCATGATTAATTTTCTATAGCTGTTCTTTCAGAATAAATAATTATCTTAAATCTGCATAACTGTACCTATTTCACTGCTGTTTTCAGAATTTTCAAAAGATATGAATAATTCTCATTTAGTCCTTTTTGTAGAAACATTATTTAAAAATATTCTACATTCAAATATAAATCAAACATATGCCAGAAGAATACAGTTTATTCAGCCATGAATTAATATTATTAAGAACTTGAAAATTAATTCATCGCCAAGTTAAATTGTATCCTGTTTCCCTTTTTTCTCAAATCAATTTTCTATATCTACCATTTAATGAGCAAAGTTTCACAAAATAAATTATTGTGCTAATTCTGTTGCAGCAAGGCCCTAGTTTCAACCTTCTTAAGTGGATTCTATTTTTCTGTGGGTTTATTATAACCAAGTAGGATGACACGATCTTTCCATTTTCTAAATAAGGAAATGGGAACCCACTTCAGAAGTTATCACTCTGAGGTGAATAATTTCTAGAGCAGAATGGGTGCTGAGAGCCCTTTAGTCTCCTAGTTTCCTCATTGGTTTTAGATTAGCATAAATGCCTCCAACTTGAATCTATCGTGACAGCTCTTTGCTTTCATATGAAACTCTTGGAAATTGAATAAAAACTTTTAACGAAATAAAGCGAATGTAGTTGTTTGAGAAAAAAAGCATTTTTTTTCCTGTGACTGATTCTTTATCATCAACTTTTCCAAAGCGTGTGCATCTGCAAACAAATGTCTAAAAACTTGGCATGAGCAATTAGTATGCAAATATTGGAGTTAAAAAAAATGAATACTGTACTTTTTTTTTCTTTTTTTACCAGAAGTCTTCCCTCGAACTAGTTCATATTCTAATTAGGATGGTGAATATACCAGAGGGAAATATATCCCAAACTTCTTTGACCATGGAAGTTATTTTTCCCCTATAGAACATCTGTTTAGTAGAATAAATTTGGGAAATACTGTTAAGAGCATATCTTTGGACATTAAAAAAAAAGAAAGAATAATTTATTAATAACTTGACTTACAGCCAAATCTCTCATTATATCAAAGTAAATTTATACTTTGGAAAGTTAATCTATATTATCACCTTTTATTGGTATAAGAATAACACATTTTATGATTTTAGTTAGAAGCTTCATAACTAACTGATAAAATTACTATACGTTGGAAGTGATGCTATCATGGGCACTGTTAACCAAGTTGCTGCTCTGCATTTGCTTGACTAGAGCTTTGCTAATTACAGTGCACAATGGTTAAGCTTTATTATGGTCTGTTGACTCTGTCCAAAATTTCAACCACAGAGCCAATCTGATATGATGGCTGGCTCTAGAAGCCATGCAATACCCTCAGACAATGATTATTTTGGCTATGCAATGAGCAGATGGAAAAAAAAAGAGGCATTTTTGTATGTGAGCACTAAGCCCTGCTCACTCTCTGGAGGCTCAATACAAGCACGGTGATGCCTATAATAAATGTGAAGCTCTAAGCCCTTTTGTCATTGCTCCTGGTATTGTCAGGGAATTTAAACTGTCACTGTTCTTCTGATCTGAGATTTTCCTTAAATAGCCCATTTCTTAATGCTTATTTGAAGGAAATTTTAAAGTTATTTTTCTATTTTTTCCTCCCACATATTCAAAATCAGCTTAACAATGTGAGGACTCTCAGGCAATTGGGTTATTTTGTTTTGTCATTTGGCAGCTTAGTCTTCTGCTTTGTCTACATATCTGTTAAGTTTTGTGTCTAAATTACAGATTGCCTACCAGTATTTTATTATTTTATCCTACAGATAATTTCACTGTGTTCTTTTTTCAATTTCTATGACCTAACACTTTCAATACATGTCTGCAGAAATTTTCACTCTTCATTGTGTCTTATATGTGGCAAAAGGGAGATTGATTCATATTGGTAAAATTTCTTAGATTCTAAAAATATCTTTGATATGAAGAGGGATAGAATTCCCATTATGATTCAAATAAGTGGAAAGAGATACAAATGATCTAAAGCAGGTTTGTAAGTTTAGTTGGTGACTGTATGATGTGATTTCAGGGCTCTCACAACACCAAAGAATGACTGTGAACATTTTGTTCTATGTGATGGGGATTCATCTGTTTCTTTTGAGCCCTTTGATCAGTGTTAAAGGGTGAATAGGTCTTCAGTTTGATATGTAAACATATCATATATTAAGGATTTCAAGCAAGTTGGTCTAAGAGGAAGACTGGGTAGAGGAAAAGACTGCAGGAGGATTTGTGATAGCTAATGTCGGGAGCAGAGAAGAAGGTCATGGAAAGGCTGGGACACCAGACACAAACAATTCTATTTTAAGTGCCGGGTCTGAAAATCTCATTAACTCTGTATAGTGTTGATGCGGGTGCATTGAAGAACAGATGGCTCACAGGGTTGTTACTTTTTAGTCAGAAAAAGAGGAAAGCATCTTTGATAACCATCTCTAGAAGTCTTTAATGGACTTTTTCTTTTAATTGGGATATAATTGTGTTACAAAGTTGTGTTAGTTTCTGCTGTACAATAAAGTGAATCATTTATATATATACATGTATCACCTCCCTCTAGGATCTCTCCCCCACCCACCCCACACCCCATCTCACCCCTCTAGATCATCACAGAGCACTGAGCTGAGTTCCCTCTGCTGTACAGCAGGTTCCCACTAGCTATTTGTCTTACACATGGTAGTGTATATATATATATCTCAGTTCTAATCTCCCAGTTCCTCCTAGTCTCCCTCGCCTGACCCCCATGTCCACATATCGGTTATTGACATCTCTGTCTCTATTCCTGCCCTGCAAATAGTTTCATCTGTACTTTTTTTTTTTTTTTTTTAGATTCCACGTATATGTATTAATATATGGTATTTGTTTCTCCTTGGGCTTATTTTTACCTGAAGCTGGGCTGAACCACTGTGGAGTCTTCTTGAGTTGTCCGAAGGGCTTAAGTTTTGGATTCTTTGAGGCTAAAATCTCTTCTCTCATCCAGAGGTTCTTCCCCTGCCTCCTTCCTTAATGTCTGTAACTCTCATCTCTGAATTTTGGGTTCTGTGCTCCAGTGGAGAGTAGGCTGAGACAAGGAGGCAGAAAGTGGTGGAAAGGGAAGATTATGAGTCAGTGAAGGTGATATTTTTGGAGAGGGCCAAAAGGAAGGGATTCTTGTTGCTCTTACCCCAGGCATTTAAGGCATAGCTAGTGGCTACACGGGTTTGCCCTTTATCAAAACCACTGGCATGCCACACACACCAGGGACTTTATGAGAGGAGGTCACTAGAAACCCATGCTAGTCTTTAACAGACTTGTGTCTTTGAACTTGTAGATATCTACTGATTATATCAAGTTATTATCTCCCTCATGTTCAGTTTAAATATTCCATATCCCATGTGAAAGCAAACGTGAAAGTCACTCAGTCATGTCCGACTCTTTGCAACCCCATGGACTATACAGTCCATGGAATTCTCCAGGCCAGAATACTGGAGAGGGTAGCCTTTCCCTTTTTCAGTGGATCTTCCCAACCTAGGGACTGAACCCAGGTCTCCCACATTACAGGCGGATTCTTTACCAACTAAGCCACAAGGGAAGCCCCAAAATACTGGAGTGGGTAGCCTATCCCTTCTCTAGCAGATCTTCTTGACCCAGGAGTCGAACTGGGGTCTCCTGTGTTGCAGGCAGATTCCTTACCAACTGAACTATCAGGGAAGCCCAAAGTGCAAGACTTTCAGTCATGTCTGACTATTTGCAAACCCATGCACTGTAGCCCATGGAATTCTCCAAGCCAGAATACTGGAGCGGGTAGCCTTTCCCTTCTCCATATCCCATGTGCTATGTTAATTCATGATCAGGTCTCCTCAAAAGTAAATCTCTATGGTTGGATATACATAGACTAGAAGCTTCCCTGGTGGCTCAGACAGTTAAGAATCTGTCTGCAACGTGGGAGACCCAGATTTGATCCCTGGGTTGAGAAGATCTCCTGGAGAAGGAAATGGCTACCGACTCCAGTATTCTTGCCTAGAGAATCCCATGGTCAGAGTAGCCTGGAGGGCTATAGTCCATGGGGTCATAAAGAGTCAGACATGATTGAGCAACTAACATTTTATGACTTTATATGCAAACTAGTTTAGTATACTTTTCTAGCAGGACATTTTAGTGACTTTGTAACATCACACTCATAATATCTTAGGGGAAGGGAGTTTTGGAATCATCCAGCCCTATCATTTGGCTCTTAGATGAAGTTGCTGAGGTCTCAAAGCATGCCATACCCAAGGTTTCAGAGCTAGACAGGATTAGGCATCTTTGAGTCCCAGCCCTTGGTTCATCTTTAGATTGACTTACTCCCATCTCCAATAAAAACGGGGAAATGTTTTTCTTAAAGTACTCTAAAACATCAAGTACTTGTTATAAATATTTAGGACCACAAATCAAATTGTTGTTGTTGCTATTCATTCGCTAAGTCATGTCTGACTCTTTGTGATCCCATGGACTGAAACACGCCAGGCTTTCCTGTCCTTCACTGTCTCCCAGAGTTGGCTCAAACTCATGTCCCATGAGTCAGTGATGCCATCCAACTATCTCATTCTCTGTCACCCTCTTCTCCTCTTGCCCTCTGTCTTTCCCAGCATCAGAGTCTTTTCCAGTGAGTCAGTTCTTCGCATCAGGTGGCTAAAGTATTGTAACTTCAGCTTCAGCATCAATCCTTCCAATGAATATTCAAGGTTGATTTCCTTTTAGGATTGATTTGACCTCCTTGCTGTCCAGGGGACTCAAGGAACAAATGAAATTAAAATGTGCAAAACAATCATATTTCAAAAAAAAAAAAAAAGTCACATTTCACTAATAAAAGTCAGCCTTAGCTTCCACATTCATTATACATGAGACACTATGATGATTTATTTAACATCTGAAAAGATATTGAAAATTTACTAAAGACCTGAAAAACTGAAAATCTACAAAATGAGAGTCATCTTGAAAAAATATATGGTATGAATCCCAAAAGAAGACATCTGCACATGTGTATCCCTGCTTACTCAGCTATCTGCCTACCCATCTGTTCCCTATTGAGCTTTTTTCCACCATGTCCCCTCTCTGCTCCTTATTAGCTTGACAGAGGCTTATGAAGTCAAGAGGTTATCATCCAATAGACTTCTGCTCAACATGAACAATGTAATTCTCTAATTAAATGCACCATCATGCATATTTCACAGATTATCTTCATTTTTCCCCTTATGACTGTGATCTTCACTACTTTCAAATCTTAAGGTGATTCACTTGACCTTTTTCTTTTTTCATCTAATTCAGAAGACATCCATTCCTCTGAACCAGTTTACCTTGCTCAAGCCCTCATCTCAATATCCTACTCTGAGCAGCCTTGGGACTTGAAGTATCCTACGTGAGGATGTTTTGCATAAAGAAGACAATAGATATAGCAACATACTTTAACTTTATTAATGTATATGTTTCTAAAGTAATACTCTATGTTACATATTGCATTCCCTGGGTAAAGTATTCAGACTGAGGTTTTGCGGGGAGTTTAGTAAGAATGCTCTTGGGAACCACACCTGTGACAAAATGAAGGAATTAAGATGGCCTGAGGGAGAAATCAGAGGCAAGAAAGCTAGGTCTTCATAGGCTCACATTGACCAATATGTGTTGCCTCTGGAAACTTAAGGGTGGGAGGTATACCCTGGGCTTCCCTCGTGTCCCAACAGTAAAGAATCCTCCTGCAACGCAGGAGACATGGGTTTGATCCCTGGGTTGGGAAGATACCCTGGAGAAGGAAATGGCAATCCACTCCAGTTTCTTTTCTGGAGTATTCCATGGAGAGAGGAGCCTAATGGGATACACAAAGGTGATCCCATGGACCACAGACCTTACCCAAGGTGAAGCCCAGACATAAGCTCAGGTGAAATGTATCAGCAGCCAACACTTACAGGAGGTAGGGTAATGAGTGGTAGGTTGAGTCCTAAAGTTGATCTGGACAGGACACCCCAGCATCACATCAACCCCCACTTATACTGGTCACATCTGTAAGTTTCACATAATATGCTCAGGGAACAGCACTTCCTGTATCGTCTTGGGGTTTTCCTAGAAAATTTACAAGAGAAGGTTAGTGGGATGAGCTGTAACTCTGGCTGCTTCAGCTGGTCACAGGACTACAACTTAACATTTCTGTTTTCTACTAACCTTTCTAGATTCCACTTAGGTTTGGCTAGCACCTCAGCCTAGATGGTTTACTTGTTAAGATAACTCAGACCCTAGTCTCTGTGGGGTCTGAGCTCTGGATAACATGGTATATGGCTGTGAATTTGCTCCTTTACAATCAAAATGGTGCCAGCGAGAAGCTTGTCGAGTTTACCTGGGTGCCAGCAGGTGCTTCCATGCCTTCATTGTGCAATAGCTCGCCTACTTATTCCAGGTGATTAGGCCAGTCATGCCTCCCAGGATGTAACTCCTTTCTTTGCCAACTGGTCTCGGCGCAAGAAGCATAAAATGAATGGGCAGCACCCATAGCTTAAAGCTCAGTGGCATCCTTCCTGTGTCCTGTGATGAAAGCATTCCTGCCTGGGAACCAGAAGTTTTAAACCTGCAGAGCCCTGTGTTGAGTAGAAGAGAAACACACATTCCTCAGGTGCATCATTGAGAGTGAGGGTAAGCTGGGCCACCCCTGTTTTCACTCCTTGTTTCCTGGACATCCGTTTCTACCTTTTAAGAAGACAGCACCATTAGCAGGTCATTGATTTAGAGTGTTCTATAACATTTTGGAGGAAGAGACCCATTTTCTCAGGATGTTACTTGACCTCTGGGGCTTTAGCTGAGCCTTCATCAGGTCATGGCATCACTCTCCTGTGTTGGCATCTTCTAGATGGCATAGTAAGTGATAGCACCAGTGGATTGTGTGATCCTGTGACTATTTGAAAGTCTACAGGATCCTATGTCAGGTGATCAAACACTGCGGAATCTCTTGGAACCTTAAGGTAGATAGGCAGTGCAGGCAGGAAAAACCAACCCAATCTGGAAAGTATGCTGATTCCACTCAGGTTGAGTTGCTGCCCATTCCAGTGTGAAAAACTCTAATTCGATCCATGAAATTCCCAGCTGTATACTGGGAAGAATATCCAGGGATCAGACCCCATAAAGACTAGGGTCTGACTTATCCTAGCAAGAGGTGAACCATCCAGGCTACAAGGTGCTAGCCAAACATAAGTGAAATCTAAATCTTTATTTGAAAGACCTTTCCCATGTTCCTTTTCTGAAAACCTGGGGTTTATTGTTGGGAAAAGAAACTGCAGCTGGGCCTCTCCTGTTCTGTGTGTGTGTGTGTGTGTGTGTGTGTGTGTGTGTGTGTGTGTATGTTCTTATTTTAATTCTTCCCCTTACAGTGCTGTAATTTTAAGATAATCACTTAACTTTGACCTTAAGATTTTATACCAGTAAGTGCATAATCCTTTTCCTTCTTCTCTTCACATATTATTGTGAAAAACCCAGACACTCTACTAATGTGGAAGGGATAGCTTTATAGTTGCATCCTGTCTAGAGATAAGAGAACAGTACCAAGGGGAGAACTAGAGAAAAACAAAACAAAAACCTTTTTTTTTTTTTTCTTTCAAACCATGTCCCAATTTACCTTGTGCCACGATCATGCACATTTTAAAGAGAATGAGGAAAATGCAACCGCCTAGTTTTGTTTCAAAACAGACAGGGGCTGTGCCTGCATAGCAACCAGCAAAAGATGGAAAAGGGCATGTTTCAGCTGACGGTCCATATGCTTGCTGATATTCACAGTGTAAACAAACCTGCTGGGTGGTTGACTGCATCTCTCATTCATCACTGAGACACTTGGCCTTGTGTGGACAAAATTGCAAGTTGATGATGGGGAGAAAAAAATCCATATATAGAGAAAAACAGAATTATACATAATTCCAGTCTGGTATGGTGGAGTATAAATGTCTCTCTTTGTACCCTCATAATGAGTGGGAGTCTTAGGCAGCCTATTATAACAGCAGGGCAGCCATAAAGACAGTAGGAATATAAATGATGACAGGATAGTCTTCCATTCTACTGCGGATCACCAGAGGGGAACCTTTTAAAATAGAATATTCTAGGACTTCCCTGGTGGTCCAGTGTTTAAGACTCTGAGCTTCCATTGTAAGGGGCATGGCTTCAATCCCTGGTGGGAGAACTAGGATCCTGCATGCTGTGTGGCACAGCCAAAAAAGAAAAAAATAGGCTTTTCTATCTATATTGGTGTGCCTCACTTATTTCATCTTATATTTTTTTCATATTGTGGTCTCTCCAGAAGGCATATAAATGCAATTACTAGAGAAGGAACCCATAGACACTTGCTTCTTTTCATAGCAGCTGAAAATGACAAGACTGGAAACCCCTTGAGGTATGATGCTCGTGAGTGAAAAGCCTCTGGCACTTTAACTAAGACTTGAATCAATGCATCCAGATTTCAGATCGGGATGGGATGCTTAGGGGATTTGGTCTCATTTATCAGCTACCTTCAACCATGCAGAGGGAGGAGGAAAACCAAATATTTGTCTAAAGGGAGGAGGAGAAAGAAGTAAACCTTCTCTTTCTTCTTTTCTACGTCTATAGCCTTGTAGGAACTTTGGAAATATGATTGCTTATTTAAAAATTAATTTACCCAGGGTTGTGATTAACCAGACATTTATCAGGAAATCTATATTTTCTTTTGGAGGTTTTCATATTTGTTAATATCAATTATTAAACACACATGAATTAACTTGACTTGAAATACAGTGTAACTTTACCATAAGTATCTGTTGACCGTTTAGTGTGTGCTTGTGCATGTAGTAGGCACAGGAGAACCTAAACAGTGTCTGGAAAAACAGTTCCTGGTGCTTCGCTGTCCCCTTGTCTCTCATTCACTCCTCAACCTCTTGCCATATCAGCTGAGTGGAACTTCTCTTGGCAAGGTCAATGATGACCTCTTTGTTGAGGAAATCAATAAACAGTCCTTATCTTATTCAACCTTTCTGGAGCATTCTACAGTTTTGACCAGTGTCCCCTTCTTAAATAGCCTCTTCCCTGGCCAATGGGATACCATGTTACCTGGCCTTTCTACTACTTCTCTCTGATGCCTCATTTTAGGTCCTTAGCATGTTTCCCTTCCTCTGCTAATCCCCAAAATGTTGGTATTTTATCAGGGTTCTCTAGATCCCTCCTCTCCTTTCCCCTCCCCTCCCCTCTCTCCTCTTTTCTTTCTACTCAACCTCCCTGAGTTATCAGAGTCATTCCAATAGCTTTGAAATCCCTAATCCCATCTCTACTGTAAAGCCCCTTGCATATGTGTTCTTTAATTTATGTTTTCATGTAAATCTTCACGTCTGGACACCACTCCATATATCAAATTGCCCCATGGATGGCAATCTTTGCTGTTCCCCAGATATTTCTACTATAGTATAATCATAGAAAAACCAGTCTTCTCCCACAAATTTGACTCATCTGTCAATTTTTTCACTGAATGGCACTAAAATCCAACCCATAGAATAAGCCAGTTATGTGTGGCGTGGTTAAATCTTTCTTCTCTGAACACTTGACTAATTACCAAGTTCTATAAGCTTTAACTAAGAACCATTTTAAAATATGTTCACATGCTTCTTTTTCCATGTTTCCTTCCTTACCCCAATCTGAGTATGAATATTTCTCCCCAGATTAAGTCTTTATTTAAACATGCAACATTTGGAAGAGAGGACCAATGCTGTCATTTTTATCAAGAAAGTCTTGACATTAGCCAAACTAGAATAAAACAAGGCTCCATATAATGGGCCACAGCGTTTCTTAACGTTTCTCTTATGATCACCTTTCAGCTCACATAGAGTTGGCTTCACGTGAAAATCTGAGAAACTCTTCCATTTCATTTTTTTCCCTCTCCTCTTTACTCTTCAAACCATCCCTTTGGTTCTTCTCCAGTGCCTTCAATTCAAGTGCCTTAAATTCCTGGAGACTCTGATAATGGCTCCTGATTCTATTCTGTCTGAGCGGCCACAAAAGGAGAAACTTTCAGACATTTCAGATATGTCAGACCATAAGCTAGGCAGACACTCTTCCTTTGTCATCACTGAGTGCCTCTCTTGGCATAACTTTTCTCTACTCCTATACTATCCAAGTTTTTCTAAGATTCAGAGGATGTGGGAAGGCAGTGTGACTTCAGTATTCTGTTCAAAGTTCTGCTCAACTCCTGATTTGCTCCTGTTCAATATTATCTTCCATTTGCACTTAGGATAAGCTTTGCGAAAGGTAGGTCCAATCATGTCACTTCCCTACTCCCATGAAATCCATTACCATTAAGGTAACCACCAAGCTCTTCAGATAGACCTGTCTACTTCCCTTCACTTTGTCGCTGGCCGTGTCATTCTTCCTTCTCTCAGCCCCAGCCAGACTAGATTCTTTCAAGCTCCATGCCATCTAGTTCTCCACTAGCTCCAGTCCTTTGTGCGAGCTGTTCCCTTTGTCTCAACACAGACCTTGGAATCATTGCATCTTATTCTTTGGCTCGTCTCTAGTTCTCCTTCTTTCTACAAGCAGATAGGTGGAAATGTGAGCTGGAGGTTCATATGGGCATTTGCTTATATCCTGTTTTATGTTTTGGTTTGTCTATTGGATCCTCCAGATAGCAGCAAGCCTGAAATTGAATTTCTGATTTCCCAGGAATAAGAAAAGTACCTTCTGTCTAGGGAGCACTCTTCTTTCTTGTGTTCTGTTGGCTAATGATTATCTTCAGGTGGATGGCAGGATATAATTTCTGGCTAGGGTCTTGCCAGGAGATCTCCTGGCTGTAAAGCCAGGGACCCCACCTGTGCAGGTGCTGTTAGGACACCTGCAAGGAACTGGGAACTGGTATTTCAGTCTTAGTGTTTTTGTCAAAGAGATGTGGATGAGGGATTGTTTTAACCAAAGGAATTAAATACCTGTCAAGATACTATGCAGCATTAATGTAGGGGGAAAAAAATCACTCCTAGGAATTTTCTGAGCTTAGATTCAGTAAGTAGTTACTGGCATCATTATTTAGTAGGAGAGTTTCTATCAACAGAATTGATATATCTCAGGTTCCTAATTTGAATGATTTTTTTCCCTGTTAGCAAGAAGGATATTATTATCTGTTAGATTTGATGGTGGAAGCAAAATAGAAAGAAGCAGAGACTACAACATTGTGAGTTCAAGCAGTAACACTGTTTAGGAAAGAAAACAATCCCAGTGGAAAGAATTGGGTGAGCTTGATAGGTTTTCTGACTTATCCTCTTCACAAAGGATTCCTACATTCTCTAAGCAATTTCATTTTTTTCTCTACATTCTCTATGGAATGCCTTTACTCCTTAAAGAAGCAGAGTTAGAACAAAGGTCACTATTTTGGCCAGCTTTATTAATGATTCTCATAATTTTTCCTAGAGTTATGATGGGACTGAAGAAATTAGCAACAAAATAAAAATGGGAGACACCATTTTACATCTAAGAAATAACTTATTTTAATCCTTTGTTGTTTAGTCACTAAGTCATGTCTGACTCTTTTGTAACCTCATGGACTGTAGCGCGCCAGGCTCCTCTGTCTATGGGATTTCCCAGGCAAGAATATGGAGTGGATTGCAATTTCCTTCTCCAGAGGAATCTTCCCAACCCAGGGACCGAACTTGCATCCCTGTATTGACAGACAGATTCTTTACCACTGAGCCACCTGGAAAGTCCAATTAATTCCTTACTTTTTAAAAAATATATGTTCATCTCTTTCTTAGGAGTTGTTGGAACATGGAAAAAATATGGAGCAGTTTTACATTTTTTTTTTGGTTTGTTTAACCTTCATTTCAGAAGGGTGTAATGACCTCCTACCCCTAAGTAATGGGTATTTTTGAGCCCTGATATGTAGCCTGGTACCAACATGGACTCTTAAAAATATCAGAGTGTCTGTGTACCATGGATATTCATGATTCTTGAAGATTCATGATTCATCTAACTCCTGAGAGTTCTGCAGTGTTGAAGTTTTATGTCAAACTTATGATTATTTTACTCAGATTCTGAGCTCACACAAGCAATGAAGTCCAGAGGCATTAAGCATATTCATTTAGGCAGTCACTTCTGTCTTATCTATTAGTAACCTTTATTAGAGGGGTTAGCAAGTCGCTAAAATGAAACCGATTGTGGCTTAATTATATTTCATTTCCCTTGAATCCACTTAAATGAAGGATTTTAAGCATTGAAGCATTAGCTAGCAATGAATTGCCAAGGCCTCTCGGAGAGAGATGGAAGGAGAAAGAAGAAAATCCAATGTCCAGTTTCTCCCTGAGACTGGACCGACCTCCCTTAGGTGATATGCACTGGTTCTGTCTTTCTGTGAGAAGCTGAAGTTTTATCTGGAGAGAACAGAAAAATACATAATAAGGGGGAAACACCATATACTGTTTTCATTGCAGTTGACACAGTCTTGATTGCTCTTCCTGTGTTCCTTAGGCTCAGGACTGGAGTACTAGAAGTGCGCGCAGCTTGGGAGTAGGATGGGGCATCTGGGTTGTATGTACACAGCATTATGCAGAAGTCCCGTATGCCCACACTTCAGACAGTTCTGACAGCCGCTGGGACAAACTATTTTTCCAGTATAATTATTCAAAGCCAAAAGCAGTCAGCAATTGTATTTACCATTGTGAATTATGTTCCAAGTCTTATTCTCTCTGAGATATTCATTTTAATGAGCAAAAGATGTTCATTTAAAAAAATAAGAGGTTTTGTGTGTAAGCATCTTCAAAAATGTTTTTATACTATCTGCTAGCATTACCACATTTCTTCCAAAACATATTTCGATTCCTAAGTTAGATCCTACTGTGGCCAAAACTCAGGTTTATAATATGTCAAAATGCTTTATTACTGTTCCCAAGACCCTGTTGTCTTCATCCACCAGGAGTAGACTGGATTTTGGAAATTATGGTAAATAGAGTCTTCTATGATATTTGTCTTCAGTCTTTCTGGATTATAAGTTGCCCAGTGAGTGAGATGACATGATGATAAAGATTTTTTTAGCTTAAGTTTTCAAAATCAAGAATGCTACAAAGCAGAGGAATCTCAGAGAATTGACATTCTTACTGAATCCATCTATCCATTAATTTAATTTTATTTTTTTCAAGTATTTATTTATTTGGCTGTGTCAAGTCTTTGTTGCATCATGTAGGATCTTCCACTGTGGCACCCGGACTCTCTAGCTGTGGTGTAGGGGCTTAGTATTATAGTTTCTAAGGCTCATATTAGTATTATAGTTGCTTAGTATTATAGTTGCTCTGAGACACATGGGATCTTAGTTCCCTGACCAGGGATCAAACCCTCATCCACTGCATTGGAAGGTGGATTATTTACCACTGGAGCACCAGGGAAGTCCCTCTATCCATTAATTTTAGGTTTTTTTTGCTCCCTTTAAACTTATTTTTTCTGCCAGCTTGTAGGAAGTGCTAACCAATGGCACAAATCACTAATGGCAGGAGCTAAATGAGATGTGTTTTCTCTTAATGCTCATTGAGAGTTTTGCACACCTTCACTGTATCCATAACTTTTGTAATTATGTGAGTCTTCCCCCCAGCCCAGGGGTTGACAGACTATAGTCTGCAGGCCAAATTCAACCCATTCCCTGTTTTGTTTTGTTTTTTTTAATGAAGTTTTGTTGATAACATATCTCCATGCATCTGTTTAAGGTATTTATTGTCTATGACTGCTTTTATGCTGCAGTGGCAGAGTTGAATAGTTGCAGCAGAGACTGTAAGGTGTCAGAGCCCAAAGGTTAGACTCCAGTGGGAAGGAAGCAAGGAGAGTAAGTGTGGAATCTTCAGAGACTGAATTCTTAATACCTGCACTGTCTGAGTGATTTAAAAAGCACCACAGAGTAGAGCAGAGGAATCAAATCACCTACAAGTTACATCAGCAGAAAGGGTTCCAGGAAGGACCAACGCTAGGGGCCATTATTGTAGAGGACCGAGCTCTTGCCTGGAAAATCCCATGGACGGAGGAGCCTGGTAGGCTGCAGTCCATGGGGTCGCTAAGAGTCGGACACGACTGAGCGACTTCCCTTTCACTTTTCACTTTCATGCATTGAAGAACGAAATGGCAACCCACTCCAGTGTTTTGCCTGGAGAATCCCAGGGACGGGGGAGCCTGGTGGGCTGCCTTCTATGGGGTCGCACAGAGTCGGTCACGACTGAAGCGACTTAGCAGCAGCAGCAGCAGAGCCTTTGAGAGATGAAAAAAGACTGCTTGCTTGTACTCTTTGGCCCTCTCTTTCAGGTGAAAGTGAAGTCGCTCAGTCGTGTCCGACTCTTTGCGACCCTGTGGACTATAGCCCACCAGGCTCCTTCGTCCATGGGATTCTCCAGGCAAGAACACTGGAGTGGGTTGCTGTTTCCCTTCTCCAGGGGATCTTCCCGACCCAGGGATTGAATTCAGGTCTCCCGCATTGCAGGCAGACGTGCTTCCCTGGTGGCTCAGAGGTTAAAGCGTCTGCCTGCAATGAGGGAGACCCTGGTGGGCTACAGTCCACGGGGTCGCAAAGAGTTGGACACAACTGAGCGACTTCACTTTCACCAGGGAAGCAGTGGTGGCAAAGGTCTGAGTGTGTCTTTTGCCAAGCAGGGCTTAATGGAGGGTTAACCTGAGCCAAGGTGAAGCCTTGGGGGTGGGTGGAGATATGGTGAAAGGAAGCAAGAAGGGCTGCTTGACTGTTGCTGGGTCAGGCCTCAGGGCTCTTTAAATTCTATACTGCTCAGCTTAGGTGGGTAGGGAGCAGACAAATATTTAGAACAGAAGCCATGGAAGTGGTAACGACTGTGCATTTGGCCAGTTTGGATCCTGTGTCATCTCTTGGGAATCACTTTGAGGCAGTGAGGATGTGGATTTGGGATGGTGCTAATTGAGCTGAGGGAATCTGAACATCTGCCAGAGCCAGCAATAGGAAACATCAACAGCTGGCTAATGACCTACAAATACTGCCTGCCTCAAATTGCAGTAACAATAGCTTTTTCACATAGTGGGTAGTAAATAGAAGACATTTATCCAGTAGCCTCTGAAAGTTCTTATGAGAAGAATAAAAAACTGACAGTGATCCAAGAAATAATCACTTATTAAAGAGGAATAATGTGCTCAGATTATATTTATAAAATGAGTTATTATAGGGGCACTGAGTTTACTGACTGTCACAAAAACTCATACCCCTAACAAAATATTGTAACTTCTGTAGCTAAACCAGTTGGCATATATATATATATATATATATATATATATATAGTGTGTGTGTGTGTGTGTGTGTGTGTGTATATATATATATATGTAGCAGGATGGCCCATTGATTTGACTCAGCATAGAATTTCATTTTCTATTATACATTTAAAAAAATTTTTTAAATGAACTAGAGTTCTACATTATGAGTCTCAACCAGGAGTTTGAAGTATTATAATCAAGTGATTTCATAGTCTCAAATAACCTAAAGCTATTCCCAGATTGTTTATTGATTCCTTTTGATTTATTCCCTGGTATTGTTATTCTTCTCTTCTGCCACTCTTCCTCCAACCAGAGAGGACTGTGGCCGATATATATCCACAAGCAAGCACTGAGAAGAGATGGGTAAGCCGGAAAGGTTCATTAAATTTCCAGGACAATGGAGTCAAAATCACTGTGCCAGATTAGTCATTTACTGAAAGGCAAAACAATTTTCCTTTAGATGCTCTTGTAACCACCTCAGGGGTCCGCAGAAATCTTCTGAGCCCTTTGTTGTTCTCACTTGTTCTGTTTCTTTTGAAGGATGAATGCGCTAGGTTTGTTTTTGTTACAATTTTGCTCAGTATACTCTGAAATTACAATATGGAAAACATATAATTATGAAAGCAAGCAAAGCAATAATCATTTTGTATAAGATGCCAAAAGCCTACAACTGTGGCAATTAGTGTGGCACACCTAGCTGAGATCATATTTTGCATAGTGTTAATGCCAAAGTGATGCTTCCACGTGGCTCAAAGAATAGAAAGAATTATCATCCAAAACGTCTTGCAAACTATAAGCTACAGAAAACCAGCAGGTCCCTTCAGTGACCTGGGAAATGTATATGTCTTCCGTTTTGAAATCACTTGCTTTATTTTTTAAATTTTTTAAATCTAATGACCAATGAAAAATGACTCTCATAATATTTCTACTGTGATTTTTTAAAAGTGTCATTTGTTCAGATAAATGTCATATATTGTGTTTTCTTCTCAGTATATCTCTTTAACGTGAATGTGAAGATATTTTTGCTTTCAAGTGGCTTCAGTTTTCTAGATAATTCAAATGATTTGCCTGAAAGTGTTATTATTGCTGAGTGACATGAACTCAGTTTCTGATTCATATTTTTCCCTAATACAGAGAAAATCACTTTTTACTTGCCCCCAAGCCTTTGACTGTGTGGATCACAATAAACTGTGGAAAATTCTGAAAGAGATGGGAATACCAGACCACCTAACCTGCCTCTTGAGAAACCTATATGCAGGTCAGGAAGCAACAGTTAGAACTGGACATGGGACAACAGACTGGTTCTAAATAGGAAAAGGAGTATGTCAAGGCTGCATATTGGCACCCTGCTTATTTAACTTATATGCAGAGTACCCCATGAAAAACGCTGGGCTGGAAGAAGCACAAGCTGGAATCAAGATTGCCGGGAGAAATATCAATAACCTCAGATATGCAGATGACACCACCCTTATGGCAGAAAGTGAAGAGGAACTAAAAAGCCTCTTGGTGAAAGTGAAAGAGGAGAGTGAAAAAGTTGGCTTAAAGCTCAACATTCAGAAAACGAGGATCATGGCATCTGGTCCCATCACTTCATGGGAAATAGATGGGGAAACAGTGGAAACAGTGTCAGACTTTTTATTTTTGGGGGCTCCAAAATCACTGCAGATGGTGATTGCAGCCATGAAATTAAAAGACGCTTACTTCTTGGAAGAAAAGTTATGACCAACCTAGATAGCATATTCAAAAACAGAAACATTACTTTGGCAACAAAGGTCCATCTAGTCGAGGCTATGGCTTTTCCAGTGGTCGTGTATGAATGTGAGAGTTGGACTGTGAAGAAAGCTGACCACCCAAAAATTGATGCTTTTGAACTGTGGTGTTGGAGAAGACTCTTGAGAGTCCCTTGGACTGCAAGGAGATCCAACTAGTCCATTCTGAAGGAGATCAGCCCTGGGATTTCTTTGGAGGGAATGATGCTGAAGCTGAAACTCCAGTACTTTGGCCACCTCATGCGAAGAGTTGACTCATTGGAAAAGACTCTGATGCTGGGAGGGATTGGGGGCAGGAGAAGAAGGGGACAACAGAGGTTGAGATGGCTGGATGGCATCACTGACTCGATGGATGTGAGTCTGAGTGAACTCCAGGAGTTGGTGATGGACAGGGAGGCCTGGCGTGGAGTCGGACATGACTGAGCGACTGAACTGAACTGAAAGTCTTCCCCGGTGGATCAGAGGTTAAAGCGTCTGCCTCCAATGCGGGAGACCAAGGTTCGATCCCTGGATCGGGAAGATCCCCTGGAGAAGGGAAATGGCAGCCCACTCTAATATTCTTGCCTGGAGAATCCCCTGGATGGAGGAGCTTGGTGAGCTACAGTCCACAGGGTCGCAAAGAGTCGGACAAGACTGAGAGACTTCGCTTCCACAAAGTCTTCTATTTTCTTTTTCTTCTTTTAATTCTAACTCTAAAAAGTGAGTTATCCAACATGTAATCAGAGTTTGCTCTTCCCTGTTACACAGTGAGAACCTTTCATTAATGACAATAGCAGTTAACGCTTAGGAATCTACAGCATCCAGAACACTGAATCCTGTAGGAAGCTTGTATAGAAGAGGAAACTGAAGCTTAAAGAAATTTAAATAACTTATTCAAGGTTACATAGCTTAGTAAGTGATAGAACTGGGATTCAGACCCAGGTATTCTGAGTCTAGTGCCCAAACATTGAATATTGCTTTGCTAAAGCTTGGCTGCATTTGGCCACTGATTGAACCTGTGCCCCTTATAGTGGAAGCATGGAGTCCTAACCACTGGACTACCAGGGAATTTCCTTAGCTACATTTTTTGCTTCTAAGTGGATGGGAATTTCTGTTTAGCTAAGTAGAATTTGGCTAGCAGGCAGGTAAGAGAGTGTATGGACAGCTGGGGAGTATATGTTTCCTCAGTGCTTTTCATCCAGTGTATGCAGAAGGAAGGGAGTATCAAAGGGTTTCTCTGTGGGTCTGTAAAGTTCTTCTAAACCTCATGGTCATCCTGGGAAACTGAAAGAACAAAGGGAAGTTACACGGCCTTTGGATGCCTTGTTCTCGTAGTCCTAATTACAAAATATTCTGCTTTTGAGAGACTGATGTTGGTCTTCCCCATTATCCTTTCCTGTCTTCACGGAAATGTGACCAATGTTGTCTAGGCTAGTTTGTAACTTTGGTAAAAGCACAAAGTCTACCGTCTGTTTTGACAAGGTCATGTAAGTCTTATGTGGTTGCATTTCTATACAGGTTTATAACCTATTTTCTTTTCTTTCCCATCATATTCCCCTTCTGTTCTTATGCTTTTCTCTAACACATTGTTATGCAGATGTTGTGCTAAACAGTAGCAACCCAGTGAAAAAAATTTTTAGGTCCTGTGTAGGTACCAGGATAACTCAAGCAGACTCTCACACCAGGAGTGCTGATATAGCCATGGACCAGACATATGGACATGATAGTAGGCATGCTTATCAGAGCCTGGCCCAATAATGACAGTTTAGTGATCCCATACATGGAGGACAGTGCACCAGTGTTCCACGTTCCACAGTCATTTAGACAGACTTTAATGTTATTGGAGAAAGTCAGCAAAAAGCATTCTAGGCTATGGAAAAGGAATGCTGTTCTTTAAAAATGCTTGTTCAAGATGCCTCCTGGTTGATACTAATGAAAAGTTTTGCTTCCAGTTTTCAGGATTACACAGACCTTTGAATTGTCCTTGCCATAACATTTTTCACCATGTAGTGGACCTCATATAAAAAGTAAGCTGTCTGACTTGCTGACTTGGAATCTTCTGAGCCCTTATAGCAATTGTGTAATTACCAGATAGTGAATGCCTGCTTTGCTGTGCACTCATGTTTACCTGACCATAGGGTTGTGAAAGTCAGAAAAATATAAAATATCTTCAAAATAATCCAAATTTGGTACTTACAAAGGCAAATATCATGATATGTTTGTTCCAAAGAAATTCACACTTTTAACCCTTTAAATTGCACTTTTTTTTTTTTTTGCCATTCCAGTTGAAACCAAGAACTTTTCTTGTGGCAGGAAATTCCCTGGCATTCCAGTGGTTAGGACCTGGTGCTTTCACAGCCCTGGGCCCAAGGTTCAGCCCATGGTCGGAGAACTAAGATCCCACAAGCCACAAATATGTATACATTTCTTATGGCAGTAGACCTTTATCCCTGCAGAATTTCATGTAAATTATTTTTGACAATTTCAACCACAGATTAAACTTATTTCAAAGGATTTGTAAACCTTGTTTTAAAGTTTAAAGCTAGAAATAAGTCTTTTTTAAGTTATTATTATGGCAACTGAAAAGTTTACTTTACATTTTGTCTGTGTGTGTGCATGTTAGTTGCTCAGTTGTGTCTGAATCTTTGTGATCCCATGGACCGTAGCCCACAAGACTCCTCTGTCCATGGAATTCTCCAGGCTGGAACACTGGAGGGGTAGCCATTCCCTTCTCTAGGAGGTCTTCCTGACCCAGGGATCAAACTCAATCTCCTGCATTGCAGGCAGATCCTTTAATATCTGAACCACTAGGGAAGTCCTTAGTTTACCTTTTACTCAATTAAAATCAGATCTTTTATACAAAAACATTGCTCTGTGATGATTTCTTATACCTGTGTTTTTTTACTGATACTGTTTGTATTCTACTATTTTGAGGAGACAGTTTTATGTCTTACGCTTCAAACTTCTGAATATGTATTTTCATTTAGATACCTCGCAGTCTAAAGTGGGGCTTTAGTCTAGGCAGCATGTGTTTGTCACTGTAATTTGTGTAGATCATTTATTTTTTTCTCTGTGTAGAAGTCTATTTATTTGGAACTTTTGTGACTTTAGTTCTAGGTCATGAAAATGATTAGTATGATCAGGGCATACTCTTAACAAAATTGGGAAGGACTAGAACTTTTCATTGAGTATCTATAATATACTCAGTATTACCTTAGTCCTCCAGTGGTTTTATAGCTTTCTCAAACTGCTTTTAGAGACGGAATTGCAATAAGTCATATATTCTCAACTGTGAATAAAAGTCAACTTTACTTCTCTCTTCTAGGGATAATAAATCTGAAGTCTTACATAAATGTAGAGGTATTGGGTTTTACTAAGGGAATTTGGTGTTAACCTGCAAATGGCTAAATTATTTGTCTTAGTATCACTGTTTATGGGTAGGTGCATAGCCTCTCTGACATTCACAGCTAACCAGAAGCTTGATAAAAGCATCCCAAGGATCTTGCTCTGTTCCACTTGTGCTTAACAGAGTAGGAAATCTGAGGCCATAGACATTTTGAGTTGCCAAATGCCTCACATCAGATTTGTATAAAAATACATATCAGAACCTGGCTTTTTTTTTTTTTGGACAAGCTGTGTGGCATGCAGGATCTTAGTCCCCTGACCAGGGATCGAACCTATGCCCCCTACAGTGAAAGGGCAGAGTCCCCACCATTGGACCAAGAACCTAGCTTTTCTGACTCTCTGCCATTTCCTATTCCAGGGGATCTTCCTGAACCAGGGATCAAACCCATGTCTGATTAGTGTAACTCTAACATGTTGGGCTTCCCAGGTGTGCCAGTGGTAAAGAATCTGCCTGCCAATGCAGGAGGCACAGGTTTGATCCCTGGATTGGGAAGATCCCCTAGAGAAGGAAATGTCAACCCACTCTAATATTCCTGCCTGGAAAATTCCATGGACAGAAGAGCCTAGCAGAATACAATTCATGGAATCGCAAAGAGTCAGACACGACTGAGCACGCACAAGCACAATCACAACATGTTGGATTTGGGGAGAACCTAAAGCAGAGTGAGCCCAGAGAGAACTAAGTGGTGGAAAACTAGACCCAATTTGGAATTTGTAAGTATTTGGCATGGACAAGAATAGGCTAATGGGAAACTTCAAAGCTAGCTACATTTAAGGGTATAAAAGTTCTTACAGCAAAAATTGTAATGACCAGCACTATTGATTGAAGGCATGAAAATAACAAATTATATTTAAGTTGTACCATGATGATTTGGGGTTGAGGTATAAAGAATTCCCTGGAATTAAATGTAGAAATATATTTCTGGGGAAAAAAAGACAGACCTATATTTTTTAAAACTCTGATATATTTTTGAAAAATAATCTAGATATCTAGGTGTATATGTGTGTGTGTTTAGTTGTAAATCACCTCTTCAAAAGGCCAGAAGCCCATTATATAAAGCAGGTGGAAGTGGAGGTAGACTTAGAATCCCCTGTACCTGTGGGTCCCTGAATCCCAAAAGCATAGTCTGAGTGAAAAACAATGAGCCAGATCATCATTTGGCCTGAATGGATTTACCTTAGGGCAGAGAGTAGTTTTTATGACAGTACTTCAGCTCTGCTATTCCAGGAAGGGCTCTCTGCCTGCATATCAAGAAGTAGTTTGGCAGTGTACATGATATTCAGCAATCATTGACTCATGCCCTTTCATTTCAGCTAAATTAATCAATGCTCAACATAAGGCATTGCACAAAGTGGGTTCTTGACAAATATTTGTGGAAAAATGCTGTTTTTGGTACAGTAGAGAGTTTTAATTCTCTAAATGGCTTGATGAGAAGCAATGACAAGTCAGTGGCAGAGTGAATTTTGGCTTCCTAGCATGCATGCATTGGAGAAGGAAATGGCAACCCACTCCAGTATGCTTGCCTGGAGAATCCCAGGGACGGGGGAGCCTGGTGGGCTGCCGTCTATGAGGTCACACAGAGTCGGACACAACTGAAGCGACTTAGCAGCAGCAGCAGCCTTTCTATTGGATTTCACCCCAAGAAATGGCTGCCAAAGATAACAATTTTCCCAGCTTTGTGTTCTGGTAGCCTGGGCAGAAGCTAGGATGGCTGTGGCAGAAGAAACATGGGGCACAGACCTGGGGCCAACCTAACTCAGTCAGTATCTTCCCACTCAGAACCTCAGAAATTTTTTCCTGTATTAATCTCTTTGGTCAGTAATGAAGGAAGGAAGGATATTTTTTAAAACAATAACTTAGCAATATGAAACAGATGCCCAAGTTTGCTCTGGATTGGATGCAGTTTACACCAAAACTTTCAAAATTGATTTTTATTTTCTTTTCCTATCCTTGTATAATTGTGGGGATGTGACTCCAAGACATTATGGATTCTTGGATATTGACAAATCAATCTACCACTTAATGTGTGGCTTTGGAGAAGATAATTTTCCTGGGTTCACTGACTTTTAGGGACCTGACGAATATTTTCAGAACTGCCATATAAAACTAATATCTTTATGACAAAAGGACATTTTGAAATTCCCCTACTTCCTGCTCCATACCCATGAAGTATATTTTTTGTTGTGCTTTTATCAGCATTTTTTCTTCTCTTTATTTGTTTATTGTGCAATTAGCATAAAATAACAACCAAGACATAAAGAACAAAGAAGGAAGTTGTCTGAAATATCACCACTCAATTATAGACAATGTCTTAAATTTTCATTTTTCTTTATAGACATTGTGTTCATACAAATACTACATAGTGTTAATCAAGGTTCAGATAGAATTATGTCTGATTTTATGCTAAAATTGATGTCATATATATTTTCCTTGTTGAATCATTTTCATAAATTATATTTGTGGTTTTATCCTTTTGGTAGATATGTTGTGTCTTAAAATTTTCTCTAAGAATTGATGCTTATTTAGAGAGCTTCCAAGGATTTCTATGATTAAAAGCATTGAGACAAGCAGTTATATAATAGAGCAGCATATGTAATTTTTTCTTCCTTCTTTTAAAGCACAGTGTGGTGATGATCCATTGCCTAAAATTTACATTTTAGTGATGATAGACATGAAATAACTGGGCAACAGTTGCTATAGCAGCTGGGTACAGTGAGAGAATGACAATGGTAAATTCCTAAAAGGTCATTTTTTTTTTTTAATATGTAAAGGACCTGATGCTATTACCAAGTCTTGAAAAATGTGTTGTTTTAAACTAGTTTTGTGAACACAGAAAAGATTACAGACATAAGAAAGAACTTGTGCAAGGACATGGAAGTCTGGTAAACTGGATTTTCTTGAATTGTTCCACTCATTAGCAACAGGGCAGTATGAAGGAGGCTGAGGTCTGCTAAATGGGACACAGATGATGAAAAGCCTTATATACCCAGTTTAGGAACTGGACATATAGGCAGTGATGGTTTTAATGAAGGGTTTTAGGTAGATTAAATATCCAACATAGTTTTCTACTATAAAAGAATCTTTGGTAAGTTTTAAGGAGTAAAGATTTGAGAATGACAAGTTGCTGAAGGTAGATAAAACTACACTTGTGTTGATAGTTCCGATAGGAGGTAAAAGGAGCTTTGGGCACATTGAGTTGTATGTGCTTGCAGACTCAGAAGAGAACCAAAGATTTTAAAGTCATTTGTACACATGGCATTTGAAAATATTTGTGTGTATGACATCACTGAGGGAGCATGTGTAGAATGAATCAGGGCCAAAAACAGAGGGTTGGGAAATAAACCAAACAGAGGAGGAAGAGGCAGAAGGAGAAGAAAGCAGAGGCAAAGAACAAACATCAAGGCAAAAAGATGAATCAGGGTTGAAGAGTCAAAAATATTTGTTGGATAAGTGCATTTAGAAAAAATATTATCTCCACTGAAGCTTAATCTGGCCTGTGTTCTCCAACACTAAGTTAATTTTCAAAGACACAGTCTTGGGTAAAGTAGAAAACAACAGCTTTATTACTTTGCCTGGCAAAGGGGACCAGAGTGGGCTAATGCTCTCAGAATTGTATGTTCCAACTTGAAGAGGATAGTGCAAACTTTTATGAGTAAAGTCGCTCAGTCGGGTCCAACTCTCTTCAACCTGTGGACTATAATCCTACGAGGCTCCTCCGTCCATGGGATTCTCCAGGCAAGAGTACCAGAGCGGGTTGCCATTTCCTTCTCCAGGGGATCTTCCCAACCCAGGGATTGAACCTAGGTTTCCCGCATTGGAGGCAGATGTTTTAACCTCTGAGGCACCAGGGAAGCCCAAGAGAACTTTTATAGTAATGGTTCAAAGAGAAGAAGTGAAAGGTGAAGGAGAAAAGGAGAGCTATTACCCATCTGAATGCAGATTTCCAAAGAATGGCAAGGAGAAATAAGAAAGTTTTCCTAAGTGAACAATGCAAAGAAATAGAGGAAAAAAATAGAATGGGTAAGACTAGAGATCTCTTCAAGTAAATTGGCGAAATCAAGGAAAAATTTCATGCAAAGATGGGCACAATAAAGGAAAGAAATTGTATGGACCTAACAAAAGCAGATGAGAGTAAAAAGAGGTGGCAAGAATACACAGACGAACTATACAAAAAAGATTCATGACACAGATAACCATGATGGTGTGATCACTCACCTAGATCCAGATATCCTGGAATGCAAAGTCAAGTGGGCCCTAGGAATCATCACGACAAACAAAGCCAGTAGAGGTGATGGAATTCAGTTGAGCTATTCCAAATTCTAAAAGATGATTTTGTTCAAATGCTGCATTCAATATGCCAGCAAATCTGGAAAGCTCAGAAATGGCCACAGGAATGGAAAAGGTCAGTTTTTATTCCAATCCCAAAGAAGGTCAAAGCCAAAGAATGTTGAAACTACTGCACAATTGCACTCATTTCACATACTAGCAAAGTAATGTTCAAAATCCTCCAAGCTAGGCTTCAATAGTACATGAATTGAGAACTTCTAGATGTTCAAGCTGGATTTAGGAAAGGCAGAGGAACCAAAGTTCAAATTGACAACATCCATTGGATCATAGAAAAGCCATGAGAATTCCAGAAAAACATCTATTTCTGTTTCATTGACAATACTAAAATCTTTCTGTGAATTACAACAAACTGTGGAAAATTCTCAAAGAGATGGAAATACCAGACCACCATACCAGACTCCTGATAAACCTGTATGCATGTCAAGAAACAATAATTAGCATTGGACTTGGAACAACAGACTGGTTATAAATTGGGAAAAGAGTACATCAAGCCTGTGTATTATTATCCTGCTTATTTAACTGATATGTACAGTACATCATACAAAATGCATGACTTGGTGAAGCACAACCTGGAATCAAGATTTCTTGGAGAAATGTCAATAACTTCAGATATGCAGGTGTCACAACCCTTATGGCAGAAAGTGAAGAGGAACTAAAGAGCCTCTTGATGAAGGTGAAAGACGAGAAAGAAAATGCCGGCTTAAAACTCAAAATTCAAAAAAGTAAGATCATGGCACCTGGCCCCATAAGTTCATGACAAATAGATAGGAAAACGTGGAGATAGTGATAGAATTTATTTTCTTGGGCTCCAAAATCACTGTGGAGGGTGACTGCAGCCAGGAAATTAAAAGATGCTTACTCCTTGGAAGAAAAGCTATGACAAACTTAGACAGCATATTAAAAAGCAGAGACATCACTTTGCTGACAAATGTCCGTCTAGTGAAAGTTATGGTTTTTCTAGTGGTCATTAATGGATGTCAGAGTTGGACCATTGAGAAGACTGAGGGCCAAAGAACTGATGCTTTTGAACTGTGGTGTTGGAGAAGACTCTTGAGAGTCCTTTGGACGGCAAGGAGATCAGACCAGTCAATCCTGAAAGAAATCAACCCTGAATATTCATTGGAAGGACTGATGCTGATGCTGAAACTGAATCTCCAATACTTTAGCCACCTGATGTAAAGAGCCAACCCATTAGAAAAGACTCCAATGCTAGGAAAGATTGAAGGCAGGAGGAGAAGGGGATGGCAGAGGATGAGATGGTTGGAAGGCATCACCGACTCAAAGGACATGAGTTTCAGCAAGCTCCAGGAGATGATGAAGGACAAAGAAGCATGGCGTGGTACAGTCCGTGGGGCTGCAAAGAATGGGACATGACTGAGCAACTGAACAACAAAAACAAAAGAGGGAGTGATCAGTTTGTGGATATTCTTCTGATTTGTTGGTGGAGAGATAAGTGGGAGTCAGCATTATCATCCTTTAGATTCCCACATAGCAAACACCCTTTTCCAACAACAAAAGAGAAGACTCTACATATGGACATCACCAGATTGTCAATACAGAAATCAAATTGATTTTATACTTTGCAGGCAAATATGGAAAAGTTCTATAAGGTCAGCAAAAACAAGACCAGGAGATGACTATGGCACAGATCATAAACCCCTAACTGCCAAATTCAGACTTAAATTGAAGAAAGTGGGGAAAACCACTAGACCATTCAGGTATGACCTAAATCAAATCCCTTAAGATTATACAGTGGAAGTGACAAATAGATTCAAGGGATTAGATCTGATAGAATGCCTGAAGAACTATGGATGGAGGTTCATGACATTGTACAAGAGGCAGGGATCAAGAGCATCCCCAAGGAAAAGAAATTCAAAAAGGCAAAATGGTTGTCTGAGGAGGCCTTACAAATGGCTATGAAAAGAAGAGAAGCGAAAAGCAAAGGAAAAAAGGAAAGATATACCCATTTGAATGCAGAGTTCCGAAGAATAGAAAGGAGACATAAGAAAGTCTTCCTCAAGGATCAAAGCAAAGAAATAGAGGAAAACAATAGAATGGGAAAGACTAGAGATCTCTTCAAGAAAATTAAAGATACCAAGGGAACATTTCATGCAACAAAGATGGGCACAATTAAGGACAGAAATGGTGTGGACCTCACAGAAGCAGAAGATATTAAGAAGAAGTGGCAAGAATATAAACTTTATAAATTTTCAAGATACACAGTTTGTGTGGCCTTCTGATTGGAGAGTAATATGCTAACACCGAAAATACACATTTTGCTGTACGCAGAAGATCTCTACAAAAACTATCTTCATGACCCAGATAATCACAACGGTGTGATCACTCACCTAGAGCCAGACATCCTGGAATGTGAAGTCAAGTGAGCCTTAAAAAGTATCATTTCAAACAAAGCTAGTGGAGATGATGGAATTTCAATGGAGCTATTTCGAATCCTAAAAGATGACACTGTGAAAGTGCTACATTCAATATGCCAGCAAATTTGGAAAACTCAGCAGTGGCCACAGGACTAGAAAAGGTCAGTTTGCATTCCAATCCCAAAGAAAGGCAATGCCAAAGAATGCTCAAACTACCACACAAGTGCATTCATCTCACACGCTAGCAAAGTAATGCTCAAAATTCTCCAAGCCAGGCTTCAACAATATGTGAACCGTGAACTTCCAGATGTTCAAGCTGGCTTTAGAAAAGGCAGAGGAACCAGAGATCAAATTGCCAACATCCACTGGATCATGGAAAAAGCAAGAGAGTTCAGAAAAATATCTATTTCTGCTTTATTGACTATGCCAAAGCCTTTGACTGTGTGGATCACAATAAACTGTGGAAAATTCTGAAAGAGATGGGCATACCAGACCACCTGACCTACCTCTTCAGAAACCTGTATGCAGGTCAGTTAGAACTGGACATGGAACAACAGACTGGTTCCAAATAGGGAAAGGAGTACGTCAAGGCTATATATTGTCACCCTGCTTATTTAACTTATATGCAGACTACATCATGAGAAACGCTAGGCTGGATGAAGCACAAGGTGGAATCAAGATTGCTGGGAGAAATATCAATAACCTCAGATATGCAGATGATATCACTCTTATTGCAGAAAGTGAAGAAAGACTAAAGAGCCTCTTGATGAAAGTGAAAGAGGAAAGTG
The DNA here is from genome assembly GCF_023091745.1 of Budorcas taxicolor. Lineage (NCBI taxonomy): Eukaryota > Metazoa > Chordata > Mammalia > Artiodactyla > Bovidae > Budorcas > Budorcas taxicolor. Next base: position 99,136,948 of record NC_068920.1, on the reverse strand, counting down.
AAAAAGTTGGGTTACAACACAGCAGTCAGAAAACTAAGATCATGGCATCTGGTCCTATCACTTCATGGCAAATAGATGTGGAAACAGTGGAAACAGGGAGAGACTTTATTTTGAGGGGCTCCAAAATCACTGTAGATGGTGACTGCAGCCATGAAATTAAAAGACATTTACTCCTTGGAGAAAAGTTATGACCAAACTAGATAGCAAGTTAAAAAGCAGAGACATTTCTATGCCAACAGTAGTCCACATCGTCAAAGCTATGGTTTTTCCAATAGTCATGTATGGATGTGAGAATTGGAATATAAAGAAACCTTAGCACTGAAGAAGTGATGCTTTTGAACTATGCTGTTGAAGAAAACCCTTGAGAGTCTCTTGGACTGCAAAGTGATTCACCCAGTCCATCCTAAAGGAATAACTGAATATTCATTGGAAGGACTGATGATGAAGCTGAAACTCCAATATTTTGGCCACCTCATGCAAAGAGTTGACTCACTGGAAAAGACCCTGATGCTGGGAGGGATTGGGGGCAGGAGGAGGGGGAACCACAGAGGATGAGATGTTTGGATGGCATTACCTACTCATTGGACATGAGTTTGAGTAAACCCTGGGAGTTGGTGATGGACAGGGAGGCCTGGCATGCTCCAGGGGGTCCAGGGGCTCCAGTCCATGGGGTTGTAAATAGTCAGACATGACTGAGCAACTCTCAATAAAACTGATTCCCACAGGTCTGAGGTCTAGGAGCTTATGGGCAGCATGCAGTTAATTTCTCCCACCCGGTGGTGGTGTTCGTTTGTTCTTCAGTTGCTTGGATTATGTCTGACTCTTTGAGACCCCATGGACTGCACCAAGCCAGGCTTCTCTGTCCTTCACTATCACCAGGTCGGGGTCTCAGTATCTGCAAAACAGTTCAAAGATATTGCTTTGTATATCCCTTAATGGGGAACCTGGACTTTGCCCCAAGGCCACTCTATTGTTTCTATTCACTGGGTCATCTCCCTCATTGCAACTATTTGAATCTGCTGACTGGAACTCAGTGGGTGTCTTGGAGGCTAAAAGAAGCGTATTTCCTGTAATTAAGAAATGCAGGATACAGGGTTTTGTGCCCCAAAACCCCATAGGGTCCTGCTTGGTGTCACCACAAATTTTGTCCAGTGAATCCTTTTTTAATTACAGCCCTTAATATCAATCCATATTGATTTTCCATATCATGAAGATATTAGCTCTCTGTAGAATTATACTTGACTTTCATTCTTCCGAGTGTATTATTGTACTTTAAAATTTTCAATTATATTTATTGCATAATGAATTTAACAATTTAAAAATAGTTTAGCTATAATGCTTTTCCTTTGTGTGTGTGTGTGGTTTTTTTTTTCTTTTTCACTTAAGCCTAGACAGATTATTTAAGAGGAATTGAAGGACTGGAGATACGGAGTCCCTTAGGAAGCTATTTTAACAAAGGAATGTTGTCCTAAGGGCCTAGAATAATGAAAGGAGCAGTAAGAATAGAAAAGAGGATATGCATTAGGAGTTATTACAGAGGTAAAATTTATATGTTTTTATAACCAACTGTAAATACTATGCAGGGATATTTGGAGGCTGAGATTTTAAACAATGGAAAAGGGGAAGAAAACTGTTAGGTAGGTAAAACAGGGAAAAAGAGTCCACAATGGCGGTGGCTACGGACAAGGAAGGGGAAAGCCCGCGAAAATGAAACAAAAGGTCTGAGGACCCGAGTGAGGACCTCAGGTAAAACAAACAACACTCCTGGCTGGCCCAATTTACATAGGACAGGCCTAGGGAGAGATAAACATGTAAACAGAAGAGCCAAAGCCAACTCTTTCTCTCTCTCTCCCCCATGCCCTGGGGCGCTCTTCTCCTCTTAGATCGACGTGCCCTCACACCTCGAAGGTGGATTTTCCTGCTATCTTCTAAATAAAATAGAGCTGTAACACTGAGCTGTAACACTGATTTGTCTAAGAGCTATAACACGGTCCATTTGAGACCTGAGAGCTATAACACTGTCTATCCAAGACCTGAGAGCTGCGACACGCCGAGGGGGCTTTAATGTCCGTCACTCCAAATCTCTGTTGTGACGAGACAAAGAACCGAGGAACATACACTCGCGGGACAGCTATGGTGCCGTGACCCGGATGTAACCTGGCTGAAACAACCTCCGCGTGGAAGAGGCCAAGCACAGCCAGAGCCCAACTCAGAGAAGCTCCCGCGGTAGAGGTGGAACATGAAGAAAATCCAGCGCAGGGGAAGGCCTATCGTGCTAGAAACTGGGACAGCGAAAAGCGCACGCAGCCCAGTCTCAGATCCCAGAAGACCTCCAGTTAAGGTCCTCACTCCTCTGGCTGGAGGGACATGCCTAATGAAATCTTAATTCCTTTACAATCTCGTTTATTGTTTCCTGGAACCTCCCACAAACAGGTGGGCGGAAGGGGGCACAATTGAGGGACTCTGGAGAGGCTACTCCTCAGAATGTCCCAAAGGCGCTATCTGCTGAACCCTAGTAGCTGTTACACAAGCCGGTGGGGATTCTTCTGTCCTTTCTCTTCTCTGTGCCAGGGATCAGACCAAAGAAACGGTGAGCACCGGTCAGATATTTAGCAAATTTTCTGGCGGGCTATGAAGGGGATTCCTTTGCACGTTTTTCCCACTGCTTTTTCCTCCTGTCCTTCAGCTCTCTCCCAGGACTCAAGTCTGGCCAAAACTAATAAAGTTCAGGCTCTGAGGTCTCATTACAAAAATTCATTGAGGGTCAATGCGATAGATAAGAGGTAGACTTGTTAGGATTCAGAAAAAAATGCTGCACTCTACAGGGTACTGGCCATTGAATGCGGCCTGGCTAGGTTTTGCGAGTGGGGTGAATTCATATGGGGTGAATTCATATGCTAATGAGTGGGAGGATCATCCCAGCCATTGGGGAACCACCCACTCCTCCATCTTTTTCACAGTGCCTTGGAGCTGTCCTGCCACCTCTGGGTGTGTCTGTTGGCTTACAGATTGGAGATTAAGCTTTACTTGAATTTGACTTGTCATCTTAGACCCAATTGATTTTAATTGGTTTACCTTATACCCTTGTGCTATGTCATTCTTTCAAAGGTTGTGCTCTGCCCTCTTTCCTCCTGTTTCATGCTCTTTTTCTGAGCCCCATCCAGACCCACAAGGTTGCCTCTACAATCTTCTGGAAAGACAACCAGAAAATAGCTGGCCTTGGGAGGGAAATACACTATAATATCTAACCCCCTAATCCTACCCAGTACTGGTCACACTCGAGATCTTGGGGATGCCCAACTCCAGTCCGGGGGTCCCAGGAGGTTATCACACCTTGACCTGCCTAGGGATCTGGTCCTCAAAAGATTGTCACGCCTCAACCTGCTTGGGGATCCGCTAGTCCCAGGGGTTCCAGTCGGTCGTCACACCTCGACCTGCCCAGGGACCCAATTCTCAGGAGGCCGTCACGCCTCAGCCTGCCTGGGGATTCGATCTCTAGGAGGCTGTCACGCCTCAGCCTGCCTGGGGATCTGTACCCTGACCCAGGACGCCTGGCTCTCAGATTGCAACAGTACTAGGTAGGATGAGCTTACATCATATCTATTCCCATCCACAGTGGGCAAACTAGCAATGAGTTACAAACCACTTAATTCTACCCAGCACTGGTCACGCTGGAGACCTTGGGGACGCCCAAACTCCAGTCTGGAGGTCCCAGGAGGTCATCACGCCTTGACCTGCCTAGGGATCTGGTCCTCAAAAGGTTGTCACGCCTCAACCTGCTTGGGGATCCGCCAGTCTCAGGGGTCCCAGGAGGTCATCACGCCTTGGCCCACCCAGGGATTCTGTCTCTAGGAGGCTGTCATGCCTCAGCCTGCCTGGGGATCTGCACCCTGACCCAGGGACGCCTGGCTCTCAGGTTGCAACAGTTCTGGGTAGGATAAGCTTCAGAAAGACTCACCCCCTAAGGAAGTCCACCCATGGAAACAGAAGGACTTGCAGGACTGTGCCCAGTCTCAGCAATAACTCAGGAGCCCTGTGAAAACCCCATTGCCTTTCTGGAAAGGCTAAAAGAGGCAGGGACAGGTGATTTTAAAAGACAAATTCCTGTCCCAATGTGCATCAGATATCAGAATTAAGTTACAACAGCTACAACAGCAGGACCCCGCTGCCTCTTTAGATGAGATGGTCCAGACAGCCACCAATACCTTTTATAACAGAGAACAGGAGAAGGAGGCCAAGGCCCAGGAAAAGGAAAAAAAGAAAGAGACAAGGCATGCCCAGATGCTGGCCTCCCTCCAGAGAAGCCCTATGGCAAACCCTGAGTCCTTGAAGGACAAGGCACGAGACAAATGCCTGATCTGTAGACAGGCGGGGCATTGGGCCAAAGAGTGTCCAAACTGTGACAAGTCTCCTAAAACGGCTTGCCACAAATGCCATCAACTGGGACACTGGGAGGCACTCTGCCCTCGGGACCCAAGAGCCTCAAGGTCAAGCGCCAAGCCCACCCTCACGATGGTTCAAGAGGACTGAAGTGGCCCTCTCCAGCCAGCCTGCCTGTCACAGATAACCATCACGGGGCTGGAGCCAAGGGTGCAACTGGATGTGGCAGGTAGGTCCGAGAATTTCTTGGTTGACACAGGGGCTCCCTACTCTGTCTTGATCTCCTACTTTGGACCCTTCTCCTACCAAACCTGTACCATTTTGGGTGCTACAGGAAAAGCAACTACTAAAAGATTCACCTGAACACTTCTTTGTTGCTGGGATGGACAAATATTTTCCCACCAGTTTCTGGTGGTCCCTGAGTGCCCTACTCCCTTATTGGGAAGAGATAGACTCACTAAACTGGGGACCACCCTTGTGATGGGAAGTTTTTCAGCCCCTAGAGCCCTGCAGCTCCTGGTTACTACTGAAGAACCCATTACACCTTCAATAGAGAGGGACCAAAAACTATGGGAAGACAAAATTAATCCCCAGGTGTGGGACCAGGGGATTCCTGGATGAGCCCACCAAGCTGAACCAGTCATCATTGTCCTCCAAGATCCCACTTGGTTTCCTAACCGGAAACAATACCCTCTCAAAAGAGAGGCTCAAGAGGGACTACAGCCTTTAATAAATAAATTCCTTGCTTGTGGGCTATTGGTCCCCACCAGTTCACCATGTAACACCCCAGTCCTCTCAATAAAGAAAAAAGATGGAACCTGGCAAATGGTTTAAGATCTCCAGATCATAAATGAAGCTGTAGTCCCCCTCCATCCCACAGCACCCAATCCCTATGTAATCTTGGCAGAAATCCCACCCAGTGCCAAGTGGTTTACAGTCTTGGATCTCAAAGATGCATTTTTTTGCATACCACTGGTGAAAGAATCCCAATATCTTTTTGCTTTTGAGTGGGAGGCCCCAGGAGAAAAACACCAACAGATGACTTGGACAGTATTACCTCAGGGGTTCTGAGATAGCCCCCACCTGTTTGGACAGGCTCTTAGCCAAGGTCTCCTAGATCTGGACCTGGGACCTAATGGGAAAATATTACAATACGTAGATGACCTACTAATCTGATCTCCAGATGAGAAAAGTGCCTAACAACATGCAATTCAGGTTCTAAACTTCTTGGCAGAAAGAGGATATAAGGTCTCCTGTGCTAAGGCACAGATGGTGGAGACAAAGGTCACTTACCTGGGAGTTCAGATTACACACGGGTCCAGGAGGCTGTCCTCTGATCGGGTATAAGGAATCCTCCAGTTGCCCTCCCCCACGACTCGAAAACAATTGCAAGCTTTCCTGGGGCTAACTGGGTTTTGTAGAATCTGGATACCCAACTATGGTCTAATTGCCCAGCCCTTATATGAAAACTTAAAGGGATGAGATGATTCAATCCCACTGATATGGGGAACTCCTCAAAAGAAGGCAGAGGCTACACTAAAATGGGCCTTAACTCAGGCACCTGCTTTGAGGTTGCCAGACCCAGAAAAAACATTCAACTTCATGTCCATAAAAGAGAGGGAATAGCCTTGGGAGTGTTAAATCAAAGGTTGGGATCTGAGCCCCAGCCTGTATCTTACTTATCCAAAAAGCTCGATCCAACTACCTGAGGCTGGCCCCCCTGCCTTTGAAATCTTGCAGCTATTGCAATCATGATAGAAGATGCTTTAAAACTCTCCTTTGAGGGCAAACTAACTATTTTTACCAGCCACCAAGTAAAACAACTCCTAAATGGGAGAGGCCATTTATGGATGTCTGATCAAAGACTCCTCAGATATCAAGTAATGCTGATGGAAAATCCAGGCCTCGCTATATCCCCTTGTGAGGTTCTTAACCCAGCCACCCTCCTGCCTACCCCCCGAGGGCTCTCTCCCCTTTCACTCTCGTCTAAAAACCTTGGACCACTGGAAAAACCCCAAGAGGGATTGTCAGAAGATCCTCTGACTAATCCTGAGGAAATCTGGTACACTGATAGAAGCAGCTTTGTCTTGGATGGAAAAATAAGAGCCGGATATGCAGTAGTCTCCAATTTTGAGACCATAGAGGCTAAGCCTCTGCCACCAGGTACTTCAGCCCAATTAGCTGAGCTCATAGCCCTGACTCGAGCTTTAGAGCTGGGAAAAGGAAAAAAAAAAAAAAAAAAACAACTAGCCATTTACACTGATTCTAAGTATGCCTTTCTGGTGCTACATGCAGCTATTTGGAAAGAAAGGGGCCACTTGACCACCCGAGGGTCCCCAATCAAATATGGTGATCAAATTCTTTGACTCTTGGAGGCAGTCCATCTGCCCACTGAGGTTTCAGTCTCCCACTGTAAAGGACACCAAAAAGGGAACACAGAAGTGGCATGAGGGAACCAAGCAGCTGATCAGGCAGCTAGGAGAGCAGCATTACAGAACCATGACCTAATAGGGATTGCCACCTTAGTTCCACAAAGTTGCCAGAAACTCCTTCCTATACTGAAGGTGAGACTCTTAAAGCTAAGAGCAAGGGCTTTCAAGAAGATCATATGGGGTGGTTCCAAAAGGAGGGACTCCTTTTTCTGCCTGGGAACCTCCAATGGAAGTTGGTTAACTCCTTACATGCCACTACTCATTTAGGAGAAAAGGACCTCCAAAGATTATTAGAAAGGTCCTTCAGAGGAACAGGCTTCCAAACAACTATAAGACAGGTGGTGTCCTCTTGTCCCACTTGCCAGTTAAACAACCCCCAAGGAGCTCGAAAACCCCAGCTGGCCCAGTCCATCCAACGATGTGGGACCTACCCAGGAGAGGACTGGCAGATGGACTTCACCCAGATGTCAGTTTCTCAAGGGTATAAACACATATTAGTCATGATAAATACATTCACAGGATGTATTGAAGGCCTTCCCACCCAGACTGAGAAGGCTGAGGAAGTGGTAAAAAAAAAACTGCTCCATGAAATCATTCCAAGATTTGGTCTGCCTAGGTCATTACAAAGTGACAATGGGACATCATTTACTTCTAAGGTCACCCAAGGGGTCTCGAAAGCATTGGACATTACTTATTATCTCCACTGTGCCTGGAGGCCTCAATCTTCGGGAAAAGTAGAAAGAGCCAAACAATTCTTAAAATCAGCAATAAAAAAGATAACCCAGGAGACCTCCCTGGGATGGAAGGAGGCTTTACCGATACCTCTCCTCCGCACCTGCATTGCCCCTAAGGAACAGGCTGGTCTTAGTCCTTATGAGATGCTCTATGGGAGACCTTTCATTTATGTCAATGACCTCTTCCTAGATCCAGAGGCTCAGACCCTCCAGTCTTATACCATGGCCATTGGGCAATTCCAACAGGATGCATGCTTGTGGGGTGTGAACCAGGACCCAAAAGATTCTAAGGGGTCACCACTATATGCTCCAGGGACTCAAGTCCTAATTAAAGTCTGGAAAGATGGGTCCCCAAAAGGTCAACTCCAGCCCACATGGAAGGGCCCCTACCCTGTAATACTTTCTGCCCCCACAGCAGTCAAGGTACCAGGACATGACACCTGGATTCACTACTCATGAGTCAAGCCGTGGGAAAAAAAAAAACAGAAGAGGACACTCAATACACCTGTGAGCCCCTGGGAGATCTCAGATACCTATTCAGGACTACCAATGAGTGCCATTCTAATGAACACCCCCAAAACCTAGTTTCTGGGGATAAGATTTCTCAAGATAGCTCTGAAGAGCCAACAAAACTTGACAGAGATTATACTCCAAAACAGACAGGAGAGAGATCTACTGATCCCTGAACAAGGAGGGACTTGAGCCATCCTGGTGATGTGAATTTATAATTGGCTAATGCCCCTACCAGTCCTTGTTATGCTATATTGATGACGCTTATGATTATCCCATGTACTGTCAATTGTCTAACCTGTTTTGTCTCTGCCCAGGTCAACAAGCTACAACATACAGTGCCAGTTCAACCAAGATGTAAAACTACAGCCGACCACAAAAATATCACACACCTTTAGATGGACACCGCTATAAGGACTCTGAGGCTTGAGACTAACAAGAGGGGGAGGCCCAATACCCCTCGCTGTCCCAGTTCAGCAGGAAGTAGCCAGAAAGACCTCAATGGCCCTATTCCCAAGAATTAGGCCTCCCATCTCTTGGGGGGGAATGTTCGGTAGGTAGAACAGGGAAAAGGAGTCCAAAATGGCGGTGGCTACAGACAAGGAAGGGAAAAGCCCGCGAAAATGAAACCAAAGGTCTGAGGACCGGAGTGAGGACCTCAGGTAAAACAAGCAACACTCCTGGCTGGCCCAATTTACATAGGACAGACCCAGGGAGAGATAAGCATATAAATAGAAGAGCCAAAGCCAGCTCTTTCTCTCTCTCTCCCACGCACTAGGGCGCTCTTCTCCTTGTGTCTTTAGATCGACGTGCCCTCATGCCTAGAAGATGGATTTTCCTGCCATCTTCTAAATAAAATAGAGCTGTAACACTGAGCTGTAACACTGATTTGTCTAAGAGCTATAACACGGTCCATTTGAGACCTGAGAGCTATGACACGGTCTATCCAAGACCTGAGAGCTGCGACACACCGAGGGGGCTTTAATGTCCGTCACTCCAAACCTTTGTTGTGATAAGACAAAAAATCGAGGAACATACACTAGCATGACAAAACCAATATTTTAAGCTTTTATCATATTTCAGGAAATTTTTAGATATTTTCATATGTTCAATTCTTCAACAAAATTTACTGAATACTTGCAATGAGCCTGACATTGTTCAATATGCTTGAGAAATATTGGTGGACAAAGCAATGATTCCTGCTCGTGTAGTTTACTTTTTAGGGTTGAATACAGGTAAAAAAGTGAAAGTTGCTCAGTGTGTCCAACTCTTTGCGAGCCCATAGATTATACAGTCCATGGAATTCTCCATGCCAGAATACTGGAGTGGGTAGCCTTTCTCTTCTCCAGGAGATCTTCCCAACCCAGGGATTGAACCCAGGTCTCCTGCATTGCAGGTAGATTCTTTACCAGCTGAGCCACAAGGGAAGTCCAAGTATACTGGAGAGGTAGCCTGTCCCTTCTCCAGGGGATATTCCAGACTCAGGAATTGAACTGGGGTCTCTGGAATTGCAGGTGGCTTCTTCACCAACTGAGCTATCAGGGAAGTCTGAATACAGATGATAAGCAAATAACAGTGGCAAATAAGTATGTAATATATTAGAAGTCAATATGTCTGGTATTCATTCTCTACTTGCTTCTCTATATTTATTTTATCTTTTCCTCTTCCTTCCCAGAGCTCTGGAAGTCTGACTTTTACAGATGAATCAATGCGCTTTTTTTGCTTTCAGGCCTCCAATTAAGTTTAACCAATGAGAGGCAACAAAAGGAAATCAGAATTTCAGAGGACAGAGTTGTTCTCTCTTTCTATAAACCAAGTGTTGATGATAAGTGGGCTTCTCTAGCAGTAGGCTCAACTTCTGCACAATGCTCTCTCCTATAGGTTTCTCAAGGTTCCAGGAAACTGCTTCTCCCTTCCTCACCCTTTTAGCAGAGATTGGCCCTAGAATTCTGCTGTTTCTAGCCTTGATGTGTTTCAACATTCTTAGTTTATCTCCCTTGTATTTGCCCAATAGCACCTTCAGTCCTTTCACTCCCTATTTGAGCATACCGTTTGTTTTCTACCAACCTTGACTAGTGATAAGTACCAGGTAAAAAGAGGGAAAAAATTGACCATGATAAGGGGGTTCAGGATTGTCAGAAGTGAGAGGGTAATTTGGATAGTTAGTTGAGTTTCATTAAAAATGAGACGTTTAAGTAAAGCCTGTAAGGAGATGAAGGCATTATTCAAGTGGATATCTGGGGTAGGATCATTTCAGGCTGAAGGAGCAACAATAGATAAGGTACTAAGAATGCTGTGTCCTACTCAATCAAGAAAAAGTGGAAGACAGAAGGCTGTGGACCATAGTGAGTACATTGGCTTATAACAGTAGAATATCAGAGACCATGGAGCTATTGAAAGTTATTGCAAATAAAGTTGGTTTTACTCCGAAATTGGGAGTCACTGCACAATATTAAACAAAACAGTGATATGATCTGACACATTTTAACACGACAGCTTTGGATACCTAGTTAAAATTAGCTGCAGGCAGGGAGAGGGACTGAAGGGAAGATAACTAGTTGGAGATGACCATAGTAGTTTTCTTGGAAAATAAAAGTGATTCTATCCTTGGTGATATCAAAGGTGATGCAAATTGGTCAGAGCCCAGGTACAATCTGGGCTATAAGAGAACAAGAAAAGTAAGGGATGACTCCAAAGTTTGCATCTTTGACTATTGGTAAGGTGGACTTGTATCACCTCAGATAGAGTGTGGGGAGATCAGCCTGGCTTAGGACATGCCAAATATATTTGGCATGTATATTTGATATCTCCAATTGGAAATCATAAGTAGGAAATCAGATATATGATCTGGAGTAATACATTGGGAGTCATTATATATGGTAAAGAACCTGCTTGCAGTGCAGGAGACCTAGGTTCGATTCATGGATTGTGAATATCCCCTGGAGGAGGGCATGGCAACTCACTCCAGTATTCTTGTGTGGAGAATGCCATGGCCAGAGGAGCCTGGCGGGCTACATTCCAGAAGGTTGCAAAGAGTCAGACACAACTGAGTGACTAAGCACAGCACATAAAGCTAAAGCTCTGCACCGTCCAATACAATAGTCACATGCACTAGTGTAAAATGCTCAGCAGCCCTCGTGCAGTTAGTGGCGGTTGTATTAGGTAGTGCACATATGGAGTATTTCCACCATCAAAGAAAATTCTGATGTACAGTGCTAATCGAGATGGTATTTCAAGTAATTAGGTTGAATGAAATCACCAAGGAAGTAGTAAGAGGAAAGAAAGACCAAAACCCAAGGCAACACAACATTAAGGAATTAGGAGATGAAAGCAGTAAAGGCTTGAAAAACAGTGGAAGTATAAAGTAAATCAAAAGTATCTGGTTAAAATACATCATTTCATCCTCATAACAAAATTAAGAGGCTTTTCAATTATTTTCAGTATTATTTAGGTGAAGAAACAGGCTCAGAGAGTGAAAGCACATGTTTTCTGTCACACAACTAGTTTTTGAAAGAGTTGGGATTTCAGACCAGAAAATAATGGAAAGCCTCCTCTGGGAGGAATCTATCTGTCTGTATGTGATGATAGTGAGTTAGCTTAGATCATGACAGCTGATATTTTCACACCAAAGATGTTCTTTCTGGTAGACTCAAGACGTAGACTCAGGTCTCAAGGATCTGCCCAAACATGTAAAATGTAATATAATGACAATGGCTGCCTCCAGTTATGGCCAGATAAGAGAGAGTGTTTGCTTCCTCATCCCAGTTTTATTGAGATATAATTTCTACATAACATTGTAATAGTCTGAGGTGTACAACAGCTTCCCTGGTGGCTCAGAGGATAAAGCGTCTGCCTGCAAGGCAGGAGACCCAGGTTCGATCCCTGGGTTGGGAAGATCCCCTGGAGAAGGAAATGGCAACCCACTCCAGTATTCTTGCCTGGAGTATCCCATGGACAGAGGAGCCTGAGTGGGCTACAGTCCACGGGGTCGCAAAGAGTTGGACATGACTGAGTGACTTCACTTCACTTCTTCAAGTTCTAAGCTAACATTCATAGCCAATATGGTTACAAATATTGTTTTCTTGAGACTAGAACTTTTAAGCTCTATTCTCTTAGAGCTTAATATACAGTATCTTCTCTGTATCTTTACTAACATTTGTTATTACAAATAAATAGTACAGTATTGTTAATTATAGTCATCATGCTGTACATTGTTGTTGTTTAGCCACTATGTCGTGTCTGACTCTTTGCAACCCCGTGGACTGTAGCCCACTAGGCTCCTCCATCCATGGGATTTCCCAGGCAAGAATATTGGAGTGGTTTGGCATTTCTTTCCAGTGGTGCATATGTTACATGCCCAGAACATATTCATCTTACAACTAGATGGTACCTTTTGATGGCCTTCATCCATTTTGTCCATCTCCCACCCCACCTCTGTCAACCACAAGTCTGTGCTCTGTGTCTATGAGTTTGCTTTTTTAGAGTTTACTCCACATGTAAAAGAGATTGCATAGTATTTGTCTTTTTCTGTTTATTTCATTTAGCATAATACCCTCCAATAATGTTCTCACAAATGGCAGAATTTTCTTCTTGTTTTAATGGTTGAAAAATATTCCATGGTATAAATGCATATATTACATTTTCCTTATCTACTCATTCACTGACAGACACAGTTGTTTCCTGAAAACATGTCTTGACTGTTGTGAACAATGCTGAAATGAATAAGGGGGTGCTAATATCTTTTCAGGCTTCCCCAGTGGCTCAGTGGTAAAGAATCCACCTGCAGGGCAGGAGACACAGGAGATGTGGGTTTGATCCTTGGGTCAGGAAAATACCCTGGAGGAAGGGATGGAAACCCACTCCAGTATTCTCGCCTGGATACTCCCATGGACAGAGGAGCCTGGCAGACTATAGTCCGAGGAGACTCAGATGGACACAACTTAAGCTACTGAGCACACACATGTATATTTTCAAGATAGTGATTTCATTTTCTTTGGCTATGTATCCAGAAGTGGAATTACTGGATCATATGTTACTTATATTTTTAATTTTTTGAGAAATCACTATATTGTTTTCCACAGTGGCTGTATCAATTTACATTCCCACCAACAGTGTTCAAATGTTCCTTTGTCTCTGTATCTTTACTAACATTTGTTATCTCCTGTATTTTTGAATTAGGTACTTAATAATTGTTAGTTTTCCCTTCTTTGGAAAAATTGCACTTAATTTATTTTTATTTCTGAACTCCTTTCTTCCTTTTTGAATGCAAAGTAGAGACATATGCTGATTAGTACTGATGGTGAAAAAATTGAAAGAAGTCATGTAAAATGAACTTCCAGATGTTCAAGCTGGTTTTAGAAAAGGCAGAGGAACCAGAGATCAAATTGCCAACATCCGCTGGATCATCAAAAAAGCAAGAGTTCCAGAAAACCATCTACTTCTGCTTTGTTGACTATGCCAAAACCTTTGACTGTGTGGATCACAATAAACTGTGTAAAATTCTGAAAGAGATGGGATACCAGAACACCTGACCTGCCTCTTGAGAAACCTATATGCAGGTCAGGAAGCAACAGTTAGAACTGGACATAAAACAACAGACTGGTTCCAAATAAGAAAAGGAGTACGTCAAGGCTGTATATTGTCACCCTGCTTATTTAACTTCTATGCAGAGTACATCATGAGAAACGTTGGGCTGGAAGAAGCACAAGTTGGAATCAAGATTGCCAGGAGAAATATCAATAACCTCAGATATGCAGATGACATCACCCTTATGGCAGAAAGTGAAGAGGAACTAAAAAGCCTCTTGATGAAAGTGAAAGAGGAGAGTGAAAAAGCTGGCTTAAAGCTCAGCATTCAGAAAACTAAAATCATGTCATCTGGTCCTATCACTTCATGGGAAACAGATAGGGAAACAGTGAAAACAGTGTCAGACTTTATTTTTCTGGGCTCCACAATCACTGCAGATGGTGATTGCAGCCATGAAATTCAAAGACGGTTACTCCTTGGAAGGAAAGTTATGACCAACCTAGATAGCATATTGAAAAGCAGAGACATTACTTTGCCAACAAAAGTCCGTCTAGTCACGGCTATGGTTTTTCCAATGGTCATGTGTGGATGTGAGAGCTGGACTGTGAAGAAAGCTTACTGCCGAAGAATTGATGCTTTTCAACTGTGATGTTGGAGAAGACTCTTGAGAGAAGACTCCCTTGGACTGCAAGGAGATCCAACCAGTCCATTCTAAAAGAGATTGGTCCTGAGATTTCTTTGGAAGGAATGATGCTAAAGCTGAAACTCCAGTACTTTGGCCACCTCATGCGAAAAGTTGACTCGTTGGAAAAGACTCTGATGCTGTGAGGGATTAGAGGCAGGAGGAGAAGGGGACAACAGAGTATGAGATTGCTGGATGGCATCGCTGACTTGATGGATGTGAGTTTGAGTGAACTCCGGGAGTTGGTGATGGACAGGGAGGCCTGGCATGCTGCAGTTTACGGGGTCGCAGAGAGTCAGACATGACTGAGTGACTGAACTGAACTGAAAATTCCATTAGATTAAATGAAGAATATTGGACTTCCTTGAGTAATTTTATTATTTAAGTTATGAAAAAAATGAAAAATTACATGAACAAAGAAAAATATCATCATCTCTAAATTTTGTACTAAAAAATTCATATAACACAGCCTAATTTTTCTTGATATATGGTGTAAAATATCCCAGAGTAGAAATCCAAACTATTTTTACTTCCATTTACTGCAATGGGAATATTGTTGATTATAAGCTTTTTTCTATTAAGTATCTTATTTTCCTTTTGCTTTTTTGAACACTCATTCTCACCATCTTTTGTTTATGGGCTTATACCTAGAGAGAAAGAAATACCAATAAACTGTGGAAGGTCAGGTGTTCTGGTATCCCATCTCTTTCAGAATTTTCTGCAGTTTATTGGAAAGAGAGAAAATAAATACCAACAAATCCAACTATTGAAATGTCAGAGTATTTACACTCACACTCTTTCACTTTTCAGAACGCATTAACCGTTACAAGTCTGATATCTCCTTTAACTTTTAGATATCAAATTGATGTTGTGCTGTTTTCTCTTCTTGAGGATATTTTTTGGGATCATATAAGTGTGCAAGGGACATGAAAATGGGGCCTGAATGACTCAGAATTGAGAACATCTTCAGTTCCTGGGTAGTTGAGAAAGAACCAAAGTGTCAGTTTCACTAGCTGTTTGTTTAACACTTCAAATAATAAGAGCATCAACATAAATTCTGGGTTGGTTTTGTTTCCCATTGAAGTTTTGCTCTAGGGAATGATGAATCTCTTTGCACAGCTGTGTAAATACTATGCTGCCATTTGGCACAAATGGGAGGTTGGTCTTAGAAATTTTCACTTGTGAAGAATTGAATAACCACAGGGGACTGGAATGCGTGTGGATTAGAAAAGGAAGAGAGGTGGTGGAACTCCCCAGTCAGAGACTTTTCTGTAATAGATATTTGCTGTTCCTGACTGCCCAATATATTTTCATTTGGCTACCTGCTCCTTCTCTACGTCATAGTTTTGGTCAAGGTGTCGGGTATTCTGACTTCCGTCCAACAGAGTAGCTACTAAGGGTCAAGCAATTATAAAATCAGAGATGATAAAAACAATTGACAAATTTGACTATATAAAATTCTTCAAATGCATAAAAAATTCATAAGCAAAATAAAAAACACTTGATAAACTTGAAGAATATATTTTCAAGACACATCACATCTTCCATCTTCCCAACCCAGGGATCGAACCCAGGTCTCCTGCATTGCAGGCAGGTTCCTTAGCATTTGAGCCATCAGGGAAGCCCATAAAGGGTTAACATCACTAATTCATAATAAACTTTTAAAATTAGAATGGGGAAAAAACTAGTAGATATTAAGAAGAAGATATAAACAGATAATAAACAATAAAAAGAGCCCTTAAACATAAAAAATGTTTCTAATTTCTCCACATCTTTGCCAACATTACCTTTTGTTGTTTTGATAACTGCTGTGAGATGATACCTCCTTGTAGTTTTGATTTGCTTTTCCCTAATGATTAGTTACATTGAGTATCTTTTCACATACATATACTAATATATATGGCTTCTTTTTGGAGAGATGTCTATTCAAGTTTTTTATTTAAAAATTATTATTAATTATTATTGCTACTGAATTGTACTGAGTGAACCTGGAGGAGACTGCTGCTGTTGCTGCTAAGTCACTTCAGTCATGTCCGACTCCGTGCAACCCCATAGACAGCAGCCCACCAGGCTCCCCCGTCCCTGGGATTCTCCAGGCAAGAACACTGGAGTGGGCCTGGAGGAGATTATAACAAGTGAAATATGTCAGTCACAGGAGGATAAATACTGTGCAATTTAATTTTATGAGATACCTAAAATAGTCAAACTCACAGAAGCAGAGAGTAAAACAGTGGTTTTAAGGGATGTGGGGAGAGAGAAATGGGCAGTTGTTACTCAGTGGATATAAGTTTTCAGTTATACAAGCTGACTTCCCTGGGGGCTCAGATGGTAAAGCATCTTCCTACAATGCGGGAGACCCGGGTTCAATCCCTGGGTTGGGAAGGTCTCCTGGAGCAGGGAATGGCAACCCACTCCAGTATTCTTGCCCCTCCACTCCCAAAAAAAGGGCTCAAAGAATTAGTTCTAGAGATATGCTATTCAGCATAGTGTTTATTGTCAACAGTATGTAATATGCACTTAAATTTTATTAAAAGAGTAGATCTTTTATGAAATATTCTTCACACAAAAGAAAACAGAACGAAGAAAACCAAAGGGACCCAGGGACATTTTGGAGGTGACGGATATGGAGGAGTACCTTAATTGTGATTATAGTTTTGTGCATATGCATATCAAATTGTAAACATTAAATACATGCAGTTTCTTGTATCTCAATTATGCCTCAGTAAACTTGTTTCAAAACAATAAAAAGAGCAAAATAAAAGTATAAAAAGGCATCCAACTTTAGACATAATTAGAAAGTTGAAAATTACACTGTGATACCATTATAACTTTTCCCAATTAGTTAAAATTAAAAAGTATGACCAGATTCTGTTGGCAAGGCTGTGAGGCAACCAGCACTCACATATTTTGCTGGAGGGCAGGATGCAAATGATCATAATTCTACCAGATGAGAATTTGGCAACACTGAACAAAAATATATGGACTCAATAATCCCACTTACAGGACTTTTCCTTGAAGGTATACACCCGATGATATAAAAATACATATGTACAAAGTTATTTAGCATTGTTTGAAATTGCAGATTATGGAAACATAAGAAATTAGGTAAATGAATATTCATATATCAGCACAGTATAAAAAAAGAGATAGCTCTTTAAAGCTGCTATGTAGCAATTTGCAGGGTTTATTATCAAATTATTAAAAAAATCCTTTTCAGGATATATTGTTTAATATATTATTAAATAATATATTATCATATATTATTAATAAATAATAATATTATTCTTTCTTATATCATCCATATAAGAAAGAAAGGGAAATAAGAAAAAATATGTGCATGTGTTTATTTCATTTGAGGAAGAAAAGAAGGGACAATTAAAATAGTGTGGAAAGGATGGGGGTAACACTTCTCTGAATATATTTTTTTATTCAGTTCTGACCTTTAGAAATGTATCGACGTTCATATGTATTCAAAAATAAATTATATTTTGGTATAAGGAACCCAAAAAGGAAAACAAATGGAAACAATTAGCCCTAACTATAGTTACAATAAATGCCATAACCATAGTGAGGGAGAGAAAGAGGAAGAAAAGAATCAACCTAAGTAACTCTTAAACAACAGTATTTTGACTAAATATACTCTAAGGCTAAAGATTAAAAGAAAAAAAAACTGTACACAAAACTGAATTCCAGTTAGGAGAATTGTTTTTCAGAAGTGTATAGGTAATTCTGAAATTCTTTAGTATGTATTCTAGAGGCAAGCAAATAAACAAATGCATTGTGTATAATGAGAGCAGATTTCTCACTGTCTGAGGAAGCAGTTAGAGTTAAGGAGAGGTGGAAGGGCTGAAATGGGGCTTCCCAGATGGTACTAGTTGTAACGAGCCCTCCTACTGCAGGAGACTTAAGAGACCAGGGTCTGTCCCTAAGTCGGGAAGATCCCTTGGAGAAAGCATGGCACCCCACTCCAATATTCTTGCCTGGAGAATCCAATGGACAGAGGAGCCTGGCAGGCTGCAATCTCATGGACAGAGGAGCCTGGCAGGTTGCACAGAGTTAGATAAGACTGAAGCAACTTAGCACACACACAGAAGTCTGGAATACATCTTTTTGGTGTCAGTCCTTCAACCAGAGCCCATGAGGAACATTCCTATAACTGACAAGTTTGGCTTACTATTTGTTGCACTGAGGGAGAATACACACTCTAGGGAACCATGAAGTGTTTCAGAAATTGTTAGAAAGAATCTATCATAGGATTTGGACATTTGTTGGTGATGAATTGACTAAAAAGTCTAAGGGGTTTTCATGTGGGTACCTACTCCTTCTCTACCCCATATTTTTGGTCAAACACTGAGCTACTCTGACTTCTGTCCAACAGAGTAACTACTAGGGATCCAACAACTGTAAAATCAGAGGCAATAAGAAAAAAAAAAAAACTTGATAAATTTGACCATACAGAAATTATTCAAATGCATGAAAAAATCATAAGGCAAATCTCATAGTTTCAGGGTAAACTTTCCTGATGCTGGTATTATATGAGAATGTTTATGTTCAACAGGAGGATAACATGGCCTAACTGTGAGTGCTGGACCACCATCAGTAGATTAGAATTGGAGGAATCGGTATGAACTAATGATTTATACACATTGATATATGTTTCTTATCTCTGACCCCAAAAGTGTCTAGAAGAAATGACACACCAGTAAAAATAAGCACACCTATCAACAACATCTTGATTTTTAAATATTGGTCTCCAATAAAAGAAAAATAAACTCCTTGGAAAAATGCTTAGTTCTGTGGCTGCATCTGGGAGATTGCATGATGAAACTGAGCAAAGTGTGGTGTCAGAAAGTAAGGAAATGTTCAGAACAATGATTGAGATATATTAAAAAGACGCGAGCCATCTTGAAGTGACTCTCAGTAGCCAAATCTGTGGCAATATGAACAACAAATAATGTTAGTAATAGATTATAATCCTTACAGTAAAATAAGAATTGATGAGACTTGCTAGTACACATAAATAATTAAATAAATAGATGGATAAATAAATGGAGAAGGAAGAGAAAGTTTTTCATTATAGTTTAATCCCAATTAACAAATGTAGAAGAAATGATAGAAATATAAATACCACTAAAGGGTGTTTTTAGACAACAAATATCAATGGATGCTAACATTAGTAATGAGAGATAGGATATTTGCATAGTCTCAAAGTATCTTCCCATAAGATACAGTGGGGAAGTTGTAACTTCATAGTGAAGAACCATGGAAGGCACTACAGTGATAAATTGACATCATGTGTCTCCTAATATGATACACTGAGAAGGACCTACATCACTTCCCTGATATTTTACAAAAAGTGATGTTCAATAATGAGAAAATAGTTCTCATTATTATTATTTTCAGTTCAAAAATGAGAACATGCTCTTCCCTGGTGGCTCAGTGGTGAAGAACTTGCATGCCAATACAGGAAACACAGGTAACATCCTTGGGTTGGGAAGATACCCTGGAGAAGGAAATGAAAACCCACTCCAGTATTCTTGCCTGGGAAATCCATTAAACAGGGGAGTCTGGTGACTATGATCCATGGGGTTGCAAAAGAGTAGGACATGACTTAGCTACTAAACAATAACAAAGAAAAAATAGTAGACAAACCCAAATGAAAGGACATTCTGCAAAATAATTTGTCAGTACTCCTTAAACATATCAAGGTCATGAAAGACAAAGAATGAGGAATTAGTCCAGATTAAAATAGACGAAGAGTATATGACAAACAAATATCTTAATGGATCATATTGGAAGAGAAAAAAGATATTACTTATCAACTGGCAAAATTAGAATGAGGACTTCAGATTTGATTTGATTTCACCAATATAATTTCCTAATCCTTGTGACAAGGCCCCTGGCGTGCTGCAGTCCATGGGGTCACAAAGAGTTGAACATGGCTGAGCCACTGAATTGACTGAACTCTTGTGACTGTACTCTAGTTATGAAAGATGTAAATATTTGGGCAAACTCAGTGATATACACATACATCTTCTGTGTTATTTTTGCACCATTTAATTTCTAAAAGTACTTGAATATTAAAATTTTTAAAAATCAAATTGATTTCTGAAACTTCAAAATGGTGATCATCCCCTACAGTCTTTAGAAAGCTTGCCACATACTCGTTTCATTTATATAGAACATTTTCTTCACACACACAATTTGAAGAAAGCAGCATATCTTCAG
Organism: Budorcas taxicolor; assembly: GCF_023091745.1. Classification (NCBI taxonomy): domain Eukaryota; kingdom Metazoa; phylum Chordata; class Mammalia; order Artiodactyla; family Bovidae; genus Budorcas; species Budorcas taxicolor. The sequence continues at coordinate 99,116,456 of NC_068920.1, read as the reverse complement.
GAAATACTGCTGTTGCTGCTGCTGCTAAGTCGCTTCAGTCGTGTCCAACTCTGCGACCCCATAGACGGCAGCCCACCAGGTTCCTCCATCCATGGGATTTTCCAGGCAAAAGTACTGGAGTGGGGTGCCATTGCTAATACTCACTAAACCTTAATTTAAAATTCAACGATTTAAGGTACTCAGTATAAAAGAAATAGAAGTCTGCATATATAATTAAATGATTTATAGTCAGTAAACTTCAAAGCTACATTAATAAAGTATTTTTAATAGCATGGGGAAACCATTTTTCTGTGAAACAAAATTTTTCCACATGTTTACAATTGATAATTTTGGGTAAAAGTATAATTTTTTAATCTAAAACTTTATTCTCTATAACCTATGGAGATATAACAAATATGTAAATTATGCAATGGGCACAATCAAAGAACAGTTCCATCACTGCCAAAAACTCCCTCGTACCATTTATTTTCATTTAATAATATTTAGCCCTTTGAATCTGGCTTGTTTCACTTCACTCAAAGCATTTGAGAATCATACATATGATTGCATACATCAGAATCTAATTATTATTATTTTTTTGCTTAGCAATACTCATTGTATGATGGATGGATCACAGTTTATTTGTTCATTCATTAATAGAAGGACAGGGGCTTCCCACATGGCTCAGTGGTAAAGGATCCACCTGCCAGTGCAGGAGAAGCAGGTTCAATCCCTGAGACAGGAAAATCCCCTGGGGGAGGAAATGGCAACCCACTCCAGTATTCCTTCCTTGGAAATTCCATGGACAGAGGTGGTCCTAAGATGGCAGAGGAATAGGATAGGGAGACCACTTTCTTCCCCACAAATTTATTGAAAGATCACTTGAACTCTGAGCAAATACCACAAAACAACTTCTGACTGCTGGCGGAGGACACCAGGCACCCAGAAAGAAATTCCATGGACAGAGGAGCCTGGTGGGCTACCACTCATGGGGTTGCAAAGAATCCACCATGACTGAGCAAATCAGTACACATGCCCTCACTAGAAGGACACTCAGATAATTTCCGGTTTGGGCTTATTATGAATACAGGCACTATACAAGTGTGTAAAGCTTTTCTTGGGTGTAAGAATTGCAGTGGTGGTAAAGTGCATGGTTAGAGCTTTCACCTCACCTGTTGGTAACATTCATTCAGGGTTGGATATCCTTTCCTACCAATTGATTCTCAGCCAGTGTTCTCCATTAGATCAGCTTACCTGCCAGAAAATAATTAAATTCATTATATATGTGATCCATTCCTGTGGACTGGTTTATCCAAGGGCCTCGAAGTCCTGTCAGAAATAACTATAAACACTATAGTTTACAAATTGTAAGCAGTATTTTATCACACTCAAATAATCTTTTCTACCTTCCATCTCAATTAATACCATATTCATCTTCCTGTTCCTTTTAGAAACTTTAGCATCACCTGTCATTGAAACTTTTCCTGATATTCTCTAAGTGAAGTGAGGTGAAATCGCTCAGTCATGTCCGACTCTTTGAGACCCCAGGAACTGTAGCCTACCAGACTCCTCTGTCCATGGGATTTTCCAGGCAAGAATACTGGAGTGGGTTGCCATTTCCTTCTCCAGGAGATCTTCCTGACACAGGAACTGAACCTGGATCTCCCGCATTGTGTAAGCAGATGCTTTACCGTCTGAGCCACCAGATATTCTCTAAGAAGTTACCAAATGCTCTATAGTGTCTCAGAGCTTCAGCTTTATCACTTGCCCCCAGATTTATAGTTTACATTTTCCTCCTCCTTTATTTATGGCCTCATGCTACTCAGTCAGATAATCACAGTGACCTAGTCCTTCTACTTCAGTATCAATGCTGGTCCAGTCCATGGCATTTAAATCAAGATCGTATCATTATTCATCTATAAAAAGCTCCTGACAGTTCCCTGCTACCTCAATGGATAAAGAGAAAGCTCCTTATCATGGTATGCAAAGGTCTGCACGATATGGTACTATCAACTATTTTTCCAACCTTATCCCTTGCTCTTGTAATCAGTGTATTCAGATTCCCAACATTGCTCTTTCCAGAGTTTCCTGTGTTTTGATCTTTGTATATGCCATTGCATATATCTATAGTACATTCTCTTTCTTCTCTTAGCTGAAAAATGCTTACTCATCTTTCAAAATCCATCTTAAAAAGCCCCTCTGGTATTTTTTCTCTATTCCTAACTTGAGCAGGTAAAATCATTCTCTCTTTTCTCCATAACATTTCACACATTTTGTTATTAATATTACCAAACTCATCAAATTATACTGTGAGTTTTATGTCACATTTTCTCTAGTAGACACCTAGCATAATTATGGGGCTTAATAAATGTTAAGTTGAATGAATAAATGAATGAATGCTTGAGACATGAAGGAAGTACTTTTGCTGAAGAATAAAATTACTACCACTCACAGGTGCACTAAAATACAAAATAATCTGCTGTGATTATGAGCATGACCATTCTCAAGTAGTTTATACGACTTCTGTGTTGTGAATAAATTTACTTTTAAGTACAAATTTATGATATGTGTTTTACCAAGGACTTTTTCTAATTTCTAAACCACATTCTTCTCTATAGCAGTATTATGAAAGGGCTCTAGGAAGTATACATTTAAATAGTGACTTAAGTCAGATGGTAAAATAAGAAACTTTTCTTTGTCAAACTAATTCAATAAGACTTTTAGTTTCCATAAATATAGAAATATATGTAGTTTTTGATAATATATAACATTTCACCTTAAACATCAGTTATGCTTTTGAATGTAAGTTACTGGGAAATCAACTGGAAAAACCCAAAAACACCTCATCAGACTCTAAGTATTGAAAATCTTTTTCATTTTCTTAGAAACTATATTCCTCTATCAGAAGTAGATGATACCATTTTCCAGTCTTAAATTATAAGCCAGTACACCTCTAGGCATTTCTCAATGGAGAAACTGAAAGGTAATCATATTTGCACAACTTTATGTACTATAAGCTTGACAGATTTGAGAAGCCTGTATTGTTTTCTAAGAGATGATTTATATTCTAATCTTTATGATACAGAGATCCTTACTCTGAACTGGCTTTTTTTAAGGTTTTGTTCTGAAACAGCAACTGCATTTGTAAAATGAGCAGCAAGGGACACCAGGTTTGTTTAATGTCTTTTATGTCCTTCAGATACTTAGATGAAGAATGCATTTTTTCCATGTATCATTTTGTTTACTAAACTTTCATCATTGTGACTTTACATAGGGTTGTTTATAAATATTTGTGTGTCTGTATGTGTCTTCATTCAGGACAACACAGGTGCTTGCATGTTGTTGCAGAAATGTTTCTTTAGATGCTATCTTATGTTATTAGCCCTCAACCTCTGGATTGGCTTTTTTTTTTTTTTTTCGCTGTTCAACTTGTGATTGAGGCTAGAGAGGCATGATGAAGACTTGTGCAAAGTGAAGAAATTATAAAATTTCAGTGGTTTAAACTGATGTTCACAATACATAATTCTTTGGGCTCTAAACCAGACTTAGTCATTAATTTCATATACTTGAAGATTAGGCGAATGTTTGAGTGAGTGAAGTTGCTCAGTCGTGTCTGACTCTTTGCAACCCTGTGGACTGTAGCCTACCAGGCTTCTTCATCCATGGGATTCTCCAGGCAAGAATACTGGGGTGGGTTGTCATTTTCTTCTCCAGGGGATCTTCCTGAACCAGGGATCAAACCAGGCTCTCCTGCATTGCAGGCAGACTCTTTAACCTCTGAGCCACCAGGGAAGTCCAGGTGAACATTTAATATGCCCATTTTTTTCTTCCTGATATAGTTTGATCTTAACATCAACTAAAAAATAAACCAAAATAAACTAAGGAAAAGCAATTTTCTTTTTTTCAATGTCTCCTCTTCATTCTCTAAGAGGGAGAGAATGTATTTTCTATGAAACAATGATGATCGCATTGAAAAGTGAAACATCCAGTCAGTCTATGACACCAAATAGTGCAGTGATATGCTGCGAAGGGAATTTTATATATTTGACGTTTTCTTTGGCTTTTGAAGACTGTATTTTAAAAAAGAGACTTTAGAGTAGGCTCAGAGATGAGGTGAAAAATGCCTCCAGGCCTCCTAACAGTTTTAGTGACCTGAGAAGTTTTCTTAACTTTTCCTACTGTTATTCGTGTTTCAGCAAAGCACCCGATACTTTGGAGCTTCACTGACCCAGAGAAATAGGAAACAGATCCAAGGATTACACTTTTCATTTTTATTAAAAGCTCTGTGTTCTTTCAGAATCAGTCTGAACCTTAGTGTTCTGGGAGATCTCAGCAGAGTGAAGTTCTCAAGAAGGATTTCACTGAGGAAGAGGGTTAAGGTGCACATTTTCATAGCAGTGTTTGAAAGGATATCTGTTTTCTTCTGAAGCCTTCAGGTGCATATTTACCTACTTAGTGTGAAGATAATACCAGCATCCCTGGTGCAGAAATTAATATGGGATAACTTTTAGTTCCATAATGAGGAAAGAAAATTAAATGTAAATTTCTCTGGAACAGGAGACATTCTGATTCAAGTTTATACTAAGGTATAAAAATTTTTCTTTTCCAAAGCGCCATTCTGATGAATGGAAGAAGAGTAAATAGAGAAAGAGTACATTAGATGGAAGAAACAATATCATAAAACTGGAAGGAATAAAGAGGAGTGAACTGAGAGACCAGAGCCTTCACAAGTCAGCTATGATGACAGTTTTATATATGTGTACTCTGGCCTTTCTACACTGGAGAATCCCAGGGATTCTCCAGGCAAGAACACTGGAGTAGGTTGTCATTTCCTTCTCCAATGTATGAAAGTGAAAAGTGAAAAGGAAGTCACTCTGTTGTGTCCTACTCTTCGCAACCCCATGGACTGCAGCCTACCAGGCTCCTCCGTCCATGGGATTTTCCAGGCAAGAGTACTGGAGTGAGGTGCCATCACCTTCTCCATTATTTAAATATTAGCCTCGCAGATGGCTTGGCATGTGTGCCTGTTAAGACACTTCAGTCTTGTCCAACTCTGTGTAACCCTATGGACTGCAGCCTGCCAGGCTCCTCTGGTTATGAGATTCTCCAGGCAAGAATACCATAGTGAGTTGATATGATATCCTACAGAGGATATTCCCAACCCAGGGACTGAACCCAAGTCTCATATGTATACCTGCATTGGGGTAGTTGCTAAAATAGTGCTAGACTGGGTTGACTGTGGTAAGTTGTCCCCCATACACAAATTGGGCACATTAAAAAAAAAAAAAAATCATGTTTGAGGTCATCCTTTTAAGTGCTTCTCTGCTTGAATTTCCCATTCAGAGGTCAATAGCACATACAATGCCTAGAAAATGTGTATGTCAGCTCACTTGGCAATCAACTTATTGTATTTTAAGACTGGGATCATGATTTTTTAGACCTCTTAGAGCCACTTGGACATAATGAAAATTTTCAGAAATCAGTTAATACATATGAGAAACATAAGCATAAAAAATATATTTTAAATGGTCAGATAAAATACAATAGGCTTAGTCCTTTTGGTGGGAAAGTCATTATTCACAAAATGTCATTTAAATGTGACAACTTACCTAAATGATTTACAGTTCTGTTCTCATTAGAGATTTTTTTTGCAATGGAGCAGTTTACTTGCTTTTCCTTTTAGGGGACTCCATATCATGAAACCTGGAGCCTGTGCTAGGATCATCACCATTCTTTGAAGCCTTCGGTCTTTCCCCTTAGTTCTTTCCTCTCCAGTCTCCTCAGCAAGGGAAGTGCTACTGTCTCTCCTATGCCATAATCAGTGGATTTGTACACATTTTAAAATGGACAGGCACCACTCCTGGTTGAGCTTTTCTGATTTTTCCTGGCCTCCTTAGCCTGCCACTTAAAGTGTTGATAATGAGAGCAAATCTTCATTCCACAATTTTTTGAAGTCTTTGCTATTTCCAAGGCAGTATACTAGAAGTCCAAAAAAAAAAAAAAAAGAATATTCTTGCTTTCTGAAAGCTGAGAGTTGGGAACGAGGAGGGGGCAGTTAAAATATTCATGAGTAATTTGGATACATAAGCCAAACACAATACGACACAGGGAGATATTTACTGAGTATCTGTTGCATGCTGTGTACTTTGCTAGGTGTTGTGGTGACTCAGAACAGTGACTGAGTCCATAAATAAACTGGGGAGATGGTACCTAAACATGTGAAACACAAGCTGGTAGGAACCAAAATAAATGAACAGCATCTTATGAAAGGACATCAGAGAGGTAGATCTATGGTAAATAGCTAAATAAATGGTTTAGTTCAGTTCAGCTCAGTCACGTCCAACTCTAACCAATCAAAAGAAAGTCCACAGGCTGCAAAGTGAAAGTCTCTCAGTCATGTCCAACTCTTTGCGATGTCATGGATTGTAGCCTGCCAGGCTCCTCTGTCCATGGAATTCTCCAGGCCAGAATATTGGAGTGGGTAGCCATTTCCTTCTCCAGGGAATCTTCCAAACTCAAAGATAGAACCCAGGTCTCCCACATTGCAGGAGGATTCTTTACAGTCTGAGCCACCAGGGAAAAGCTATATTCAGTATCCTGTGATAAACTATAATGGAAAAAATATGAAAAAGGATATTTGTGTAGCCAGTCCATTCTGAAGGAGATCAGCCCTGAGATTTCCTTGGAAGGAATGATGCTAAAGCTGAAACTCCAGTGCTTTGGCCACCTCATGAGAAGAGTTGACTCATTGGAAAAGACTCTGATGCTGGGAGAGATTGGGGGCAGGGGGAGAAGGGGACAACAGAGGATGAGATGGCTGGATGGCACCACTGACTCGATGGATGTGAATCTGAGTGAACTCTGGGAGTTGGTGATGGACAGGGAGGCCTGGCGTGCTGCGATTCATGGGGTCACAAAGAGTCGGACATGATTGAGCAACTGAACTGAACTGAACTGAACTGATGTGTAACTGAATCATTTTTCTGTACAGCAGGAATTAAAACAACTTTGTGAATCAACTATATTTGAATAAAATATTTTTAAAAATTTTGTGGCAGCCTTGAATTTGGGCACAGAGATTTGACTTTAATTTTGTAGATACCTGAGGATTTATTGAATTTATTTTCTTGTCGTTATACTATGAACATTAGCAGTTGCTTTAATATTGGAAAAGAGGACTCAGAATGGAAGAATTCAGCTTTCTGAAATGTCTGAGGTCTTATAAATGACCTCAAGTATTAGGAAATAACCTTTTTAACTCTCAAATTTCTAATGTTCCAATATGTGATAAGTAACATAAAATTCTGTGCTGTTATTGGATTTCTGCTGAAGACTCTTGAGACTCATATAAGAAATGCTTTGAACCTGAGATGTAACTTGTTTGAGATTCTTATTATGTGGAAAACTCATTTCTAGACTTTCAACTAAACCTAACACATGAGTGTTTATGGATTGACTCGTGTCTCCACGAAGTTTGTATGTTGAAGCCAAACTCTCAACGTAACTGTATATGGATATAGGGCTCTTAGGAGGTAAATAAGAATGGTTATTGCATCCATGAAATTAAAAGATGCTTACTCCTTGGAAAGAAAGTTATGACCAACCTAGACAGCATATTAAAAAGCAGAGATATTATTTGTCAACAAAGGTCCATCTAGTCAAGTCTATGGTTTTTCCAGTGGTCATGTATAGGTGTGAGAGTTGGATTATACAGAAAGCTGAGTGCCTAAGAATTGATGCTTTTGAACTGTGGTGTTGGAGAAGGCTCTTGAGAGTCCCTTGGACTGCAAGGAGATCCAACCAGACCATCCTAAAGGAGATCAGTCCTGGGTGTTCATTGGAAGGACTGATGTTGAAGCTGAAACTCCAATCCTTTGGCCACCTGATGCGAGGAGCTGACTCATTTGAAAAGACCCTGATGCTGCGAAATATTGAGGGCAGGAGGAGAAGGGGACGACAGAGGATGAGATGGTTGGATGGCATCACCAATTTGATGGACGTGGGTTTGGGTGGACTCCGGGAATTGGTGATGGACAGGGAGGCCTGGCATGCTGTAGTTCATGGAGTCACAAAGAGTCAGACATGACTGAGCAACTGAACTGAACTGAACTGAACTGAAGGCTAAATGAGGTTATAAAGATGGGACCCTAATCTAGGGTTTGGTGCCCTTAGAAGAAAAGGAAATGACACCCAAGCTCACTCTCTTTCTCTCTCTCTCTCCCCGCCCCCCCCCCCCCCCCCCCCCCCCCCCCGTCTTGCATGGTCATGTGAGGACACAGTGAAAAAGTCTGCAAACCAGAAGAGGGTTCTCACTAGAAACCACCCCTGATAGCTCCTTGATTTGGACTTGTGGCCTCCAGAACTGTGAACAAATGAATTTCTCTTGTTTAAGACACCCAGGTATTTTGTTATGGTAGCTCTAGCAAAATAAGACAGAAAAAAAGGGAAGGAGAAAAAAAGAGGAATAAAACAGAATCCTACCTCTCAAATTAATAAAGGAAATTGAGGGGAAATATAATATACCTAGAAATGCATTATAATTTAAGGAAGCATTATTAGGCCCAAGGGCTTCCCATGTTGGTGGTAGTGGTAAAGAATCCACCTGCCAATTTAGGAGATGTAAGACCGTGGGTTCAATCTCTGGGTCGGGAAGATCCCCTGATGGAGGGCATGGCAACCCAATCCAGTATTCTTGCCTGGAGAATCCCATGGACAGAGGACCCTGGTGGGTTGTAGTCCAGTGGGTCACAAAGTTAGACACAGCTGAAGTGACTTAGCACACACACATTAGGTCCTAACCTAGATAGCGCATCTTCAGAGGCTGTCTGGACTGACATACTGTGAAACATCACGAAGTAAATTAACTGGTTTTCTTGGGAAGAGAAGCCACCATGAGAATTACGGACGGTGTCAGTTGCGGTTACATATGTTTAAAAATAAATGTAATTGCTGCCAATGAGAAATATTTGAAAACTATTGGCCATTTTTGGTTTCCCTCTGTTGTCGTTTATTTAAAAAAGTTTTAATTAACTCCTTTGGCAGTATTATTTTTCTCTTGCAGCAGCTGACTAAAAATCTAGGGCAAATTCTGGCAATAATTGTGTTGAATCTCTTCAGGGAAAAAGTGAGAGTAATAATACATATTAAAGTTTCCAGTGGTTGTGTTAGCAGAATTCTTTTCAAAGACTGAATTTTTTCACTTTGGCTTATTTGAAAGCAAGGCAACCTGAATTGTCTAAACTGGAAGAAAAGTTTCACTTTTCACAGGGAAACTTCTTAAAAAAGAGACGAATTGTTTTGAAGAAGATGCAAATTATTTGCGGGTATCTTCATGTCTAAGTTTACTTAGTGGCTCAGTGTTGGGTGGTGTGACACTTTTTCTGTTCCTGTGTTCATAAATACTGAAACTGTTCCTCAGTACTGCAATAGAGACATGACAACTTTTGCTATTCCACAATTTCAAAGACTCTGGGAAAAAAAACTAGGCCATGCCCATATTTAATACATGGCTTTTAAAATTTTTCCTGATCCATTTGGATTCTCTTATAAAAATATGTAAAATTGACTGTCTTGCTTTATAACATAGATAATACATACATATGAAAGAAAGCATGAATACTTTTATGCTGATACAGTCTTTTACTATTGCTAATTTCTTCTTTTATCTTTCTCCCTCTTATGTTTAAGCTTAATAAAATTGCTGGTTTGGTACAGGGATTTAAACCAAGCTTCCAATTGTGGGGGTGGGTGGGGGGACTTTTAAATTTGATATCTGATACAGTTAGAGGTTTATTCATTATACATTTCCAGATTTTATGTTATTTAAGATTACTTCTCCACGTAGTCCTGGCTATCAGTCTGTGTAATAACTTTGTCATACGTACATACTGTAATCAGATTTTTAGGTTTACTCTTTTATTTTGAAATATATTTCAGTTATTTCTATCCAGTTAAATTTATTGGGTACCTGATAGGTGCTTAGTAAAATTTAATAGTGAGTTTTAATTATTTTAAGCAAAATAGAACACTTAACATGATTTCAAAGTTTCCTACAGAAAAATGAGTCTCACAGTGAGCATGTCTTGTTTTTGGCTGCTCAGCATCCCCAGATTCAAACATCTCTCTTACTGTGGGATAACCTTAACAGTGCTGCTAAGCAGGACCCTGCCTCTCACTAAAGCAGTGAAAGTGGTAGATAATTCTTTGACTTCTGGAAGCTAAACTGCAGGCAGATATCACAGGTTTGGCTACGTGGACACTATGAATGGAACATTTAATATTAAGGGAATCACTTAAAGATACGGGAATTAAGTTTACTCATAGAACTGTCACAGTGAGTTTTCAGGGGCAAGTGTCCACTGCAAAATGGATGTGAGAGTTGACAATATCAATTCAGAGTGCACCTGGGTACTGTCTTGGCTCTGCCTTAGTTTCCTTTATTTCTTCTCATCCTTTATGTCTTCCCAGTGTTTCTATGAGCTATCTATTGCAGTTTCAAGCAATCTCCAAATGAAGTGTTGACTTGACACAAATAGACTGCTAGATATTTCTCCTGCAAAGATGGGTTTATTCATCAGCAGAGAATTGCAATTCGGACTCTGCAAGCAACCCTGGCCAGCCACCTACCTGCAAGTCCCTGTAGGCAAGGGATGGAGAACCCTTTTATAGACAGGAAAAGAAAGCTGGGCTGGCTACAAGAAACAGAGCCCATGAGTTCTTGCCACGAAAGAAAAGGCATCTCTCTTCTTCCTGTTGGGCTCTGCTATGATTGCAGAGCGTGAGAGATCCCCATCTGGCTTACCAACTCTATTTAATTGATGTTTCTGTTTGTTAAATTTTTATTGAAGTCTGTTAAAATGTAGTTTCCCAGATCTCCTTTGCAGAAGTTGTGATTTTTCTGCCTGGAGCAGAGCCTAGAATTTTGATCTTAGCAATTACAAATTCAGGTGGTGTGTAGCTGCTCCCCAGTGAGAAACACTGGCTTATACCTTGTAATACATTGTCACTGTGCATGTAGCTTCTGATACATCTAAATGTATGAAAAGGGGGCAATGAAACAGTCTGCCTTCACTCTTGCCTAATATTATTGTCAAATAGTATTAACTCACTCAGGTCTGTAATGGGTTCTGTCCAGGATTTGGAAGTAAGATAGGGGACAAAACAAAGTGCCTGCAAGCACAGAGCTGTGTACTAGTTGGAGGCAAGGTAGAGGCTATTTTGTACCTTATATCTTCATTAAGACAAAAAGAAAACAAGAATAGGACATATATTGATGGAAGGGTATTGTTTTCAGAGCAGTAATCAGGAAAGGACTCTTTCATGTGATACTTGAGTCAAGTCCTGAAGGACAAAAAGAGGGAGTCAATCTGAGAGAAAAATTTCCAGACTGAAGGAACAGTAAGTATGAAGACTCTGAGGAGGAGTGTATGGTGGAAGAACAAGAGTCCAGTACAGTTAAAGAGGAAGAGAGAGGAAGAGTGCTAAAGAAAACCAGTTTAAAGAGGTAGAGAATGCCTGATCTTTTACACCATGGTAAAGTGTTCATTGTATTCTTAGTATCATGCAGAGAAAATTTTGAGCAGGTGACTTTATGATTTTAAATGATCACTTTTGCTGCTCTGGGGAGAAAAGACTGTTGAGAAAGTGGAGTGTTGGGAGGTGACGGTGGCCTAGACCAAGGTTGGCCTCGACTGGCATGGCTATAATGGTATATGTCTTCAAAATATGTTTACAGGGTTCAGTGGTATTTTCCAACATCAACAGCCAAGTCTTTGGTTCTCTGGATACAAACTATGTCCTACAATTCAATTCAGTTCTGGTACTAACTCTTTAGAGCTAATGCCAAACTCCACAGATTTAAGGGTTCAAACCCTCAAGATTGTCCTCACTTTTGATGCTAGTCACAAATATTGGATCCCAAGATTACCCACACTCTGTCCAACTTGGCTGCAAATTGGGTTTCTACCCCTCTTCAAGTTTAATAATTTGTTCCATGATTCACAGAACCCAAGAAAAGAGTTTATTTTCTCTGTTTTATTATAAAACATACAACTCAGGAAGAACTGTTACCAAAATGAACTTGGATCCACTCTCCCATCTATAACAAAGTCAATCTACTGACTCCAATTGTAGTGAAGGAAAGAATAGCATTTATTTCAGAGTGCCAAGCAAAGAGAATGAATAGTTCATGCTCAAAAGAGCTGAACTGCCAGGTGGCTTTCAGAGAAGGATTTCTAAAGACATCATATGGTGACTTAGATGGTAAAGAATCCACCTGCAATGCAGAAGACCTGGATTTGATCCCTGGGTTGGGAGGATCCTCTGAAGAAGAGAACGGCAACCAACTGCAGTATTCTGGCCTAGAGAATTCCATGGACAGAGGAGCCTGGCAGGCTACAGTCCATGATGTCACCAAGAGTCAGACACGACCGAAAGACTTTCAATTTGCAGCCCGTGGACTTTCTTTTGATTGCTTAGTGTTTAAGTAACAGAGTGATATTTTGAGGATCTTAATCATCGATCTTTTGGTTCAAACCAGTTTGGGGTCTACATGTCTGTGGTCAGCATGGAGCTACCATCCTCCACCTGGGTTAGGGGGAGTCTTGATTTCTGCAGAACAACTCTCAAGTATGCATCAAATTATTTATATATATATATATATATATGAAAAAGTATTTGAGCTATTATTACTGTTCTTACTTGACTGCTTTCCCTTTGTTTCTGCAGTCCCTCACGTCCCTTATTAGTAACTGCTTGAATCAGGAAAGGTCTAGAGGACTAAAGACTTTTCTGCAAACAAGAAACAGGGGAACATGGAAGGACTTTTGTTCCTGTGAGGGCCCACAGATCCTTGCTCTGTTTCAGTTCCTGCATTTTTTGATTCTCTTCAATCCTGAGGGGAACAGAGGTGGGAGAAGAAAAGGAAAAGTTTTGGATACAGGAGTTAATCATAAACTCATCATGTGAACTTAGTTTCAGTGGGACGTGGCTTCACAGCCAAATAGAAGAGATGCATAAGGCAAGTGAAAGGGGAAGGGACAGAAAGTTTCCATGCCATCTCTGAGTGCAATACTGTCCCAATGTCTGGATGTGTTCACCAACCTGGTAGTTTTCTGAATGCATCATTTAAGAATTTTTATGGTGCTTTTGTTGATTAAATCATTGCCCATTGGTGATTGAACCCAGTCTCAAGTCTCTCTCTCTTCCTCAGAGGTCTGAGGTTTGGGGTGAAAGTTCCAGTCCTCTGTGGACATGACTGGTTCCTCTGGCCATCCTGAAGCTATCTAGGGGCCCAGCAAGAGTCAACTAATTAACATACACTTCTGTAGAGTTGAAAGAGTCTTCTTACAAATAACAAAAGGTGTTACTATCACCACTATCACTCAGGAAATTCCAAGGATTTTAGAAAGTCTGTGTTAGGAACTGAGGAAAAAGACCAAATATGTGTTTACTATAAGTACAAATAATTGTAGAATCATGCCTTGGCTGAAAGCCAGCTCACTTTAGGGGCATATTTGTTTAATACTATAACAATACTACAAAGTTTTACTATGTAGATGGCAATGTACTAAGGAAAACAAAAGTTTTTTTAACATTTCCAGTGAAGGACACTTTATAATTTTTATAAATTTTGAAATTATATCCATTAGGAAATATTATATTTACTCTAAATTCTTCTTGCTGAAATTTAATCCACTGCTTTCTCTAGAACCACATGCTTGTTTCATAGGATCTAGTAAAATGATCTCTTAATTATGTTAGTATTTCAGCTGGTTTCCATGAGATAATTCTATTTGTGGAATTAATGTCAATTCCAATTATATTAAAGAATGTTTCATAATCACCAAAGGAGATGAGGATGGCAATAACATTTATAGAATGTAAGGGCAATTTGACTTTGCCATATAATAACAGTCACTGAGTGTTAGCATTTTTCAGTGATGATACAGGAAATAAACTTATGTGTTGTTATGTGCTTTCACAAATGATATATGTAGAAATATACACATATATACATATATAATATACATGCTTTTACATATGTAGAAATATACATATTCTACGACTCATGTATGTGTTCACTGTAGAAAGAGGTAAGCTTCTAAGACTGAGAGAAATGGATAGAAATAAAGCAACTGTGTACTCCGATGAACAGAATTGCAGTCGCTGATGATAAAGATTCCAGTCAATTTGAGAAGCTATGATATAATGTCCACCACACTGAAACATGAAACGTCCTATTTAGCATTATCTATGGGACATATCCAGTGATATGGGCCAAAGAGGATTTAGTGTGACACCTGGAGTGTATCTATGAATTCATAAAAGAATAAAGTAGGATGGTTTTCAAGTTAGGCAAAATTATAATAAAACATTCTTGTCCGAGGATAATAAACCTGGAAATGAGATGGGAGGGAAGGCAGCAGGGCACGACAATCAAAAGAATGACATTACTATTGAGAATATGATATAAACTGGTAAGACAAAGCTAGGCCCACGATGGCAGAAGATTCGAGTTCCAGTAGACATTTGTGCCTCGTTATAGGCTCATTGTAATACATTCAGTTCAGTTCAGTTCAGTAGCTCAGTTATGTCCAACTCTGCAACCCCATGAACCACAGCATGCCAGGCCTCACTGTCCATCACCAACTCCTGGATTACACCCAAACCCATGTCCATTGAGTCAGTGATGCCATCCAACCACCTCATACTCTGTCGTCCCCTACTCCTCCTGCCTCTATCTTTCCCAGCATCAGGGTCTTTTCAAATGAGTCAGCTCTTTACATCAGGTGGCCAAAGGATTGGAGTTTCAGCTTCAACATCAGTCCTTCCAATGAACACCCGGGACTGATCCCCTTTAGGATGGACTGGTTAGATCTCCCTGAAGTCCAAGAGACTCTCAAGAGTCTTTGCCAACACCACAGTTCAAAAGCATCAATTCTTCAGTGCTCAGCTTTCTTTATAGTCCACCTCTCACATCCATACAGGACCACTGGAAAATCCATAGCTTTGACTAGATGGACATTTGTTGGCAAAGTAATGTCTCTGGTATTTAATATGCTGTCTAGGTTGGTCATAACTTTCCACCAAGGAGTAAGCGTCTTTTAATTTCATGGCTGCAATCACCATCTGCAGTGATTTTGGAGCCCAGAAAATAAAGTCAGCCACTGTTTCTACTGCTTCCCTGTCTATTTGCCATGAAGTGATGGGACCAGATGCCATGATCTTAGTTTTCTGAATGTTGAGTTTTAAGCCAGCTTTTTCACTCTCCTCTTTCACTTTCATCAGAGGCTCTTTAGTAGTTCTTCACTTTCTGCCATAAGGGTGGTGTCATCTGCATAGCTGAGGTTATTGATATTTCTCCCAGCAATCTTGATTCCACCTTGTGCTTCATCTAGTCCAGCATTTCTCATGATGTACTCTGCATATAAATTAAATAAGCAGGGTGACAATATACAGCCTTGATGTACTCCTTTTCCTGTTTGGAACCAGTCTGTTGTTCCATGTCCAGTTCTAACTGTTGCTTCCTGACCTGCATACAGATTTCTCAAGAGACAGGTCAGGTGGTCTGGTATTCCCATCTCTTTCAGAATTTTCCACAGTTTATTGTGATCCACACAGTCAAAGCATTTGGCATAGTCAATAAAACAGAAATAGATGTTTTTCTAGAACTCTCTTGCTTTTTCCATGATCCAGTGGATGTTGGCAATTTGATCTCTGGTTCCTCTGCCTTTTCGAAAACCAGCTTGAACATCAGGAAGTTCACAGTTTATGTATTGCTGAAGCCTGGCTTGGAGAAATTTGAACATTACTAGCATGTGAGATGAGTGCATTGTGCAGTAGTTTGAGCATTCTTTGGCATTGCCTTTCTTTGGGATTGGAATGAAAACTGACCTTTTCCAGTCCTGTGGCCACTGCTGAGTTTTCCAAATTTGCTGGCATATTGAGTGCAGCACTTTCACAGCATCATCTTTTAGGATTTGAAACAGCTCACCTGGAATTCCATCACCTCCAGTAGCTTTGTTCATAATGATGCTTCCTAAGGCCCACTTGACTTCACATTCCAGGATGTCTGGCTCTAGGTGAGTGATCACACCATCATGATTATCTGAGTCATGAATATCTTTTTTGTACAGTTCTTCTGTGTATTCTTGCCACCTCTTCTTAATATCTTCTGCTTTTATTAGGTCCCTACCATTTCTGTCCTTTATTGAGCTCATCTTGTTCCCTGGTGTCTCTAATTTTCTTGAAGAGATCTCTAGTCTTTCCCATTCTGTTCTTTTCCTCTATTTCTTTGTATTGATTGCTGAGGAAGGCTTTCTTATCTCTCCTTGTTATTCTTTGGAACTCTGCATTCAGGTGGGTATAACTTTCCTTTTCTCCTTTGCTCTTCATTTCCCTTCTTTTCACAGCTATTTGTAAGGCCTTCTCAGACAGCCATTTTGCTTTTTTGCTTTTCTTTTTCTTGGGGATGGTCTTGATTCCTGTCTCCTGTACAATGTCATGTACCTCCATCCATAGTTCATTGGGCACTCTGCCTATCAGATCTAGTCCCTTAAATCTATTTCTCACTTCCACTGTATAGCCATAAGGGATTGATTTAGGTCATACCTGAATGGTCTAGTGGTTTTCTCCACTTTCTTCAATTTCACTCTGAATTTTGCAAGAAGGAGTTCATGATCTGAGCCACAGTCAGCTCCTGGTCTTGTTTTTGCCTACTGTATAGAGCTTCTCCATCTTTGCCTGTAAAGAATATAATCAATCTGATTTTGGTGTTGACCATCTGGTGATGTCCATGTGTAGAGTCTTCTCTTGTGTTGTTGGAAGAGGGTGTTTGCTATGACCAATGTGTTCTCTTGGCAAAACTCTATTAGCCTTTGCCCTGCTTCATTCTGTATTCCAAGGCCAAATTTGCCTGTTACTCCAGGTGTTTCTTGACTTCCTACTTTTGCATTCCAGTCCCCTATAATGAAAAGGACATCCCTTTTGGGTGTTAGTTCTAAAAGGTCTTGTAGGTCTTCATAGAACTGTTCAACTTCAGCTTCTTTAGAGTTACTGGTCAGGGCATAGACTTGGATTACTGTGATATTGAATGGTTTGCCTTGGGAACAAATAGAGGTCATTCTGTCATTTTTGAGATTTGATCCAAGTACTGCATTTAGGACTCTTCTGTTGACCATGATGGCTACTCCATTTCTTTTGAGGGATTCCTGCTCACAGTAATAGATATAATGGTCATCTGAGTTACATTCACCCATTCCAGTCCATTTTAGTTCGCTGACTCCTAGAATGTTGATGTTCACTCTTGTCATCTCCTGTTTGACTACTTCCAATTTGCCTTGATTCATGGACCTAACATTCCATGTTCCTATGCAATATCGCTCTTTACAGCATTGGACCTTGCTTCTGTCACCAGTCACATCCACAACTGGGTGTTGTTTTTGCTTTAGCTCCTTGTCTTTATTCTTTCTGGAGTTACTTCTCCACTGATCTCCAGTAGCATACTGGGCACCTACCAACCTGGAGAGTTCATCTTTCAGTGTCCAATCTTTTTGCCTTTTCATACTGTTCATGAGGTTCTCAAGGCAAGAATACTGAAGTGGTTTGCCATTCCCTTCTCCAGTGGACCACATTCTGTCAGAACTCTCCAGCATGACCTCTCTATCTTGGGTGGCCCCACACAGCATGGCTTAGTTTCATTGAGTTAGACAAGGCTGTGGTCCATGTGATCAGATTGGCTAGTTTTCTGTGATTATGATTTCAGTCTGTCTGCCCTCTGATGCCCTCTCTCAGTGCTTGCCATCTTCCTTGGGTTTCTCTTACCTTGGACGTGTGGTATCTCTTCACAGCTGCTCCAGCAAAGCGCAGCTGCTGCTCCTTACCTTGGATGTGGGATAGCTCCTCCCAGCTGCTGCCCCTGACCTCAAATGTGGGGTATGCTAAATGACACACCCTCAGGTGCCATGGCAGTTCCCAGGCCAATCATAAAAGGCTGAAAAGTGTTCTATGGCTCACTTCCTGGGAATTTCCACACCTTCACTATAATTGTTGCAATAATCCTCTCACTCAGCCTATGAATTCACCCAACCCATAAATAACTAACCCTACACCCTGATTGCCCTCATTTTCTGGGAAGGCCCATACTCTGGAATCTGTTTTCCCCAGGCTAGACCACATTCTGCCCACACAATGTGTATCTCTCTAAAAAAAACATGCTTTGCTTTCACTTTATTATGGGTCTCACTTGAATTTTTTCCTATTTAAGGCCCATCTCCCCTGGATTCACCTGAGATTTGGGACCTGAGGTGGTTTTCTCCCCCTCCCTCCTTTGATTATAAAAATGCAGGCCACTTAGTTTTATCAGGGCAGAGTCCCATTGCTTGTCTGCTTATATCCTTTAGAAGCATCCTATATTAGCAAATCTACTTCTTATATATCACTTTGCTGCTTGGTGAATTCCTTATGCAACAAGCCATAACCTAAACCTCACTAAGTCGTGAGACAAGTTGTGCAGTTTCAGTGGGAAGGTTGTGGGTTCAAGTCTCTATCTGAGGTGCAGTTTCAGAAAGAGAAGAAAAAGTGAGATGTGGTCCCATAGGTACGTTTTACTTTTTTTCCTGAAAGCTGGTCGTTGCAGACAGGAGGTGAGGCTGTGGGGCTAGAGAGGCAGTACTGCCTGCTGTGCAATGGGCAGAAGTGCTGGGTCAGAGGTTTCAGACCTTTCAGATTCCAGCCTCCAGTTTGTGTGCAGGCTATGTCCGAGTGGGGCTGAGCGTCTGTGGACCATTCCAGGTGAGCATCTCACCATCTTTGCAGACATACTGTCTATGTAACTCTATCTGAGCTTGATTCTGGATGTAAGGCCCACTGGTGGTGTGAGGGGTCTTCATACCTCACTGCAAACTTTTTACTTTGTAATGTACAAAATATGACCGAGTTTTTCTGAACTGTTCTTTTCAATTTCTTCCTTAACCTTACCGAGCACTAAGCTGAGCAGGGCCCAGTATAGGGGCTACTTTCTTTTCTACTCCCCTTCTATCAATAGATACTTCCTATGGGGAAACTCCAAGAGTTGGTGATGGACAGGGAGGTCTGGCGTGGTGCAATTCATGGGGTCGCAAAGAGTCAGACACGACTGAGCGACTGAACTCAACTGAACTGATGGGGAAAAATAGATGTGATTAGTTTTAATCTGTTTAATCTGCAGCAAAACTTAGTTATAAGGAGCTCAGTATAAAGTAGGCAATAATATTAAGAGCTCAGGCTCTGAATATAAACGCTGGGTTTTCAGTCATGGTTCTACAACTTATTACCTGTGTGACCTTAGGAAATGTTATGGACTCAGTGTTCTTGCTCCTGCAAAATTCTTATGTTGAAGCTCTCTTAGTGTGGCTGTGTTTGAAGATGGGACCTGTGAGAAAGTAATTAAGTGTAATGAGGTCATAGGGTGAGGTCCTGGTCTAAAGGGGTTAGTCTGTATGAGAAGAAACACCTGAGAATGCCCTTTCCCTCTCCACTTGGCTCTCTGCTTCCCCCTATCCAGAGCAAAGACCACATGTCCATGAAGCAAGAAAGAAGCTACCTGCAGGTCAAGAAAAAAGCCTTACCTCAAATGAGACCAATACAGGACATTCTTTAATTATCTGTGCCTCCTTAATTCCATTGCTGTAAAATGAAGATAACACATGTCCCCTTTCTAGTGTTGCTTTGATGAGCTGAGTGTTAGAATCTCAACTAATGCTATAGTTATTCACATTATAATTATTGAGAATGCAGTTTACTATTGTCTTTTTTTATTTAGAATAGAAAGAGCTAATTTTATTTGGCAAATGAGTGGTTTTTAAAAGTGAAACTCATTAGGTATAAGTATTTATAGTTATTTTATGTGTAGAAGAATGTAGATGAGCCTGAGACAGACTTAAAGCTTTATCAGAGAATGCTAAAAACAGAGGTATGTAGAACGTAAGAAGAGTAAAATTAAAAGTTTTTTAAATTGAATTTTGACTTTTTTTGAAGCTGTGATTCAAATGTGACCAAACAGACTAAGGTGAATATTGTTTTGAAACTGTCAAGGCTCTTAAACTGTACCTCAGATAACTAAATGCAAATTGTCAGTCTGAGATCATTTCTCAGACAATAACAAGAAGAAAAAACAAAAGGAGTACAGAGTATGTGGTCTATTTAATTATTTTAGTTCAAATCCTCAGTAAAAATTTTTGACTGTAGACATATTCAGTCAATTTAGCAAAGTAAAAGTTAAGTAATTATGTGTTATTGCAGACAAGGAAATTAAGTAATTGATTTAGAGGGCTTCCCAGGTGGTGTTATTGGTAAAGAGCCCTCCTGACAGTGAGGAGACTTAAGAGACATGGGTTCAATCCCTGGGTCAGGAAGATCACCTGAAGGAAATAGTAACCCACTCTAGGATTCTTGCCTGGAGAATCCCATGGACAGAGGAGCCTGGTGGGCTATGGTCCATAGGGTCGCAAAGAGTCAGACACAACTGAAGTGACTGAGCACAGGATATATTTCTTTAAACTGACAATCCCTGTTGAGTTTTAGACAAAAACTCAATGAAACCAGGATTTTTCTTCCTACTAGTTAATACCTCACACATTGACATATTTCATTGCATAGGTGAATTGCTTACTGCATTAGTTCTTTAATAAAGTGTTTGGGACCTAGAATTGAAAGCAGGTGTGCTTGTGTATGGGGGTGGGCAGAGTAGGGAGGAGCCAACTGTCTTCAGTCATTTGACTTTGACTGATCTAACAAAGTTCCTACTATTTATAAAAAAAAAATTTCCTAGGTGATTTCTGATGCCTTTGAGGGCAAGATGCAACTCTTGTAAAAAAAAAGAAGAAGAAGCCTGAAGGATAACAATGATAAAAATTTAAAGATAAGGTAAGTAAAACAAATTTCTCTAAAGAAAGATATATTTTAATCATGTCTCTCCCTCTTAATTATCAAGTCTGGTTAGTAAGAGGTAGAATAAGAAGAAAGTAGGAGAGAGAAGGTGAATACAAAATTTCATTGTCATCAATAAATAAGTTGTATGTGTTTATTTGCATGTTTTACTATAATCTTATAAAACTGGGGCTTAGTATCAGGAAATTCTATAACAGATCAAACATACAATTGTATTTTAATAGTATAAATTGTTTTCTCATGAAACTTGATGCTTATAATAGAATAATAAAGTCTTTTAATAAGCACTAGAAAAATACTAAATGTAAAACCAAGTAATGAAAAACTATAGGTTTGAAATAAAACACTTTGCAATAATGTAATTTGTTTGGCATCTTAATTAAGTTATCTGAACTTAGTCTTATAAGTTCAGTTTGCAATTAGATAATCCCTCTTCCTTGGAAAAAAAAGATAATTCTTAAAAAGTTCTTTCTCATGTAAGTTATTATGAATAAGAAAATATTAACGTACTTTATATGCACTTTTCCAAGTAGTGCATAGGCAGGGACAGAGAGAAAATTAGAAAACTTTTAAAAAAATGCATGCTAAATAGTGACACAAAAGTTGTTTTCTATTGAATTCATACCAAAAGAAAAACCTGAAAGATAATAGAAGTAACTAAGAAAGATAAAAGAACTAACTAATAGAAGTAACTATATCCGGTTTTTAAATATTGCATTAGGAATAGCTTGATGGAAAATAGTGCAAAGATAAGGAGCAACATATTTCTTAGTAAACGGAGAAAGTATATTTGACTGCAATCTTTAAGTATTTGCAAGTGCTGCTTAAGAATGATATTATTTGTTAATGTTTCCCAATTAAAGCAAGTCAATGGGAAAAATATTAAAGCTAAGAACATTTGGTAAAGTGACTATTTTCAAAATAAATATTACAGATCAATAGCTTTATCAGTAAGAAATATTAAGCAGAACAAAAATTACACTGAAGTTGTAAAATATCAAATTTCTGGGAATAATCTCAAAATTTGTCATACAAGCAAATTTAAGACATATTGAGGAAGTAAATAAAAGACTGTTTTTCTCCTCTTTTGTTATCTCTAATGCTTTGAATATTGTTAGACTTAGCCATGAGCTATTTGTTGAATAGCTAATGACTCAGCCTTGTGGAATATGTAGAAAATAGTTTGGGAAATGCTTTTGTGATGTAAAAATATTGCAATATTGATACTCTGTATATATGCATATATGATGAATATATGTACATATGTTTGTGTAGCTGTTTTCTATTAAATGAATATTACTTTAAAATTTACATCCAGCTGTTTATATGAGACATAATAGAGGGTTGTGATTCTAGTGTTTAATCAAATAGTCAAAGTTTGCAGATTTATTCCTCTTTTTTTTAACTTGTTTTGCTCCTTACAGAGAAGGCAATGGCAACCCACTCCAGAACTCTTGTCTGGAAAATCCCATGGACAGAGGAGCCTGGTAGGCTGCAGTTCATGGGGTTGCTACGAGTCGGACACCACTGAGCGACTTCGCTTTCACTTTTCACTTTCATGCACTGGAGAAGGAAATGGCAACCTATTCCAGTATTCTTGCCTGGACGATCCCAGGGACGGGGGAGCCTGGTGGGCTGCCATCCATGGGGTCGCACAGAGGCGGACACGACTGAAGCGACTTAGCAGCAGGAGCTCCTTAATTTTAATTCTTGATTGTTATGTACTCTAGTTTCTGGAAATATAAAGTTAGAATTCTGAATTACAGTAAAAATAATCAAACACAAGCACTTATACATACATGCATGCACACAGACATAAACATTCCCCACAATCAATCAATCAACCAGAGAACAAAACCTAGTGTCTCAGTTCAAAGCCATAGCATGTTTCATCCACCAACTCATCCTTTGATTCATTGATCCATAAGTCCATTGATCTATCAGTCCATTTGTCCTTACATGCATACATAATATTATATTTATTGACGTTTATAAATATAAAAAGGTATTATCAATCTATTTCAGTAAAGGAAACATATGAGGTAATCAGAGAGAGTAGAAAAAAATAGAGTATTGCATTGAAAGTCTAGGAAAAGAAGAGTTTCAAGGAGCTGTGGGAGTCCATGGGAATGATACAGAGGAATTATATCTTGGTAGTATTCTTTTGGATTCATTGTTTAGGATGGTACTAATGAATTTTCAAGATCACATTTTAGTAGGTTCATTAAGTACAAGCCAAACTCAGTTAGGTTTAAGCCAAGTGAGTTGAGATGAAGTAAGGAGTTGAGGATATGCCATCCTTATCAATACCACTCTTTCAATTGGGAGAGTGGCCCCTACTCTCAGACCTGCATTATAAAAAGGACATACAAGATCACTAGCACACAGGCTCACATGTTTATTAAAGAGCACATAGGCAGTGAACAGGAGAGGAGTTTGAGGGGGAATGGATACATGTATATGTATGGCTGAGTCCCTTCGCTCTTCACCTGAGACTATCATAACATTGTTAATAGGCTATACCATAAAAAGTTTAAAGAAAAAAACAAAAGATATGGCAGTGCTGTTACTAGACAGCAATTGGAGTGCTGATCTAGAACTCAGTGCTTTTGTAAAACATGCAGTGAACCTAATTTTCCTCTTCTGTGACATACCATTCAGTCTGCAGGGAAATACTTCTTTTCCCCTTATACCATGTCTTCAAAACAAAAAATGAGTGAACGGCATGAAATTTGTGTGTCAGACCAGTGTCAAAATCAGAGATGACTATAGCTTCAAGGTGCAAGAATGATCTGAGCATCAAAATTGCTTAGGTATAAAAGATAATATTGATTAACTTGTCAAATTCTTCCTCTCACATGGAGATTCTTTCATGACAAAGTAAGCATTCCAGCAGCTCTGAGCTTCCATTCTTTGCTCCTCTGCATTCCAATTCCTGATTCTGGAGTCATTCAAAATGCTACAGTATTTGCAACATTTGTGTGGCAGCTGAGAATCAGTTTGTAATGTTAAACAAATCACACTATATAATGATTTTTAAATTATTTATTTTTACTTTATGTTTTTTGATGAAAGTAAATTCAAAGTTTGCATGCTTTGAGATCAGTAACACTTTATCTTTAATTCTTAGATGATTCCAGGCAGTAGAACAAAAATACCACTATAATATTACTTATAAAAACAATTTGAGATTTTAATATAAGAAAGGCAAAAATATTTTGAAATATACTCTGTGAATTAGATATGTGTTAAGAATCTGCCTGCAATGCAGGAGACCTGGGTTTGATACCTGGATTGGGAGGTCCCTCTGGGGAAGGAAATGGCTACCCACTCCAGTAT
This sequence comes from Budorcas taxicolor, assembly GCF_023091745.1. Lineage (NCBI taxonomy): Eukaryota > Metazoa > Chordata > Mammalia > Artiodactyla > Bovidae > Budorcas > Budorcas taxicolor. The sequence goes on along the minus strand of NC_068920.1, from coordinate 99,092,210 downwards.
CCTCACCAGGAGAATTCCATGGACAGAGGAGCCTGGCAGGGTCACAAAGAGTCAGACACGACTGAGTGACTAACACTTGTCTATTACATGTCTGTACTTTGCAAGCTCAACAGGAGAATACCTAACATATACAATATTTATTAAATTCAGTCATCTTTGATATTTTGATAATTTGTCACATAAAAACCATAGGTTTATAAGTAGATTTATAACAGAAGAAGAAACTTTTTATGTCACAGTGTGTTAGCTTGCTTTATAACTTTTAAATATTGAGACATATGGTTTGTGCGCTTCATTTGTACTCTTGCTTTGGGTGTTGCAAATTTTAGGGTTGGGTCTAGCATGAATACAGTCTGGAATATTTGTCCACTTACACAGTTTCTTAAGATAAATTTTATGAGATAGAATGACAAAGTCAAAGAGAAAGAACTTTTTTGTGAACATTTAGATTTGTAATGATTTTGTAGCAGAAGAACATTTAATAAGTGAAAATATTATTTATTGAGTATTGTTTACTACCCTTATATCAGAACATCCCTTATAATTTTGTCATTGAATATGTAGGTTTTTGCAGTGTTGCAAAATTATGCAGTGCTATTGCAGAGGTCCTGAAGAAGCAGAGAGGAAATCAGAGGAGACCTGGGGAGGTAGACAGGGCAGCTGGAAGAGGCTTTCTTAGGGCTCAGATTTTATCCATGATTTCTGTACCACAGTTTAGTTATGAACCAAAAATCACTCTTTATAATTTATTATAATATAAAGTTTATAATTTATGTCACATTCTTAAACATCTAAGATTTTTTTTAAACTTTTTATTTTGTGTTGGCATATAGGTGACAGTTGCAGGTGGACAGCAAAGGGACTCAACCATACATACACATGTATCTATTTTCCCCCAAACTGTTTTCCCATCCAGGCTTCCACATGACATTGAGCAGAGTTCCTGTGCTGTACGATAGGACCTTGTTGCTTATCCATTTAAATATAGCAGTTTGTACATGTTGATCCCAAACTCTCTAATTTTCCCTTCCCTCATTCTTCCCCTTGGCAACCACAAATTCATTCTCTAAGTCTATGAGTCTGTTTCTGTTTTGTAAGTAAATTAATTTGTATCATTTCATTTTAGATTCTCCATATAAGGGATATTGTATAATATTTGTCTTTTGCTTCAATAAATAATCCCAGAACAAATATGTTTGTACATATGTCTTTAGAATCTTGTCCACTTATGACTTTAAAGCATGTTCTGAAGTGGAATTACTGATTTTAAAGTAAATATACATGAAAGCTTTTGATAGATACTGTTAAATAACTCTCCATAAAGGGTGTATATATTTTACCCAGCAGTACATGAAAATGATTAATTCTCAATTCACTGTCTTTATTCTCTTTTTACTCTTTACCAGTCTCAATGGCAACTCAAATAATTTTTGTTTGATTGTGTATGGTTGCAAAAATTTAGGTAAGTTTTCATGTATTTCTTGACAAATGCATCTATTTGTGAGTTATTTGTTCACATAATTTTCATATTACTTTTTATGTCCTTATCCAGAAAAAAGTACTAAAACTTTGTCTCAGTTTAACAACATTTAGAAAAGTAGTTATTGACCAATACTCTGTTTAGTGGAGGGCACTAAATTGAACAAAAGAGATATGACAGCTAAGCTAAGTGATTATTTAATGATCAAGGCAAGGAAGATAAAAGAGAAGGAAAAGATGGTCTTCACACCAAAAAATCTGTTTTAACTAAGACAGATGTTGATTGTGTTTACATTGCCACACTATAAGAAATCTGACTTCATAATTCATATTGTTGTATTTTACATTTTTTCCTTTATAATAATTTATTACAAGTATACATTTAATGAGCACAGTTAAAAAATCTAGTAATATTAAGCAGCTTAGAACTAAAAGAACATTAATACTGTATCCTGTCCCTCCACATCCTCTGTACCACTGAATAGAAGCAGCCACTTTTTACCATTTTAGAAGAGATATTTGCCTGTATATTTGTAAATAATATATTTAAGCATCTATATTTTGATCTTCAAATTTTAGATGTTATAAATCATTATTAAGTTAAGAAACATGGGCTTTAACTTTGTTACACTAACTCTCTCTATTAAATACACACACACCTGCATTTCTCCTATGTTTCTCAAAATTGTAATTTTTGTTGAAGTCACTATTCTCTGTTTCTAAAATATAACTGTTCCCTGAGATTTCTCAGTCTCAACACTTTTGATGTTTCAGCTGGATAATCCTTATTGTGAGGGGCTGTTTTGTCCATTCTAGGGATGTTTAGCAGCATCCCTGGTGTCTGTCTACTAGATGCCTGGAACACGTTCTAGTTGCGATAATCAACAATATCTCCAGACCTTGCCAAATATCTCCTGAAGGACAGAATTGCCTCTGGTTGAAAACCACTCATTTCATCTTCTGAAAAATGACCATGTTATTAATTGTTGTTCACCACTGAAATTACATGTCAAACAATTATTTTACTGTCTTGGATATATATTTTGTTTTTATTGGAGTTAATAACTGCATTATTTGTGTGTCTTTGCTTCATTATATATGTAAATTCACTAGCAGACATATAAGACTTTGTCAAAGACATCCATTAACCTGTCAGTTCCATTTTTTCTGGGAGATAGCTATATCCTCCAGTTACCATATGGACTAGTTGCTCTCAGTCAGATATACTAGTATCATCTTGCAGTTTCTCCTTGTCATACTAAAAATTTCCTTTGCCTTACTAATCTGATTAAGCCCATTTCTGCAATTCATATGTATTGGTTATAAATTGTGCTTGGCTTCTTATAAAAGACAGGCTTCCCCAGTGGCTCAGAGGTAAAGAATCTGCGTTCCAGTGCAAGAGACATAGGTTTGATCCCTGGTCCAGGAAGATCCCCTGAGAAGGAAATGACAGCCCACTCCAGTATTCTTGCCTGGAAAATGCCATGGACAGAAGAGCCTGGCTGGCTATATACAGTCCATGGGGCTGCAAAAGATTTGGGCACAACTTAGTGATTGAACGACAACAACAAACTCATAAAAGACACTAAAACAACAGTGAGTTTCACAGCAATAAATTGACTTTTTGCTAATATAAAAGTGGTAGAGAGCCAGTTCAGTTATGGTAGTTCCAAAAGTCATCAGGGATACTGGCTGCTTCTCTCCTTCTGTTAAACCATGCTTATGAAGTGTTGAATGGCTGGCATCGCATCTGCTCTAGGAGCAGCAAACAGGAGGAAGAAGTGGGGAAAAGAGACAAGGGTTCTTATGTAAAATTTGTTTTAACTTTATTTGAAGGTATATGTTGGAAATAATTTTCCCTTAGATTAAAATGTTGAAACCATTCCCTCAATGTCTTCTGGCTTTGAGTGTTGGTACTGAGAAGTCATGTTATTCTGATTTGTGATTCTTTTGTCATTTTCCCCCATCTAGTTTCCCTTAGCATCTTTCTTTTATATTGTTTTTTAAATTTCATGATAGTCATCTTGTTTTGGATCTTTTTCCTTCACGTGACAGACACTTGGAGATTTTCAGTCTGGAGAGTCAATTTCTTTCAAACCATTTTCTTATGCTATTTCATTTAAACTTTCTTTTCTCATTTAAAATATTAGTTTATTGAAGTATAGTTGATTTACAATATATTTCTTTGATAATTTACCCCCATCTACTTTTTCTGTATTTTGATTCTGGATGTTAGTGCTCTAATTTGTTGAATGTTGGAATTCCCGAACCGATCCTATAATTTTTTTTCTCTTTTATTTTTCAGTTAGTTTCTTTTTGGTTCTGTGTTTTTATTTTATTTTTTCCAATTTTATCTTCAAATTCTTCCCTTGAATTTCATATTTCTGCTGTCCAATGATATTATCTTTCTTGTTTTCTATTTTATAGCAATCTCTTTTTACATCCTGGTTTCAATACCTTCCCTCTCTGAGGCCATTAATGATAAAGTTTTAATATTTTCTTCTGATTCTCCAAGGTGCTTTTTTTCCTGTTTCCTTATTTTCTTTTCACTAATTATCTTGTAATGTGTTGATAATATATTTCGCTTTAATTGTGAGGTGCTAAACAAGTAATTGGAAACTGCACAGAGCTTATCATTTTCCTGTAACACTGAGTTGTGGAGTCTTTACCATTTCATAGGGAGAATTCCAAAGAATTCCAAAGAATTCAATATCTGTGAATAGAATTGTTTCCAATTTTATTGAGATACAATCGACATATAACACTGTATGAGTTTAATGTATATGAGATAATGATTTAATACACATATATTGTGTTTTCTTGTTCTGATCAGACTCTCTGTGGAAGACTGTTCTAACCCACTGCCCAGGGCAGGGCTTTAAACTTGTCTATTAGCTCTCTGGGAGTGGTACATAAGAACTAGAGTGCAAACCTTTAAGGATGTGGAATTGAATTGATTTTTCTGTTTTCAATATGGCACAGTATCTCTGCCCTCATTTGTACAGCTTCAAATCCACTTATTCTTAAGTTCAAATTTTCCAGAAACTTTACTCCAGATGGTATGATAGAGGAGCAGATCTGAGGGCCTAAATTATCTGTATAAAGATTCTGACAAATCCTCCCTTTTCCAGACTCATCTCCTACTTCTGTGTACACATGTGCTTACTTCAATTAGTGAGCCTCTAGAGGTTGTCTGGCTGGAATTGGTTTCAGGTGTCTCCCCTAAGACAGTAACCACTCGCGAACCTTATTTTCATTATTGATATATTTTGTGTGCTCTGATTAACTATTTTATTTGCTTTGCTCTTGTCTTTTGTCTATTTTTATTGCTTTATTTTCATTTTGGTGGTATTATTGTTTAAGTTTGTTCTCTCTGCCATGTTTATCTGTTTGCTTTAATTTATTATAACTGCACTGGGTAATATTTAAATAGTCTCAAATGTATAACTAAAAGAACACTTTAATGTAGTGAGGTTAAGACAACAGAAAGATCTAGTTACCCTGAGTTGACTTTAGGGACTGGTCTACCTATTGGGGTTTTGACATTTGGTGCCATGAACTGTTTGGCCAACAGGACATAATGAGATTATATGTTTTAATCTCCACTTTATGTGTTCCTTATCAAGGTTGCTCATACAACTGCTACTTCTATCAGGGTAAATAAATCAAATATGCCAAGATTTGAAAGATGCTGGGTGGTTATCTGATAAAAAAGAATTTTTTAGCTAATGTGTCAATATTTTGTATCACTTTTACCCTTCACTTCCAGACCAAGTTTCCCATTAGCTATCATGAATAAAGAATATTTGAATTATCTTATCTCATTCTTAATATTGAGCTGAAATTCAATGAGAACAATTAGGGATCTTCCAAACAGTTCCTTTTAGTGGAGGAATTCTAAATGAACAGGTTGCTCCTCACCAGCACAGCATAGCACTGCTAGGAAGAGATGTAGCAGAAGTAGAGAGGAATAGGTCTGCAGTGGTCAATTGGCTTTCTAAAGTATTTTTCTAATTTTCTAGTATATGATTAATGTGGAGGATTTTTTATTAAAATCATTGTTTAAGAATTATATTACCTGACTTGTGAGGTACTATACATACCTTCCATCATAAATTTGGTGACATGGCTTTATTATTTGGATTCTACTGAATCTGTACTGGATTTTTCACTTTTCCTCAACTTAACTCAGTATCTGCCCATTAAGTGCAAATCACTTCTCAAATGACACAGCATTTGAAATACTATTTGGGATTAAATGGTTGCATTTTATTTTTGATTATTTCTAAACAGCATCAGTGAAAAGCTGGAAGATTGAATCCCTGGGTAAAGCAAATTACTCTCTTTCAGTTACTATACCATGTGTCTTAGAGAAATGCTTACTGATACCATTAAGAGGTATGTTGCCTTATGTATATTGAGTAGACTTTTTTTTCTGCACTCTAATTAAGTAGATTACACATCCTGAGCAGAAATGAGGTTTGGTTTTAAATTTTCAGATGTTAAGGAAAATAAAATAGAAATGTAGAGAGTTTAACAACTTATTTTTTGACAAAAAGAAGATTGAGGACAATTTTTTTTTTCCTGACAAAAAGTGGAAATTTTCTTCTCATGTCCTTATACAGAGAATGTCTAGAAATAAAATCTTCAAACCTAAAAGTGGCTCAATGGTTATAAAAAAAAAAATCCACTTGCCAAGCAGAAGGGGCAGTTTCGATCCCTGGGTCAGGAAGATCCCCTGGGGAAGGGAACGGCAACCCACTCCAGTATTCTTGCCTGGAGAATTCAGGGACAGAGGAGCCTGGTGGTCTACAGTCCATGGGGTTGCAAAGAGTTGAACATGACTTAGCAACTAAATAGCAGCAGCAGCAGCAAAGAAACATTGCCTAAATTAATGGTCCCTATATCAACCTTCAGTAGAGGCAAAGACCATTACATTAATCTGGGCCTTAGTAAAAGCACTTCTTTGAAGGGCTGTGATATTGTGGTAAATGTGCTTTACTGTCTGTTGGTTTAATCTCAGAATGGTCTTAAGGAATTAGACAAATGGATGTCAGCACATCCATTTGATACTTTCCAGTATCATCAGTAGAAGGAAATGTAAGATTCTGTAGGATTCCTATAGGAAATTTAGTTCTTCTGTAGATATTCAGGAGTATGGGAGAATTATTTTCCCTGAAGTAATCATAATTACATCCCTGTAACTGAAATTCTCCATAATATTTATAACTTGTGATACAGTCTCAGATTCACTTCTCTATTTTCCTTGGTATGGGTAAAGATATGTCCATTTTTTTATTGCACATATAGAAAATATTCTTGTTGATAACAGAAGCTGAATATTCAGAAAGTACCTGAATGGGTTGGATACATACCATATTCTTTTCAAATTACCTCCCAATTCAAAAACATAAGCTTAAAGTTTGATGGTCAGTAGTTTAAAGCATAATTGTTATTTCCTTCCAAATTTGGTGCTAGAAATTTTAGATAATTGTCTTCATCTACTTGGGCTACCATGATAAAATGCTATAGACTGAGTGGCTTAAGCAAAATAACTTTATTTTCTCACAGTTTTGAAGTCCAGATCAGGCTGTAGTATGATCAGATTCTGGTAAGGACTCTTTTCCTGACTTGCATAAGCCTCCTTTTCTCCATATCCTCACAGAGAAGAGACAGCAAGCTCTCAGATGTCTCTTGTTATAAGAGCACTAATTCCATGGCAAAGTCCCCAATCTTATAACCTCGCTTATATTTGACACCTCCCAGAGGACCCACCTTCAGATGCTTAACTTTGTGAATTTGGGGGGATACAGTTCAGTCCATAATAACATTATTACCTGGGATTTTACTTTGAGTATTGTAGTTGATTCCTCCAGATTTCCCAGAAAGCAGTGTTTGCAAATCATAATGTGTTGCCATCTGTCTGACTAAAAGTACACTGACTCAATGTATGTCTCCTATTTTGGCTGCCCCTCTCCTTATTTTTTTCAGAAAAGACACATTTTTTTAATTAATCCAGAAATTCTTGGTTAGATGACTGGTAGATCTGACGGAAAAGTAAGAAAAAAGAGAAAGTTCAGATACAATGCGGAATTTTTAAACAGACCAAATACCAAACATTTTTACTTACCCACTTTCCATTAAGCAAACAAACAAACAAAAAAAAACACATAAACTCATAATTCTAGTTGCTCAGTACAGCTTACTCCTTTCTCTTTCTGCCTAAATACAGCCATACATATCGTGCAATAGTCCCTGATCCTTTCCTTTTGAAGATGTCTTGTACATCCATACATACAATGGTATAAAATGTATCATGTGTGTTTAAGAAGAATCTCAATATGTTTTATTTCTTTGCTGCTCACTACAGCTGGAAGCTAGAAATAAATACGTTAGACGTAGGTTGTCTGAATTTGTGAATGGCCTTTTGTCCCTAGGAAAGGGACTTACACCATGCCAACAGGATTGTGTATGTTAGTCGCTCAGTCATATCCGACTCTGTGACCACATGTGTAGCCTACCAGGCTCCTCTGTCTGTGGGATTCTCCAGGCAAGAATACTGGAGTGGGTAGCCATTCTCTTCTCCAGGGGATCTTCCCAATCCAGGGATGGAACCTGGGTTTCCTGCATTGCAGGTAAATTCTTTACAGTCGGAGCCACCAGGATTGGCCACGTCTAACTTCATGGGAAATAGATGGGGAAACAGTGGAAGCAGTGTCAGACTTTATTTTGGGGGGCTCCAAAATCACTGCACATTGTGATTGCAGCCATGAAATTAAAAGACACTTACTCCTTTGAAGGAAAGTTATGACCAATCTAGATAACATATTAAAAAGCAGAGACATTACTTTGCCAACAAAGGTCTGTCTAGTCAAGGCTGTGGTTTTTCCAGTGGTCATGTGTGGATGTGAGAGTTGGACTGTGAAGAAAGCTGAGTGCCGAAGAATTGATGCTTTTGAACTGCGGTGTTGGAGAAGACTCTTGAGAGTCCCATGGACTGCAGGGAGATCCAACCAGTCCATTCTGAAGGAAATCAGTCCTGGGCGTTCCTGGAAGAACTAATGCTGAAGCTGAAACTCCAGTACTTTGGCCACCTCATGTGAAGAGCTGACTTATTGGAAAAGACTCTGATGCTGGGGGGGATTGGAGGCAGGAGGAAAAGGGGACGACAGAGGATGAGATGGCTGGATGGCATCACCAGCTCGATGGACCTGAGTTTGAGTGAACTCCAGGAGTCGGTGATGGACAGGGAGGCCTGTCGTGCTGCGATTCATGGGATCACAAAGAATCGGACATGACTGAGCAACTGAACTGACTAAACTGAAATACTTGGTTATTGACATAGAAAGGAAAGTATTAGCTATAAAATAGCTTTTGTCAATTTACAGTCAAAATACACTGTTTAAGTTCTTGAGACCAAAGCAATGAAACAAGGTAAGTGGTTTCATTTCTATGTCTGCTATCTGCAGATGAAAGGAAAATTATTTTGTGGGTAGTAATAAATGTCTTAGAATCCATGTACTTTATTATTTTTATTTATAAGATACAGCTAGTTAGGTTAGAATAGTGAGTGAGCTATGTTCATATGTATGTGTTTCCTTGGCCTATGAGTTCTTTGAGAGTAAGCTCTATAGCATATTTGACTCTGTGTCCTCAGAATGGTATTTGCATAAAGTAGGGATTCCATAAATGCTTACTTACTGACTGAATAATATATATAAAGTATCTGGACTGGAACACAGTTGAGTCAATGTTTTAGTTTGATATAATGACCAATAGGGATAACTCATGTTCAAAGAAATAGATGTGCATCAAATTTATAAGAAAATTGGTGAAGCAACTTATTTTGTCTTAGTAAAAGTTATTTTTTAGACTTTCAACCTATCTAACTTAAAGAATAAGCCCATATTTCAACTGAAATAATAGAGAACTTTACCTCCTTTTGCTAGGGGCTGGTCATAGCAAACACCCTCTTCCAACAACACAAGAGAAGACTCTACGCAAGGACTTCACCAGATGGTCAACACTGAAATCAGATTGATTATATTCTTTTCATCCAAAGAGGGAGAAGCTCTAGACAGTCAGCAAAAACAAGACTGGAACTGACTGTGACTCGGATCATGAGCTCCTTATTGCCAAATTCAGACTGAAATTGAAGAAAATGGGGAAAACCATTGGACTATTCAAGTATGACCTAAATCAAATCCCTTATGATTATAGAGTAGAAGTGAGAAATAGATTTAAGGGACTAGATCTGATAGACAGAGTACCTGATGAACTATGGATGGAGGTTCATGACATTGTACAGGAGACAAGAATCAAGACCATCCCCAAGAAAAAGGAATGCAAAAAAGAAAAATGGCTGTCTGAGGAGGCCTTAGAAATAGCTGTGAAAGGAAGGGAAGTGAAAAGCAAAGGAGAAAAGGAAAGATATACCCACTTGAATGCAGAGTTCCAAAAAATAGCAAGGAGAGATAAGAAAGCCTTCCTCAGCAATCAATGCAAAGAAATAGAGGAAAACAATAGAATGGGAACGACTAGAGATCTCTTCAAGAAAATTAGAGATACTGAGGGAACATTTCATGCAAAGATGGGCTCAATAAAGGACAGAAATGGTATGGACCTAACAGAAGCAGAAGATATTAAGAAGAGGTGTCAAGAATACACAGGAGAACTGTACAAAAAAGATCTTCATGACCAAATAATCACGATGGTGTGATCGCTCACCTAGAGCCAGACATCCTGGAATGTGAAGTCACATGGGCCTTAGGAAGCATCACTACAAACAAAGCTAGTGGAGATGATGGCATTCCAGTTAAGCTTTTTCAGATCCTAAAAGATGATGCTGTGAGAGTGCTGCACTCAATATGTCAGCAAATTTGGAAAACTCAGTCATGGCCAAGGACTAGAAAAGGTCACTTTTCATTCCAATCACAAAGAAAGGCAATGCCAAAGAATGCTCAAACTACCATACAATTACACTCAGCTCACATGCTAGTAAAGTAATGCTCAAAATTCTCCAAGCCAGGCTTCAGCAATACCTAAACTGTGAACTTCCAGATGTTCAGGCTGGTTTTAGAAAAGGCAGAGGAACCAGAGATCAAATTGTCAACATCCGCTGGATCATCAAAAAATCAAGAGAGTTCCAGAAAAACATCTATTTTTGTTTTATTGACTATGCCAAAGCCTTTGACTGTGTGGATCACAATAAACTGGAAAATTCTTCAAAGATGGGAATACCAGACCACCTGACCTGCCTCTTGAGAAACCTGTATGCAGGTCAGGAAGCAACAGTTAGAACTGGACATAAAACAACAGACTGGTTCCAAATAAGAAAAGGAGTACATCAGGCTATATATTGTCACCCTGCTTATTTACCTTATATGCAAAGTGCATCAAGAGAAACGCCGGGCTGGAAGAAGCACAAGCTGGAATCAAGATTGCTGGGAGAAATATCAATCACCTCAGATATGCAGATGACACCACCCTTATAAAGTGAACAAGAATAAAGAGCCTCTTGATGAAAGTGAAAGAGGAGAGTGAAAAAGTTGGCTTAAAGCTCAACATTCAGAAAACTAAGATCATGGCATCTGGTTCCATCACTTCATGACAAATAGATGGGGAAACAATGGAAACAGTGGCTAATTTATTTTGGGAGGCTCCAAAATCACTGCAGATGGTGATTGCCGCCATGAAATTAAAAGACGCTTACTCCTGGGAAGAAAAGTTATGACCAACCTCGACAGCATATTTAAAAAAAGAGATAGTACTTTGCCAACAAAGGTCCATCTAGTCAACGTATTGTTTTTCCAATAGTCATGCATGGATGTGAGAGTTGGACTATAAAGAAAGGTGATGCTGAAGAATGATGCTTTTAACTGTGGTGTTGGAGAAGACACTTGAGAATCCCTGCAAGGAGATCCAACCAGTCCATCCTAAAGACCAGTCCTAAGTATTCATTGGAAGGACTGATGTTGAAGCTGAAACTCCAATACTTTGGCCACCTGATGCGAAGAACTGACTCATTTGAAAAGACTCTGATGCTGGGAAAGATTGAGGGCAGGAGGAGAAGGGGATGACAAAGGATGAGATGGTTGGATGGCATCACTGACTCAGTGGACATGAGTTTCAGTAACTCTGGGAGTTGGTGATGGACAGGGAGGCCTGGAGTGCTGCAGTTCATGGGGTCACAAAGAGTCAGACACAAATGAGCTACAGAACTGAACTGAACTGAACTGAGGTTATTTTCTGTCTTTTATATATTACTTCATTTTCTAATACTACCCTGAACTAAAAAACATTTCCAACCTCATTAAAGATTCTCGATGACAAGCCCTTGATTGAAATATGCCAATGGCAGTTAGTTTTTGTATTTTTTAATGCAATTGCAGAACTTTAGAAACTTCAGGTCTCTTTTTAAAAATGTCAAGTGCATTTCCACAGAAACTCCTAAACAGAGACCAAGACGATTACGAATTCAGGTTATTTTGCAAGGATAAAATTCCATATTGAATTCTAGTTAACCTCAAGACTCTGGTCAAATGCCAAGTTCAATAATTGCTATATGCTCTGGTAAATTTCCTTCTTGCATTCGAATCCATTTACCTAATTTTACAGTTTCTTCCATGGATGGATAATTGGTGAACATTGGTGAATTTTCATCATACACATAGTTGTCATTTGGTTATGTGGGAAATGATATGTGTGCATAAGTTACAGGATCTTGTGTCTTTTTATATATAGTTTCTAAGTGTTAATTTATGGTTCTGTGTTTTCAGTTTGGTGGAGGAGGTGGATACAGAAAGCAACACTTTATTGCTTTATCCTAAAATGATGAAGTGAGGCACATTCAGATGAAAGGAGACAGTATATGATAGCAATATCCTCATAGCAGTTATTTATAAACAAATCAACTGGATATGCAGATGTAAGTTGTGGCAATGTTGGGAGGGTTGAGAAGAGTTTATTAGATGTCTAAGTAATGTTAGGTCTAAGTATGGATATAACAGAAGCAGAAGATATTAAGAAAAGATGGCAAGAATACACAGAAGATCTGTACAAAAAAGATCTTCATGACCCAGATAATCACGATGACATGATCACTCACCTAGAGCCAGATGATATGATCACTCCTGGAATGCAAAGTCAAGTGGGCCTAAGGAAGCATCACTATGAACAAAGCTAGTGGAGGTGATGGAATTCCAGTTGAGCTGTTTCAAATCCTAAAAGATGATGCTGTGAAAGTGCTTCACTCAATATGCCAGCAAATTTGGAAAATTCAGCAGTGGCCACAGGACTGGAAAAGGTCAGTTTTCATTCCAATCCTAAAGAAAGGCAATGCCAAAGAATGCTCAAACTACTGCACGATTGCACTCATCTCACATGCTAGTAAAGCAATGCTCAAAACTCTCTGAGTGAGGCTTCAACAGTATGTGACCTGAGAACTTCCAGATGTTCAGGCTGGCTTTAGAAGAGGCAGAAGAACCAAAGATCAAATTGCAAACATCCGCTGGATCATCAAAAAAGGAAGAGAGTTACAGAAAAACATGTATTTCTGGTTTATTGACTATGCCAAAGGCTTTGACTGTGTGGATCACAATGAACTGTGGAAAATTCTGAAAGAGATGGGAATACCAGACCACCTGACCTGCCTCTTGAGAAACCTGTATGCAGGTCAGAAAGCAACACTTAGAATTGGACATGAAACAACAGACTGGTTCCAAATAGGGAAAGGAGTATGTCAAGGCTGTATACTGTTACCCTGCTTATTTAGCTTATATGCAAAGTGCATTATGAGAAATGCTGGGCTAGAAGAAGCACAAGCTGGAATCAAGATTGCTGGGAGAAATATCAATAACCTCAGATATGCAGATAACACCACCCTTATGGAAGATAGTGAAGAAAAACTAAAGAGCCTCTTGATGAAAGTGAGAGAGGAGAGTGAAAAAGTTGGCTTAAAGGTCAACATTCAAAAAGCTAAAATCATGGCATCTGGTCCCATCACTTCATGGCAAATAGATGGGGAAACAGGGGAAACTGAGAGACTTGATTTTTCTGGGCTCCATCACTGCAGATGGTGATTGCAGCCATGGAATTAAAAAACGCTTACTCCTTGGAAGGAAAGTTATGACCAACCTAGACAGCATATTAAAAACCAGAGACATTACTTTGCCAACAAAGGTCTGTCTAGTCAAGGCTATGTTATTCCAGTAGTCACGTATGGATGTGAGAGTTGGACTATAAAGAAAAGAGTGCTGAAAAATTGATGCTTTTGAAGTGGGGTGTTGGAAAAGACTCTTGAGAGTCCCTTCAACTGCAAGGAGATCCAACCAGTCCATCCTAAAAGAAATAAGTCCTGAATTATTATTGGAAGGGCTGATGCTGAAGCTGAAACTCCAATCCTTTGGCCACCTGGTGCAAAGAACTGACTCATTTGAAAGTTCCCAATGATGGGAAAGATTGAAAGTGGGAAGAGAAGGGGATGACAGAGGATGAGGTGGTTGGATGGCATCACTGACTCAATGGACATGAGTTTGAGTAAGCTCCAGTATTTGGTGATGTACAGGGAGGCCTACAGTGTTATAGTCCATGGGGCGCAAAAGTTGGACACGACTTAGCGACTGAACTTAAGTAGTACCGATAAGAGTACATTGTGGAGAGTGTCAGCGGAGTCAATTCCCAGTTCTCCCATGTAGTAGTTGTGTTCTTTTCATCTTTACATGTTACTTTGCAGTGTGTGGCATGCAGTAGTTTTACAATAAATGGTAGTTATTGTTATTAGCTAGTAAATGATTAAAATGTTTTTCTTTAATACTCACATTTTTAAAATCTTGAGCACTTTGATGATGTCAGATAAATATTTTGTTGGGGTGAAATCTTTATTCTGTAATTTTCCCTACTCAATCTTTTACTTTTAGTTTAAAAAGCAGAAACCTCTTAAAGACACAAGCATTTATGTACTATACCTCATTTTTGTTAGGTGTTTTAAAAGAAGGGCATGGTCATTCCTTTTAGATTTTAATTATATATTAAGGAAGGCATAGTGATGGTAGTTGATAGGGAAATTGATGGTTCACATCTTGGGACATGTTCAGATGTGCCTTGTGAACTGGTTAACTTTACCTCATGGAGATACAGGTGGTGTTGCTTGTGAAGAGGAGTGAGATCTTGAAGTTTCTTACTCATCTTTTCATTTGTTGCTATGGATTTCCAGTGGTCATGTATGGATGTGAGAGTTGGACTGTGAAGAAGGCTGAGCACCGAAGAATTGATGCTTTTGAACTGCGGTGTTGGAGAAGACTCTTGAGAGTCCCTTGGACTGCAAGGAGATCCAACAAGTCCATTCTAAAGGAGATCAGCCCTGGGTGTTCTTTGGAAGGAATGATGCTAAAGCTGAAGCTCCAGTACTTTGGCCACCTCATGCGAAGAGTTGACTCATTGGAAAAGACTCTGATGCTGGGAGGGATTGGGGGCAGGAGGAGAAGGGGATGACAGAGGATGAGATGGCTGATGGCATCACTGACTCGATGGACATGAGTCTGAGTGAACTCCGGGAGTTGGTGATAGACAGGGAGGCCTGGCGTGCTGCAATTCATGGGGTCACAAAGAGTCGGACACGACTGAGCGACTGAACTGAACTGAACTGAGGAAGGCTATATATAAATTAAGTAATCTAGAGGGTATGTTGGACTTTTCCTGAGATTATATTGAATTTTAGCCTTTGATTTTTAGTCCAGAAATCTATAATATCATAATAATATCTCTCACATCATTTTAAGTTTTATCTAGAACTTCATTACTTAGATAATGCAAAGAAAGTCTTTTTTTAAAAAATTCATAGTACAAGATATCTGTTCAGAAAAGCTTTGGTCTCTGAATCAAGTTACCGAGACAAGAATGCAAAAAGTCAACTGACAGGTTTTAAGTAACCACATACTGCATGTAGATAGATGTTAGATGATTCTTATATACATTTATCTCATTTAATCCACATAGCAGTCCAGTTAATTCCCTTATCTTGATGTGCCAGGTGAAGGAACCAAGTCTTGAGCTGGTGTAGTAACTTACTAAGTCACACACCTAGAGGTTTATAATGCCATAACTTTACTGTTTGTATATTATCAGAAACCAGATTCTGTTATCATGAAACGTATTATGTTCCTGGATCTCTGTTCTTTATTATCACCAAAAACATCTTCATCATTTCCTATTGATTAGTTTATTCCTTCCTATGATAAGCCTGTGTCCTTTACTTTAGCCTACATACCTGCTTGATTTAGGATTTGTAAATATGTATCTATCCATTTTAACTGTCAGGAAATTCATGCTATTGATTTTCTGGTTAACAGGTATAATAAAGAGAAATGTGATTTACACAGGTTATTTTACAGCATTATTGTGCAACTTTGAAAGCAAACACATTCATTTGATATGCCTTCAATAAGCAAAAGGCCAGTGGTCCTAAATTCCTTGATACCATTGAGAAAAAAATTATCAAATATAATAGGTTTACTAATATTTTTTCTCATTAAATCACACATGGATTTATACTATACAAAGGGAAGGCCTGTATATCTGTGGTAGAATCAGGCATGGCTGAAAGATGAAGTCATTCATAGCTGTCAGGGGATATTAATAATATGACTTCTAAGAGTGGAAGTGCTGTTCTCTCTCTGTCCACCTGCCAAAAGGATTGCAGAGAGGGCACAGAAAGCAAGATAGTCTGCAGCTGCACTAATATGTCAGCTCCAAAATGATCTGAAATTGGAAGAAAGTAGAATTATTGATTTTTTTAATGTTTATTTTTACTTTATTTTACTTTACAATACTGTATTGATTTCGCCATACATTGACATGAATCCACCACGGGTGTACATGCGATCCCAAACATGAACCCCCCTCCCACCTCCCTCCCCACAACATCCCTCTGGGTCATCCCCATGCACCAGCCCCAAGCATGCTGTATCCTGCATCAGACATAGACTGGTGATTCAATTCTTACATGATAGTATACATTTGATATTCTGATATGTCAGATCCAGCTGTGACCAAATCCAGTCTTTTGAGAAAAATGGAGAATTCAGAAACAAAGTAAATTAAATTGGCATTCTTCCTCCTGTTCATAGCTAAATTTATATTTTCTATTTGAAGATAGTAGATAGGTAATGAAAAGCAGATATTTCACAAAGTAGATAAACCTGTATGCAGAATGCAACTAAAGTTGCTATTTAGGACAGTATTTGAGCTTGAAAACCTTTAACTTAAAGACTTAAGCAACACAAAAATAAGTTGCACTTATTTTTCAGGTTATAGATAGAATGAAAATAAAATTGCCAATCATTCCAGAGTTTTCCTTTAATGCTTCATGGATTGTGTTTTATAAACTTGTGCTACTCTCTCACTAAGTGGAATTTATGTAACTCTAGAGGACACAACGGTGATTTTGGCTCTTTGGTTGTGGTCCTTTTGAATCCCTACCCTTTACCACTCGCATGTGTACTGCAGTGGGTTGTCATGCCCTCCTCCAGGGAATCTTCCCTACCCGGGGATCAAACCCGCATCTCTTATGTCTCCTGCATTGGCAGTTGGGTTCTTTACCACTAGCACCACCTGGGAAGCACTTATCATTCACATACCCTGCCCAAATCCTAGCAAATGCCCCTGTATCAGAAAGAAAATGGGAGCTACATAACATAAACTCTTCAGCTTTCTGCCCCATCACCCATAAATTTATCTACTTCTGTATACTTACTTCACTTATGGAGGGAAAGTGTCAAGACCTATTGTTTTCTGGTGCTCTGTAACCCATCTCCTCCGATTATCTACCTCTAGTTTCTTATTATATGTTTTATCATTTGATCTCTTCTTAGCTATTAATCTCTTGAACTTCACTGGTTTCTTTTTCTCAATTTACACATATTCATTAATTCAACAACTCTTTATCAAGACTCTGACAGCAGGCTCTTTTCTAGGCACTGGAAATATGGTATTGATTGAAACGGACAAAAATATATATTTCTGTGGAGGTTAGAGTCTGGTGAGCAGAGAATAGATTTTAAAATTAAATAAATATGTAATACAGAAGATGATAGGGACCAATGAGGCATTCACTGTAAAATATGGTAATCTAGGAAGGCTTCACTAAAGTGATATGTGTACAAAAGCAGCTAAAGTGTAAAACACGCTGATCTGGGGAAGAACATTTTAGCAGGTGAAACACGTAGTAGACAGATCTTGAGAGGAGCATGCCTGCCATATGCAAAAACAACTAAGCCAAGTGGCTGGAGCAGTCAGTGAGTGAGGGTGGTGCAGATTCTGCATAGTATTTGGGCAATTATATAAACTGTAAAATAATAAAAATGTATGGTTGATAAAAAGGGGAAATATAGAATCTTAAGAATGCTCAATTAATATAAAAGAAGGCAAAAGGGAAATTAAAAAAGAACAAATGGAATAAAGACAGCTAGAAAGTTGTAGACTTTACTACAACCTATTGATAATCATATAAATGCTTTAAACCCACCACGTAAAAGACATATATTGTCATATTGGAAATAACAGAAAGATCCAATTCTGTACTTTCTACAAGAAACCTATTTAAAACATAGAAAAAATAAAAAGGGTAAAATATTAGGACTGAAAAATATATACCATGTAAATAATAAAGAAAGCTAGAGTAGTTGGATGAATATCAATTAAATAAGACTTCATAACAGGAAACAGCACCAGAAGTAAAGAATATTTCATAACACAAAGGAGTCAATTCTCAAGAAGGCTTATCTATTATAAATAGGTATGTACCAAAAGAAGAGCAAAAATGGAAAGAATTTAGGAGAAATAAGCAAATATACAATTTTAGTTAAAGATTTCAACTGTCCTCTCATTAACCAAGACAGAAATTAAACTTGCATATAGATGACCTGAATAATACAAACCAAGTCAATCCAATTGACATTTATAGTACACACCTCTCCACACATGTACACACTCACACATGCAGTGCAATATATATATATATTGCAAATACACAAGGAATAATCACTAAATTTACCATATTCTGGGCCACAAGATAAACCTTACAAACTTAAAATAGTAGAAAGCATACAAAATGTGTTCTTAGATCCTAGAGGAGTTACACTAGAAATAATAAATTTCCAGAAAGTACCCAAACCTCTTAACTCTTTGTTGACTTACCTGCAGCCCCCTTTAGATACGCTTCTACCACCCTCACATCCTGTGGCTAAGAGTCAACAGAGTACTATAATTGAATCCGCTGATCATTCCTCATTGGTTTTAGCTTTTATTTTCACTCATGCTCCTGTATTTTTGACGTGAGATTGATCTTGATTTCTTTATCTGGACCCTTGGTATTATTTTAGGACTCTGATTAAATACCATTGCCTCCTTTCTCTCTCCATTCCTTTCAGTGGGATGCCCAATACAAGTATGATCCCCTAACTTTTGTTGCTTGACCCAAGGTCCATAAGATTAATATTTGGTAGTAATGTCTTCCCAGAAATGTCAGTCTCTCTCTAGCTTACACTCATACTGTATCTTGCTCGAGATTAAATGAAATATATAAAGAGCTGATGCAATCCTTAGCATGTGGCAAGTTTGCAGTAAGTACTAGTTGTTAGTATAACTTTTTAAATCTTTTTCTTGTTTTATTGATATATTTGTTCTGTTTTAATTTCTGGCTTCTCACCCAAGCTTGTTTTATCTTTGTACTGACTATTGATATGATCACCAGGCCCCAAGTTATTCAAATTATAAACCTGGAAGTTGTCTTCAATGCCTGTTTTTCTCCACTTATTAACTACTAGAGTTTATGACATATTTTGAGTGCCTATCATATTTTTTATCATCCTCTCAGTTCCTGTTGCTCTTATCTCTTTGTACCTTGCCTGAGCTAGTGTATTAATTTCTTAACTAGATTCATTTTCTTGAAGTCATCCCCTACTGTGACTCTGGAAGTGTATTTCCAAAATGAGATATGATCTCATGTTTAAGATACATTATTCATTGTCTTTGGGAGGCACATGATCCTTCATTATATCATCCTTCTGAGTCAGTTCAGTTCAATTCAGTTCAGTCGTTCAGTCATGTCTGACTCTTTGCAACCCCATGAACCACAGCACGCCAGGCCTCCCTGTCCATCACCAACTCCCAGAGTCCACCCAAACCCATGTCCATTAAGTCAGCGATGCCATCCAACTATCTCATCGTCTGTAGTCCCCGTCTCTCCTGCCTTCTATCCTTCCCAACATCAGGGTCATTTCAAATGAGTCAGTTCTTTGCATCAGGTGGCCAAAGAATTGGAGTTTCAGGTTCAGCATCTATCTTTCCAATGAACACCCAAGACTGATTTCCTTTAGGATGGACTGGCTGGAACTCATTGCAGTCCAGGGGACTCTCAAGAGTCTTCTCCAACACCACAGTTCAAAAGCATCAATTCTTCAGCCCTCAGCTTTCTTTATAGTCCTACTCTCACATCCATACATGACCACTGGAAAAACCATAGACTTGACTAGATGGACCTTTGTTGACAAAGTAATGTCTCTGCTCTTAATATGCTCTCTAGGTTGGTCATAACTTTCCTTCCAAGGAGTAAGTGTATTTTAATTTCATGGCTGCAGTCACCATCTGCAGTGATTGTGGAGCCCAGAAAAATAAAGTCAGCCACTGTTTCTACTGTTACCCCATCTATTTCCCATGAAATGATGGGACTGGATTCCATGATCTTAGTTTTCTGAATGTTGAGCTTCAAGCCAACTTTTTCACTCTCCTCTTTCACTTTCATCAAGAGGCTTTTTAGTTCTTCACTTTCTGCCATAAGGGTGATGTCATCTCCATATCTGAGGTTATTGATATTTCTCCCGGCAACCTTGATTCCAGCTTGTGCTTCCTCCAGCCCAGCGTTTCTCATGATGTACTCTGCATATAAGTTAAATAAGCAGGGTGACAATATACAGCCTTGACGTACTCCTTTTCCTATTTGGAACCAGTCTGTTGTTTTATGTCCAGTTCTAACTGTTGCTTCCTGACCTGCATACAGGTTTCTCAAGAGGCAGGTCAGGTGGTCTTGTATTCCCATCTCTTTCAGAATTTTCTGCAGTTTATTGTGATCCACAGGTTCAAAGCCTTTGGGATAGTCAATAAAACAGAAATAGATGTTTTTCTGGAACTCTCTTGCTTTTTCCATGATCCAGCAGATGTTGGCAATTTGATCTCTGGTTCCTCTGCCTTTTCTAAAACCAACCTGAACATCTGGAAGTTCACAGTTTATGTATTGCTGAAGCCTGGCTTGGAGAATTTTGAGCATTACTTTGCTAGCGTGTGAGATGAGTGCATTTGTGCGGTAGTTTGAGCATTCTTTGGCATTGCCTTTCTTTGGGATTGGAATGAAAACTGACCTTTCCCAGTCCTGTGGCCATTGCTGAGAGTAACCAGCCTCATTCTGATTATTACATCAAATGAATTCATCAGTGACACAGCATTTCTTCCATATTATTCACATCTTTTTGCTTTCAGCCTTCCTTGGGAGCTCAGATGGTAAAAATCCACCTGCAATAGAGGAGCTGCAGTTTGGTCCCTGGGTCAGGAAGATCCCCTGCAGAAGGGAATGGCTAACCACTCTAGTATTCTTGCCTGGAGAATTCCATGGACAGAGGAGCCTGGTGGAATATAGCCCATGGAGTTGCAAAGAGTCAGACATGACTGAGCAACTAACATTTTAAATTTTCTGCTTTGGTACATAGTTTTTGATAGCAAAAGTCTTATACCTCTAGTTTGTTGGCATGAACACAATTTATATTCCTCATTTCCAAAGCCTTCACTAATAGTTAACTGCTACTCTATCTTCTCTAGCGATGATACAGCATATATCCCATCAAACTGTTGACTAACAAGGATGTTGTTATTTTAAATTCATGCGTTTTTTTTTTTCCACTAGATTTTGAGTTCTTTGAATTCAAACATGGCTAGCATCTTCTTAATCTGATTATTTAACCCTTTATCCAATCCTGGACACATGGAAGATTGTTAGTATAAGAATGATGACTAAACAGGATAAAATAGAATAGGTTGAATCAGGTTCAGTTAGCTCCCATGGAACTTTCTGGACTTATGATTCCATAATACACTGAAATTGAGTAGAAACAGATAAACATTTAGAATTTGTTGAAATTATCTAGATGTATAAAACATACCAAATATTATGTAGTTTCTTCATTTTCAAAGCATTAAACTAATCCAAAAATTCTTTGTCTGGATTTTCTAGCATCGTCCCATAGGTAGTCTGTACATGTATTTGAATTTAAATGTTTCTGAATTTATATACATAATATTTATTCTTTTACTTCAAAAATTTGTATAAATTTGAACTATCAATCTTTAGCTACAGAAAAAAAAGGTGTTCTGTGTATAAAATGTAATTCTGTATATTTTATTGAGTATTGAAATGTTAGCTGTTGTAAATTTATCTGAGATGTGCTGAAACATGGTCAGTGATGAAGTCCTTAAGCAAGAAATTTTGAACTAAATGAGATAAATTACCCCAAAATTGTCTGTTGATTACAGTGGCTATTTGACCTCTTTATTTGATTATTCAGTTCAGTTCAGTCACTCAGTCGTGTCTGATTCTTTGCGACCTCATGAATTCCAGCACGCCAGACCTCCCTGTCCATCACCAACTCACGGAGTTCACTCTAACTCATGTTCATCAAGTCGGTGATGCCATCCAGCCATCTCATCCTCTGTCGTCCCCTTTTCCTCCTGCCCCCAATCCCTCCCAGCTTCAGAGTCTTTTCCAATGAGTCAACTCTTCTCATGAGGTGGCCAAAGTACTGGAGCTTCAGCTTTAGCATCATTCCTTCTAAAGAACACCCAGGGCTGATCTCCTTCAGAATGGATTGGTTGGATCTCCTTGCAGTCCAAGGGACTCTTAAGAGTCTTCTCCAACACCACAGTTCAAAAGCATCAATTCTTCAGTGCTCAGCTCTCTTCACAGTCCACCTCTCACATCCATACATGACCACTGAAAAACTGTAGCCTTGACTAGACGGACTTTGATTATACCAGGATCCAAAATTGGATGTAGAGTAGACCACTGTTGGTGTATACAAACTAATTGTGTAATCAGCTATCTTTGTGCCCACATATTGTAAGGGCTGGGCTTGTGATTCTTCCTTCTGAAGAGTTACAATAGCAATATTCTTAGATTCGGTAAATCAACATTTTTGAGTTCTTACTATGTGGAGTACATTTGAAGATTTATTTAGAAAGAGTCTCTGTTTGCTATACACTAACATTAATAGCTTGATGTCAAGACAATAACATTGTTACTGCTCCTAATTTTGAGACCATCAACAACAGTAATATTTTATGTTTATGTAGGCAGAGGAACCAGAAATCAAATTGCCAACATTTGCTGGATCATTGAAAAGGCAAGAGAGTGTCAGAAAAAAACCATTTATTTCTGCTTTATTGACTATGCCAAAGACTTTGACTGTGTGGACCACAACAAACTCTGGAAAATTCTGAAAGAGATGGGAATACCAGACCACCTGACCTGCCTCTTGAGAAATCTGTATGCAGGTCAGGATGTAACAGTTAGAACTGGACATGGAACAACAGACTGGTTCCAAATAGGGAAAGGAGTATGGCAAGGCTGTATATTGTCACCCTGCTTATTTAGCTTATATGCAAAGTGCATCATGAGAAATGCTGGGTTGGAAGAAACACAAGCTGGAATCAAGATTGCTGAGAGAAATATCAATAGCCTCAGATATGCAGACGACACCATCCTTATGGCAGAAACTGAAGAAGAAATAAAGAGCTTCTTGATGATAGTGAGAGAGGAGTATGAAAATGTTGGCTTAAAGCTCATCATTCAGAAAACTAAGATCACGGCATCCAGTCCCATCATTTCATGGCAAATATATGGGGAAACAGTGGCAGGCTTTATTTTTGGCAGCTCCAGAATCACTGCACATGGTGATTGCAACCATGAAATTAAAAGATGCTACCTCTTTGAAGGGAAAGTTATGACCAACCTAGACAGCATATTAAAAAGCAGAGACATTACTTTGTCAACAAAGGTCTGTCTAGTAAACGCTATGGTTTTTCGAGTGATCATGTGTGGATGTGAGAGTTGGACTGTGAAGAAAGCTGAGTGCCGAAGAATTGATGCTTTTGAATTGTGGTGTTGGAGAAGACTCTTGAGAGTCCCTTGGACTGCAAGGAGATCCAGCCAGTCCATCCTAAAGGAAATCAGTCCTGGGTGTTCACTGGAAGGACTGACGCTGAACTTCAAACTCCAATCTTTTGGCCACCTGATGTGAAGAACTGACTCATTTGAAAAGACCCTGTTGCTGGGAAAGATTGAAGGTGGGAGGAGAAGGGGACAACAGAGGATGAGATGGTTGGACGGCATCACTGACTCAATGGACATGGGTTCGGATACACTCTGGGAGTTGGTGATGGACAGGCAGGCCTGGCGTGCTCAGTCCATGGGATCTCAAAGAGTCGAACATGACTGAGCGACTGAACTGAACTGATGCATCTAACACCATTCCAAAGAATTTTATGCATTATTAAAATTTAAAAATCACAAAAAACTCTTGTACTGCTATAGTTACTTTCTCTATGTAACCACAAAGTAAAGTCCTATGAATTTTAACAAACATCCAAAATCACACAGTTATTTAGCAGAGTCAGATACAACTTAGTGACTAAACAATAATTAAGTAATAGAGCTAGAATTTCTACAGTCTTGTGCCGGAACTTGTTCTCCTTATCATTGTAGCCCATTTCCTCCTTTCTGTATTTTCTATTGTACCTGCTTACTTAAACAATCCCCTTGAAAATCCAATTTGATAGCAAAATCCAGAATTATTCAAGTTTACTCAAGGTATTTTTCCTGTACACATTTTTTAAAATGTATTGATTAAAGTTTTGCATCTTTGGAACTCAATACACAAACTGAAACCCTGCTTGCATATATAAATCAATTAGCCTACCCACATATGCATCAGGCTTAAAATGATGGCTTTTGTTGAATTTTTGCCAAGTTAATTAGACTAAAATATTCTCAATATCTTGCAAATGTGTCCAATTAAAATAGCCATACAGTAATAATAAATGTCTGGCTGTAGTCCACATAAGTTTTTTAATATATGTTTTTGTAATACACCTTCATTTTTACCTTATTTTAAAGTTTCTCTTCATGATACCTTGGACATTCACAAAATTTTGAAATAACTGCATTCAGTCTGAATGAATAGGACTGAAAATTTATGATGAAGTCATATGACTATACAAAAGTGAAGTCATGTGATGACTTTCTTTGATTGTAAGAAAAAGCCTTTTAGAAAATCAGTTGAGCATTTTTTTCTCTCTCCGTTTCAATGTAGACCATCACTACTTTAGTTATAGCTTACATTAGATTTTGTATAGAAAGAGGAAAAGTAAAGATTTGCTTGAAAATGTCTTCAACAGTTGATTAATTGAAAAAACAACCTCAGTAGGAATAATTCTAACCCTAGCTTTCCCAAAGAATCAGCAATTTTAAAATACAGAACACCTTCAAATAAAGATATATTGAAGCCATGAATATTTAGGCTAATATAAACACATTAATTTCAAGGTGGATCGATCTAGAAGAAACTGAATTCAGATGGTTTTAGGTATAGAGTTCATAAAATCTGCAATATACTTGAGGGTATAAAGCAGTGAAGCAACGAGTATCATAAAGTAACTTTTTTTGCAACACAAGATTTGAATAGGGGTGGCACAAATCCCTAAGCAAAAAGTGTATAGTGAAGTTTATGATTTAACGAAACTGCTTGATTATTAGAGTTCATTTTGAGCTTCAGTGATTTTATTTTCTTTGGGTGAATCTGTTTACAGAGAAACAAGAAGCCCTTGATGTGACTGATTTGTTACCTTCCAAAATATCTAAGTATGTTTTAGGTATGATGATAATTTCTTGATTGACTCCAATAGGCTATAATATGCAATTTATGTCTCCAGCACCGAGATTATATTAAACATTGAAAATGCCACATTGTTTGAGAGATTTTAAATAAAAGGTCCTCATTCATAATAATTTCTAAAATGCACATCCTTGCCTGTTAGGATATAAGTATAGATGCAAAACCACTGATTTGTGGGTCACATGGCTGTGGTTCTAATCCTGAGGTCTTTGCCTCTCTGAATTTTAGTTTATTCTTTCCTAAAAATAGAAAAACATATTATATCATGTGGCTGTTTTGAGTAAAGAAAAAAAATTATGTCAAGGAGCTTTGCAAATTGCCCTTAGTAGGCAAGTTTTAATTATTCTAGTCATTTTTCATAATAGATATATAGTTATTAACCTAAACTTTGTTAAAGTTAATAATAATAATATATATTACTACAAACAAACCAAATGGAGGTGATGAAATTCCAGTTGAGCTATTTCAAATCCTAAAAGATGATGCTGTAGGTGCTGCATGTAATATGCCAGTAAACTTGGAAAATTCAGCAGTGGCCACAAGACTGGAAAAGGTCAATATTCATTCCAATCCCAAAGAAGGGCAATGCCAAAGAATGTTCAAACTACTGCACAATTGCACTCATCTCCCATGCTAGCAAAGTAATGCTCAAAATTCTTCAAGCCAGGCTTCAACAGTTTGTCAACCATTGACTTCCAGATGTTCAAGCTGGATTTAGAAAAGGGAGAGGAACCAGAGATCAAATTGCCAACATCCACTGGATCATAGAAAAAGTGAGGGAATTCCAGAAAAAAAAAAAAAATCTGTTTCATTGACTATGATAAAGTCTTTGACTGTGTGGGTCACAATAAACTGTGGAAAATCCTTAAAAGATAAGAATACCAGTCTCCTGAGAAATCTGTTTGTAGGCCAAGAAGCAATAGTTAGAACTGGACATGGAACAATGGACTGTTTCCAAATTGGGAAAGGAGTACATCAAGGCTATATATTATTACCCTGCTTATATACCTTCTATGCAGAGTACATCATGTAAAATGCCAGGCTGGATGAAGCTCAAGCTGGAATCAAGAATGCTGGGAGAAATATCAATAACCTCATGTATGCACTTGACAGCAACCTAATGGCTGAAAGTGAAGAGAAATTAAACAGCCTCTTGATGAAGTGAAAGAGGAGAATGAAAAAGCTGGCTTAAAACTCAACATTCAAAAAACTAAGATCATGGCATTCAGTCCCATCACTTGATGGCAAATACATGGGGAAACTGGAAATAATGACAAATTTTATTTTTGGGGCTCCAAAATCACTGCAGATAATGACTGCTGCCATGAAATTAAAAGATGCTTGCTCCTTGGAAGAAAAGTTTTGACAAACTTAGACAGCCTGTTAAAATGCAGAGACATCACTTTGCTGATATAGTCAAAGCCATGATTTTTCCAGCAGTCATGTATGGATGTGAGAATTGGGCCATAAAGAAAGCTGAGCACCAAAGAATTGATGCTTTTGAACTGTGGTGCTGGAGAAGACTCTTTTGGGAGTCCCTTGGACTGCAAGGAGATCAAACCAATCAATCCTAAAGGAAAACAACCCTGAATATTCTTTGGAAGTATTAATGCTGAAGCCCCAATACTCTGCCACCTGATGCGAAGAGTCACTCATTGAAAAAGACATTGATGCTGGGAAAGATTGAGGGCAAGAGGAGAAAGGGGCAACAGAGGCTGAGATGGTTGGCATCATCAATTCAACGAACGTGAGTTTGAACAAACTCTGGGAGATAGTGAAGGACACCAAAGCCTGGCATCCTGCAGTCCATGGGGTTGCAGAGGCAGCACAACTGAGCGACTGAACAAGAAAAGTTTGTACAGCCAGAAAGTCATTTCTACTCTCCTTCTAATATCCAGGTTTTCTCTTGCCAGACCCTTGAGCAAGTTTTCCAGTTTTGGTTAATTCATCTGTGTCTTATTGAAGGTCATCTATCCGCAGGGATAGGGCAGAACAGGAAAGGACAGTGAAGAGATGGTGAAAGACAGGGAAGCCTGGAAGTGATGCAGTCCATGGGGTTGTAAAGAGTCGGACACAACTGAGTGACTGAACAACATCTTTCCACAACAAGTTACTACTTATTTAACCCTCTCTTTTGGAAACTCCCAAGCTTCATCTACCTATTTAAGTAACTTCTGATTGAGCTGAGTGAAACCTGTGTTTGAGAAAACTGATCATTTCATTTATTTATTTATTTGCTTTGTAATCAGTATATTAAAGAGACATTCATACATTTCAAGAATTGCTTAAATTCTGATACCAGATTTAAGGTTGTGAACATATGACTTTAAACATACAATTAAAACTAGGAAAAGGAGTGCGTCAAGGCTGTATATTGTCACCCTGCTTATTTAACTTCTATGCAGAGTACGTCATGAGAAACGCTGGACTGGAAGAAACACAAGCTGGAATCAAGATTGCCGGGAGAAATATCAATAACCTCAGATATGCAGATGACACCACCCTTATGGCAGAAAGTGAAGAGGAACTAAAAAGCCTCTTGATGAAAGTGAAAGTGGAGAGTGAAAAAGTTGGCTTAAAGCTCAACATTCAGAAAATGAAGATCATGGCATCCAGTCCCATCACTTCATGGGAAATAGATGGGGAAAGAGTGGAAACAGTGTCAGACTTTATTTTGGGGGGCTCCAAAATCACTGCAGATGGTGACTGCAGCCATGAAATTAAAAGATGCTTACTCCTTGGAAGAAAGGTTATGACCAACCTAGATAGCATATTCAAAAGCAGAGACATTACTTTGCCAACTAAGGTCTGTCTAGTCAAGGTTATGGTTTTTCCAGTGGTCATGTATGGATGTGAGATTTGGACTGTGAAGAAGGCTGAGCGCCAAAGAATTGATGCTTTTGAACTGTGGTGTTGGAGAAGACTCTTGAGAGTCCCTTGGACTGCAAGGAGATCCAGCCAGTCCATTGTGAAGGAGATCAGCCCTGGGATTTCTTTGGAATGAATGATGCTAAAGCTGAAGCTCCAGTAATTTGGCCACCTCATGCAAAGAGTTGACTCATTGGAAAAGACTTTGATGCTGGGAGGGATTGGGGGCAGGAGGAGAAGGGGACAACAGAGGATGAGATGACTGGATGGCATCACTGACTCACTGGACATGAGTCTGAGTGAACTCCGGGAGTTGGTGATGGACAGGGAGGCCTGGCGTGCTGCGATTCATGGGGTCGCAAAGAGTTGGACACGACTGAGCTACTGAACTGAACTGAACTGAAACCTATTCATCATAATTTGCTATACTACGAACATTAAGTTACAGTTACTCTGGAGCATAAGTTAAATGCTTTAAAGTAACCCTGTAACATATCTACAAAAACACCTTCCTATCTCATACATGCAAATTACTTCTCCATGTAAAGGTCTCATCACTCTAAGCTCTAAGTTTCCCTGCTCCAGAAGTCACTACTCTAAGGCTTACTGTGGTCCAAAGTGGAGGGGCGCAGCAAAAAAGTAACCAGGACCAATAGCTATATGTATTAATAAAAGATGGCACAGCAGAAGAAGGGAATGCAATTCTACAAGTGCAAGCCCTCAAGAAGCAGCAAGTTATGATAAACCCCTTCTTTACAAAGGTATCATTTCTATCACTGATACCACAGGCTAAATTAAATTATACAGCATGCCATCTTCAAGTAACAGTTGAAGCAATAGAATAAATGCAAAAGCATCACAATGAGTCCCACTTACTACAACTATACAGACCAACACTTCTCTACATTAATTTCTTTGTCTGACTGCCAGTTAAACACAGTTCTAATTTCATACCTTAACAATTAAGGGTTATACACTGAAGTCAATACATATACCTGGCATTTCAGTCTAAGCTATTCCATGTACATAGCTGAAATCAATCACAAAGTATGGCCTAACAAATGCTAGGGGAAATTTTTTAAAGTCGTTTTTGCAAGTATTAAACTTATCTTGCACACTGAAGTCATCATACATACAGGGCAAAGTCAGAGCTTTTATATTCGAGTTTATTCTTGATTTAACTTTTAAACACTACTATAGTTGAATATTAAAACAAAAGCAAGTAGTGAGCATATTATGATTATAGTCCTTCACTCAATCACTACTGCAAATAAAATACCAGCAGTGAGTGTTATTCACAGGCCCTACTAAGAAGTCTGACACTGAACACCACCCCAAGGATGATGTTCATCATCTTCATATGCTTCTCCATTGTAATGGTGCCGTCTTTCCTGATTTGGATCAAAGTCCACTAATTCTACCTGGTCCATTTCATCAGTCTCTTCTATTCCTTCCTCTCAGGCAGAAGTTTTTCCAGCAAAGAGAGTTTATCAGGAGAGAGAAAGCCATTCTCAGGAAAGTTTACCTTAAATTCAATGATTAGGTGACCCTTTTCATATGGCCTACAATAAATAGGCATGCCTTCATTTAGCACACACTTGATATCTCCATGCTTGACAATCTGACCTGGATGAGAAGTGATGACTATGGTTCAGTTGTCAAGGGTAGATATTGGCTTCTGGAAGCCACACAATGCCTCAACCAGCTGTATGTCCATACACATGGAAAGGTCTTCTCGTCGAGTAAAAACAGCATGGTCCTTCTGATCTAAAACAATGACAATATCTCCTGGCTCCAGTCCTGGTACTTGGTCTCCTTCACCATGGAATGTTATCTTCTGGCCATCTTTCATGCCTTTGTCAATATGAACTTCTAGAATTTTCTTTTCTCGAACTATCTTCCTTCCGTTGCAGCTTTTACATCTATCTTTAGGACTGATCCCCTCCCCATGGCCCTGGCATTCCATGCAGACAGACTGAATTTGCTGAACCATTCCAGTCCTATCTGATGAATTCTTATTTGCATTCCAGTACCTTGGCAATTGGGACAGCATTCTACTGCTCCTTTCTTACCACCTCGGCCTTCACATTTGTCACAAATCACATTCTTTTGCAGAGCTAGTTTTCTTGTTGCACCATTATATAAATCTTCTAAAGTTACTGTAAGTTGATGCACAACGTTTTTACCTCTCCTCTCTCTCTGCATCCTGCCTCCTCCTCTGAAAAACATATCAAAGATGTCCATGGGGGAGCCAAAACCACCACCTGCTCCACCTTCTTTAATTGCCTGTTCGCCTCCGTTGTCATATAATTCCCTTTTCTTTGCATCAGAGAGCACTTCGTAAGCTTGAGAAATCTGTTTAAACTTCTTGCCTTCATTTGGATTCTTATTAGGGTGGTACTTCAAGGCCAGTTTCCTATAAGCCTTTTTCAATTCTTCTTGGGTGGCATTGGGTTTGACCCCCAAAACATCATAGTAAGTGGTTTCTTTCACCATTTTCTACAGCCGGTGAGCGGCCGATGCCAGTGTTGGGGAGCGGGAAGGAGTGCGTTGCTGTGCGCAGCCCGGGCAGCCGCCACTCCTCTGCCTTTCACCGAGCGTTCCGGAAAGTTCCCTGATCATTTTAAAAACACAAAATTCTTACATATTTGAAAGGGATCCTAAAGTCAGAGGGAGAAAAACCAAAATATTTGTTTGAGCTTGCAATCTTTTACTAGGATATCATCATTTAATACAATATTGTGTGTTTGCTTATTTGATACGGTAAAATATTCTGCTATACATCAACAGATCCTGACAATCTTTCTAATGGAGTGCTATAAATAACTTATGAAAAGAATTACTACAAAAAGACATTTTTATTTAATTCTTTTTGATCTTAACATTGATTGATATCAATAAAGGGATCTGATATGTCAAATAATTAGAGAAGAGTTGATTAACTCTTTACAGAAGTAATCCCAGATTACCTGAAGGGCAAAATCAAATTTTTAATTTGATAACTTTAAGACCAATTGGGAAAAATCACAATTTTACAAAAATGTAATAGTCATTTTGAGGTATCCAAATTGATACAATGTTTTAAAATACTTTTATGTATTATATTAGACCTTACAGAACACAGTATTTATCAAATTTATTAAATTAGCAATTCAGTTCAATTCAGTTCAGTTCAGTTGCTCAGTTGTGTCCGACTCTTTGTGACCCCATGAATCGCAGCACACCAGGCCTCCCTGTCCATTACCAACTCCCGGAGTTCACTCAGATTCACATGAAGTGAGTCAGTGATGCCATCCAGCCATCTCATCCTCTGTTGTCCCCTTCCCCTCCTGCCCCCAATCCCTCCCAGCATCAGAGTCTTTTCCAATGAGTCAACTCTTCGCATGAGGTGGCCAAAGTACTGGAGTTTAACCTTTAGCATCATTCCTTCCAAAGAAATCCCAGGGCTGATCTCCTTCAGAATGGACTGGTTGGATCTCCTTGTAGTCCAAGGGACTCTCAAGAGTCTTCTCCAACACCACAGTTCAAAAGCATCAATTCTTTGGCACTCAGCCTTCTTCATAGTCCAACTCTCACATCCATACATGACCACTAGGAAAGCCATAGCCTTGATTAGATGGACCTTAGTCGGCAAAGTAATGTCTCTGCTTTTGAATATGCTATCTAGGTTGGTCATAAATTTTCTTCCAAGGTGTAAGCGTCTTTTAATTTCATGGCTGCAGTCACCATCTGCAGTGATTTTGGAGCCCCCCCAAAATAAAGCCTGACACTGTTTCCACTCTTTCCCCATCTATTTCCCATAAAGTGATGGGACCAGATGCCATGATCTTCGTTTTCTGAATGATGAGCTTTAAGCCAACTTTTTCACTCTCCACTTTCACTTTCATTAAGAGGCTTTTTGGGACTTCCCTAGTGGCTCAGATGGTAAAGCATCTGCCTACAGTGCGGGAGACCTGGGTTTGATCCCTGGGTCAGGAAGATCCTCTGGAGAAGGAAATGGCAATCCACTCCAGTACTCTTGCCTGGAGAGTCCCATGGACAGAGGAGCATAGTAGGCTACAGTCCATGGGGTTGCAAAGAGTCGGACACGACTGAGCAACTTCACTATCACTAAGAGGCTTTTTAGTTCCTCTTCACTTTCTGCCATAAGGGTGGTGTCATCTGCATATCTGAGGTTATTGATATTTTTCCCGGCAATCTTGATTCCAGCTTGTGTTTCTTCCAGTCCAGCGTTTCTCGTGATGTACTCTGCATAGAAGTTAAATTAGCAGGGTGACAATATACAGCCTTGACGTACTCCTTTTCCTATTTGGAACCAGTCTGTTGTTCCATGTACAGTTCCAACTGTTGCTTCCCGATCTGCATACAGATTTCTCAAGAGGCAGGTCAGGTGGTCTGGTATTCCCATCTCTCTCAGAATTTTCCACAGTTTATTGTGATCCACACAGTCAAAGGCTTTGGCATAGTCAATAAAACAGAAATAGATGTTTTTCTGGAATTCTTGCTTTTTCCATGATCCAGCGGATGTTGGCAATTTGATCTCTGGTTCCTCTGCCTTTTCGAAAACCAGCCTGAACATCAGGATGTTCACGGTTCACGTATTGCTGAAGCCTGGCTTGGAGAATTTTTAGCATTACTTTACTAGCATGTGAGATGAGTGCAATTGTGCAGTAGTTTGAGCATTCTTTGGCATTGCCTTTCTTTGGGATTGGAATGAAAATTGACCTTTTCCAGTCCTGTGGCCACTGCTGAGTTTTCCAAATTTGCTGGCATATTAGTGCAACACTTTCACAGCATCATCTTTCAGGATTTGAAACAGCTCAACTGGAATGCCATCACCTCCACTAGCTTTGTTCGTAGTGATGCTTTCTAAGGCCCACTTGACTTCACATTCCAAGATGTCTTGCTCTAGATGAGTGATCACACCATCGTGATTATCTTGGTCATGAAGATCTTTTTTGTACAGTTCTTCCGTGTATTCTTGCCACCTCTTCTTAATATCTTCTGCTTCTGTTAGGTCCATAACATTTTTGTCCTTTCTTTTAATTTCAATTAGATGATTCTAAACCAGTAAGGCAGAATCTACATGGTATTAGCTCTTGTGGCAGGAATAAAGAAAAGTGCTATTTTCAAATTAGCTACAAATATATTTAATTTACAAGTTTTCCAAAACTTTTCACCATTAGCATGTATTATACCATACAATCATAAAATGTTGATAATAATGTGTTAATATGAAAATTTCAGTGCAATCCATTTATATATTTACTCATCAGAAATTCACCACCAAATAACATTGTATTACTGGGTCACATAAACAAATTCTGAGGCTTTGAACACCTTTGTATCCAAATGAGATGGCATCTGTTGAGATGGATAGAATTCTCTGGGTGGTAATGTTTGGTTGCCTAGCAACCAGTCACCTGGTGTTTGGGGAATTAGGCAATGAGCAGTAAGTCTGACAAAAGAAAGAAGCCATAAGATCTTTTACAAAGGCTAATTGTATGTATATTAGCATCAGTTTTAACTCCTGCTTAAGTGTATAAAGTAAATGAAATTAGGCCAATAGAACCTTTGGTTAAGCTTCACTATAGAGAAAAATGGATCTGGCAAGAGACATTATTGATCTGCTCATATAATTTCTTTAGAGGGTAAAGATTGTATTCTTAGGATACTTCCAAGATGTTCAGTGTCTATAATATGAATTGTAATGACCTTGGGAAATATAACTTGAAGAAATGTTCTTTGAAATTATTAGCAGTAAAAAAAAAAGATGATTAGCAGTAGAAATTTGAATTTATGCAATTGATTATACTTTACTACACAGATATAGGCATAACTCATTTTATTGCACTCATTTCACTTTATTGAAATTCACAGATATTGTGTTTTTTTAAATAAATTGAAAGTTTGTGGCAACCCTTGGCTGTTAGATGATGGTTATCTTTTTTTGGCAATAAAATATTTTTTATTAAGCTATGTACATTTTTTTAAGGCATAGTGCTGTTGCGCACAATAGAGTGTAAACATACCTTTTATAGGAGCTAGGAAACCAGAAAGTTCTTGTGACTTGTTTTATTGCCATATTGCTTTATTATAATGGTCTGGAACCAAAGACAGAATATCTCTGAGATGTGCCTGTGTTTATGTTTTTAGACTAATTCTCATCACATAGTCTTTTTCCAGAAATGTTGTGACTTCTTGATATAAAAAATTTTCATGACAAAAAAGCAAAAGTCATCTAATAAAATACTACTTATTGTGCTCTTAATTGCATCTGAATTAGTTAATGCTAAAATTCTTAGATTAGTTTCTGTAACATTCAGCATGAGCTACAATTCAAACTCTTCTTTACCAATGAGAGTCTAAGATCTACTCATTATGACTTTCTTAAATCCCCTGGGAAATAAGGCAGTGTAAAATTAAATAACGATTGAGTTTTTTGAGTTTCCATAAGAATTATTATGAAAAGAAATATAAAGAAGTACTTAGCAAAATCTTTAATCTAGAGTGTGGTACCTGTATAACTATACTATAGAGAAGGTCTAGAATGTATTTCCCTCTTGTCAATGGACTTAACTGTTTACATTTAACTTAACATTTACTTTTTAAGTATCATGAATATTCAGATTTTTTAAAAATTGAGACATTTGAATGACATAAAATTTATTACTTTAGCAATTTAAAGTATACAAGTCAATGATTTTTGGTATTTTCACAAAGTTGTATGACCTTCACCACTAATAAGACATTTTTATCATCCCAAAATGTAACTCTTCATTTATTAGCAGTTACTCACCATTCTTTCCTTCCTCCCAAACCACTAGCAAGAACTAATATACTTCCTGTGTCGGTGAATTTTCTTATTCTGTATATTTCAAATAAATGTAATCATATATGGTATTTTATGTCTGGCTTCTATCATTCAGCATAACATTTTTGAGATTCATCCATGTTGTATCATCAGCACTTCAGTCCTCAAAACTGAATAATATTTCATTGTATGAATATATCACATCTTTATTCACTCACTGATTGATGAACATCTGGGTTGTTTTCACATTTTGGCTACTATGAATAATACCGATGTATCACTCATGTATAGTTTTTTGCATGGCGTATACTTTCTCTCAGGTGTATACCTCACAATGGAATTGCTGAGTAATGTTAACTCCATATTTAACTTGTTGAGGAACTGCCAAATTGTTTTTCTTACCACAACTCCACAATTTTATATTCCCATTAGCAAGGTATTAGGGTTCCAGTTGATTTACATCATTGCAATATGTTTTATTTTCTGTTTTGTTTGTGTGTTATAGCCATCCTAGTGGGCATGAAGTGATAACTTACTGTGGTTTGGTTTTCATTTCCCTAATTAGTAAAGATATTGAGCATCTTTTTATGTTATCCATTTGTGTGTATTCTTTGGAGAACTGTCTATTCAAAACTTGTGCTCATTTTTTAATTGGGTTGTTTGTCTTTTGGTTGTTGAGTTGTAAGTGTTCTTTATGTGAATAATTTTTTCTATTTCTGAAAAATATATGTGGGAATTTTGATTGGAATTTCATTGAATATGCAGATCACTCTGGATAGTATGATCATATTAACAATATTAAGCTTCCAAGGCATGAGTGCAGCCTGCCTTTCCATTATTTGTGTCATCTTTAATTTGCTTCAGCAATATTCTGTAGTTTTCACTGTACAAGTTTTTCACCATTTTGGTTAGGTTATTACTATTTTATTTCATTGTTGCAGTTGTAAATGGGGTTGTTTTCTTAATTTTGTTTCAGATTATTCATTGTTAGTGTATAACTTTTGGTACCTTTTTATAATTTTTCCCTTTTGTTGATATTATCAATTTGGTGAATCATTCTCATAGTTTCTTTTTGTTCTTATGGCATGATTTCATTTAGTTTTTGAACATATTTAAATATTTGTTTGTTTATTTAGGTGCATGAGGTCTTAGTTGTGGCATGTGGGATATTGAGTTGTGGCATGTGAACTCCTAGGTGCAGCATGTGGGATCCAGTCTGCTGACTAGGAATTGAACTTGGGCTCCCTGCATTGGGAGTGCAGAGCTCCAGCCATTGGACCATCAGGGAAGTCCCTGGACATACTAAAAATGGCTATTTTAAATTTTTGCTTAATATTTCCAATGTCTAAGCATCCTCAGAGAGAGGTCCTATTAATTTCTTTTTTGGTGTGGTACAAGTCATGCTTTCTTGTTTTCTTATTGCCTTGTAATTTTCTTTGAAACCTTGACATTTTGAATATTATAATTATGCAAACTTGGAAATTATATTCTCCTCTTCCCTTTGGCTTTTTTTTTTTGCAGCTTGTTGTTATATATTTGGTGGCTTTTCTGAACTAATTCTGTAAAACCTGTGCTCTTTCTTATGTTTGGCTGCTGAATTTTCTGTTTTGTTGCCTTAGTGATCAGCTGGTGATCCCTAAATTCTTGGAACTAAAGTACAGTCTCTCAGTTTTCAGATGGGCTCTGTGCATCATTTTGGGAGATATCTTCAGTACTCAGCCAGAAAGTTTATAGCTTTGTTGTAGCCTTCACTTCCTGCTTGTGCATAGCCTGAGAATCAGTTAAGGGGAGAATTTAGGGCCTTCTCATGTCTTTTCTGAACATGCATGCATGGCCTTTTGGATTCTTAATATTATGTTGGAGCTTTTCAAAACCTTTATTCCTCAAAGTATCTCATTCTATAATCTTCCCAAGCTTTCTGGTTAGTCTATTATTTGCCCCAACTGTCATCCATTGCCCTTAGGCAGCCATAACTAGTACTTTTGCTTTAAATTTGGTAAATACCCTTCCTCAGATAGCCACCTTTCAGCTCTGCAGAAGTTGTAAGTTAGGCAAAATGAAAGCAGTTTGATCCAAGGAGTCACCAGACAGGTCAACGTCAACCCACATCTTTGTGAATGAAGTCTATTTTAAGTCTCTCTAGTAGCACTCTCTGCTTTGGGACTGTGAGCTGTCAAGTCAAGGCCACTTTTGAGCACAGAATTGGTTAATAGGACCAATGTAAAAGTACCATGCGCTCTCAATTTTTACCAAAATTCCACCTGTTTTTCTTGTTTAAACTTTATCTTAGTTGCTTCAAACTTCTGCTATTTTCCAGAATTCCAAAAAAAAGTGCATTCTGATAGATTTTGCCAGTGTTTTTATGATTTTATGGCAAGATAGACTCAGATTTTATTGCTGTGCTATTTTTTGTTAACATTATTCTCTTCAGGATTTTAATAAATTATAACATTGAATATCTACTAATGAGAATCCAAGCTAAAATATCCATATCTTAATGCAGTGTGATATATTTTATTACATTATATATAACCTACATGGTACCCCATACCTTGACCCATTTTAATCTGTATATATTTTTATTTTTCAATAATTAGAACTTGGTATAAAAAACAGGAGAGTTAAAGCCTCTTTAACCTTCTTCATCATTGTCCTCCCCCCTTGCCAAGA
The DNA here is from genome assembly GCF_023091745.1 of Budorcas taxicolor. Lineage (NCBI taxonomy): Eukaryota > Metazoa > Chordata > Mammalia > Artiodactyla > Bovidae > Budorcas > Budorcas taxicolor. The sequence continues at coordinate 99,054,386 of NC_068920.1, read as the reverse complement.
CTCAGTGTTGGTGTAGTCAGCAGTTATCATTAGATAATATTTTCCATTTAACAATGATTACCTTCAGTATCACACACTAATAAATACCAAATGTACTTCTGTGCGTCTCTCTTCTCTGTAGGTACTTCCCCAGCATTATTAACTCTCAAATGTGGCATCCTCACATAAGAGTAGAATTGTATGGGAGATATATATTGACAAAATTGTTTTCCAAAAAATATAATTTTCTGCAGCTATACAGGGAGATACTAGAATGGTAAACAAGGACTTTTCTACTTTGAATATTGTTTAGTTTGCATATTCTCTGTATTACATATGCTTAAAGAAATTATTGACTACTGTTGAAAATAAAGTTCTAGAATACTGTTTCAACTTGTTTAATTTTAGTAAAGAGACTTTGGGAAGTTGTTCCTATTATTCAAATATATACCCTGCTGCTGCTGCTGCTAAGTCGCTTCAGTCGTGTCCGACTCTGTGCGACCCCATAAATGGCAGCCCACCAGGTTTCCCCGTCCCTGAGATTCTCCAGGCAAGAATATTGGAGTGGGTTGCCATTTCCTTCTCCAATGCATGAAAGTGAAAAGTGAAAACAGAGCTGCTCAGTCATGTCAAACTCGCAGTGACCCCAGGGACTGCAGCCTACCAGGCTCCTCCATCCATGGGATTTTTCCAGGCAAGAGTACTGGAGTGGGGTGCCATTGTCTTCTCCTAGATATTAGTAATTGATATGAAGTGTACGGTTTATAAATTTGTGATAATAAATTTGGACATTTTTTTCATATTACTGTCTCTTTAAATTATAAAAAAGTATAATCACAAAGGGGAAAATATTCAGAAATGTTGAGGATAACCTGAGGTCAAATCTATAGTAATTGACCAACCTGAGATAAACTATAAATCATATACTTTTTTCAGTACCATACATTTAAAAATAATGAGTACATGCTTGAGTGACAGATGCTTAGTGTGAATCATTTCTCTACCTAAGCACTTCATGGAGCTGATTGAATACAGTTCTGAAGTTGTACCTTAGTACATCATCTCAAGGGGACCATCATTAAAATCATTCCTTAACGTAATGGTGTAAATGGGTTCTCCAATATTTTAAGCTTGTCTCCAAGGAGGGACTTGCTTGAACTCTTTGATGTTTTATAATTAGAGAGCCTTTTTGATCTTGCTTGGTTATACCAATTTTGCATAATACTCCCCAGTCAACAATAATTCTATCATATCAAAATTACTCTGCTTTATCCTTGATGGTCATCAAAGAATATTTGTTTCAGCCAAATTAATTGCCTGTGGTATAAATGCAACCAAGGGATTAATTTCTGTGAGAAGTTTAAAAGTTGTTTCACTATCTAAGTTTAAAGTATCTATTGGGTTAACTTTACTTGAGCCTTTATTTCCAACCTTGGGAGAGAACAAAAGTCATACCACTATTCAAAATTACCTTTAACATGTATCAGAGTTTTGGAAATACCAAAATAAGTCTAGACAGCCAAAGAGAATAGAAGTGTGCTTGATTTAAAAGTAAGCTATTGATGTTTGAATTCTACAAGAAATGGAATAACCTCTGTATAAACCTGAAGAACATTTATTGAGAAGTCAGTGTTCTGAATCTCAGTAAGAGTAGTAATCAGAGGCATTCTTCTGTGAAAACACATGTCTGGATGGGTGGAGGGGAAAATGAGTTTCAAGTCAGACTCTTTTGTCTTGTTTTTCTGTTTGTTTACAGGATTATCATGTGTCTGGGGGGAATAAGAATGAAAGATGTTTGAAAACTAAGCTGAATCATGGTCATAAAGTACTTTTATTACTTAAGAGTAATAATTTTAATAATTCTTAAGAGAGTGTATTAGTATGCTGCATCAGATATAGATGTTGGAAGGAGACTTCCTAGTGGCCCCTTCTTAAGTTTGCCATCGCAGCAACATTTCTAGCCTTGTCTCACTAGTCAGGGGAGAAGAAGTCTCATTTCTCAGCTCTCCCTCTAATTCAAGTGATATTATAGGTTAAATTGAGACAAAGTAGGCTAAAGCCCAAAAAAGAAAAAAAAAAAAAAAAAAAGAATAATTTCTGAGCCACATAGCCAAATCTCAAAACCAGTATTGGCAGTAACTCTGGGGTAACTGGAATCTGCATTCAGACAAACTCATGGTTTCCTTTACATTTGACTGTGATTCTCTCATTGGATTCTTCATGTTGGCTCTACCCTCATGATCTCATCAACCCCTAAGTACTTCCCAAGAGCTTTTTCTCTTAATACCATCCCACTGGAGAGCAACATATGAATTCTTGAGGAAACAGCATGCAATACATAACATTCCATCCCTGGCTACCAAAATTTATGTCTTCTCACATGAAAAAAATCATCTCAACAATCCCCAAAGTCTCAACTCACTGCAACATCAGCTCTAAAGTCTAAAATCCAAAGGCTCATGTAAATATCTAAATCAGAAATGGGTGAGATTTAAGGTGTCCTTCACCCTGAGGCAAATTTCTCTTCAGCTGTGAGTCTGCGAAACCAAATATGTAATGTGTTTCCAAAATACAATAGTGGAACAGGCATAGGGTTGATATTCCCGTTCCAAAAGGGAGAAGTAGGAAAGAAGAAAGGGGTAATGAGTCTCAAATAAGTCTAAAACATAAGGTAAGCAGCAGTAAACCTCAAGGCTTAAGAATAAGCCTCTTTGGCTTGATGTCCTGCCATCCAATCCCACTGGGTGGCATACTACCCTCATGACAGTGTTCAGTTCAGTCTCTCAGTCATATCTTACTCTGTAACCCTACGTACTGTAGCACACCAGGCTTCCCTGTCCATCACCAATTCCCGGAGCTTGCTCAAACTCATGTCCATCAAGTTGTTGATGCCATCCAATCGCCTCATCCTCTGTTGTCCCCTTCCTCTCTTGCCTTCAATCTTGCCCAGTATCAGGGTCTTTTCCAATGAGTCAGTTTTTCCCATTAGGCAGCCAAAGTATTGGAGCTTCAGCTTTAGCATCAATCCTTCCAATGAATATTCAGGATTGATTTCCTTTAGGATGGACTGGTTGGATCTCCTTGCATTCCAAAGGACTCTTCAAGAGTTTCTCCAAAACCACAGTTCAAAAGCATCAATTCTTGGACAACTCAGCTTTCTTTATGGCCCAAGTCTCACATCCATACATGACTACTGGGAAAACCATAACTTTGACTAGACAGATCTTTGTTGGCAAAGTAATGTCTCTGCTTTTTAATATGCTGTCTAGGTTAGTCATAGCTTTTCTTTCAAGGAGCAAGCATCTTTTCATTTCATGGCTGCAGTCACCATCTGCAGTGATCTTGGAGCCCAAGAAAATAAAGTCTGACATTGTTTCCATTGTTTCCACATCTATTTGTCATGAGGTGATGGGACCGGATGCCATGATCTTAGTTTTATGAATGTTGAGTTTTAAACCAACCTTTTCACTCTCCTCTTTCACTTTCTTCAAAAGGCTCTTTAGTTCCTCTTCACTTTCTGTCATAGAGATGGTGTCATCAGCATGACAGTGTGGGACAGTCTTAAGTGACTTTCTGCAAGGGCCCTGCTCACACAGCAACTTTCTGCCTAAATTTTATGACTCTCTAGGTTTATATCAGAGAAGGCAATGGCATCCCACTCCAATACTCTTGCCTGGAAAATCCCATGGATGAAGGAGCCTGGTGGGCTGCAGGCCATGGGGTTTCTAGGAGTCGAACACGACTGAGCAACTTCACTTTCACTTTTCATTTTCATGCATTGGAGAAGGAAAGGGCAACCCACTCCAGTGTTCTTGCCTGGAGAATCCCAGGGACGGGGGAGCCTGGTGGGCTGCTCTCTATGGGGTTGCACAGAGTTGGACACGACTGAAGCAACTTAGCAGCAGCAGATTTAGATCATGTGCCCATGGTTCTTCTGAGGTCTTGAGCTTGAGGCTTTGCTGAGTGGTCCCATTCTTTGAAATCTAGGTGGAAATGATGCCCCATGGCTCTGCTGAATACAGCCCATGCTTAGTTCTCTTCAGGGGCTCAACCTTTGAGGCATTTGATAGAAGCATCCTGGCTTTTCTGGTGACCCTCTCCTTTGGAACCATTCTTCCCAACCCCTTATCCCCACCAGTCTTCTGCACACCGACTCTGTGATCGAGGGAGCAGCCTTGAGCAGCCTTCATTTCACCTTTGTAGTCATTCTTCAGTTGTCTTGAATAATGCCTGGCTTCTGCTGAAATGACTGATTCATGCTAATCTTAACAAAGAACTGCCTGTCCACATCCTTCATGTTCTTATTTTTCCCATTATGGATACGCTGAGAATTTTCCAAATCTTTAACTTCTGCCTCAATATTTGCTTAATAATTCCATCTTTCAATCATTTCTCTCTTCTCACGTTTTAAGTAGTCAAGAGAACCCAAACTGTACCTTCAACTCTTTACTTAGAAATAGTTTTACATTGATACTCAATTTTATAAGTTCCACCTTCCACAGACTATGCCAAGCCTTTGACTGTGTGGATCACAATAAACTGTAGAAAATTCTAAAACAGATGAGAATAGCAGACCACCTGACTTGCCTCTTGAGAAACCTGTATGCAGGTCAGGAAGCAACAGTTAGAACTGGACGTGGAACAACAGACTAGTTCCAAATAGGAAAAGGAATACATCTAGGCTGTATATTGTCACCCTGCTTATTTAACTTATATGCACAGTACATCATGAGGAATGCTGAGCTGGAAGAAACACAAGCTGGAATCAAGATTGCCAGGAGAAATATCAATAACCTCAGATATGCAGATGACACCACCCTCATGACAGAAAGTGAAGAGGAACTAAAAAGCCTCTTGATGAAATTGAAAGAGGAGAGTGAAAAAGTTGGCTCCAAGCTCAACATTCAGAAAACGAAGATCATGGCATCTGGTCCCATCACTTCATGGGAAAGAGATGGGGAAACAGTGGAAACAGTGTCAGACTTTATTTTTGGGGGCTCCAAAATCGCTGCAGATGGTGACTGCAGCCATGAAATTAAAAGACACTTACTCCTTGGAAGGAAAGTTATGACCAACCTAGATAGCATATTCAAAAGCAGAGACATTACTTTGCCAACAAAGATCCACCTAGTCAAAGCTATCGTTTTTCCAGCGGTCATGTATGGATGTGACAGCTGAACTATAAAGAAAGCTGAGCGCCGAAGAATTGATGCTTTTGAACTGTGGTGCTGGAGAAGACTTTTGAGGGTCCCTTGGACTTCAAGGAGATCTAACCAGTCCATCCTAAAGGAGATCAGATCCTGGGTATTCATTGGCAGGACTGATGTTGAAGCTGAAACTCCAATACTTGGGCCACCTGATGCGAAGGGCTGACGCGTTTGAAAAGACCCTGATGCTGGGAAAGATTGAGGGCAGGAGGAGAAGGGGACGACAGAGGATGAGATGGTTGGATGGGATCACCGACTCAATGGGGATGAGTTTGGGTAAATTCCGGGAGTTGATGATGGACAGGGAGGCCTGGCGTGTGGCAGTTCATGGGGTCACAAAGAGTCGGACACAACTGAGCAACTGAACTGAACTGCACTGAACTGAACCTTCCACAAAACACTGGAACATAAACACAATTTAGCCAATGTCTTTGCAACTTTATAGCAAGTATTACCTTTTCTCCAGTATCCAATAACATGCTCCTCATTTCTGTCCTAAATAACGTCAGAATCGACTTCATCATCTGTATTTCTATCAATATTTTGTTTAGGAATACTTAAGTATCCTCTAAAGAATTTGAAACTTACTCTACAGGTTTTCTTTCTGAGCTCTCTCCAGACTCTCACTTAATGATCCAGTCATGGCAATGTAGGCTTTTTCTAGCATGTACCTCAAAACTGTCCCAGCCTCTACCATTACCTGTTTCAAAGTTCCTTCTACATCTTTAGGTTATTTGTTACAGCAGCATATCCCCTTCTCAGTATTAATTTCTGTCTTAGTCAACTTGGGCAACTATGTCAAAAATGTCATTGACTAGATGGCTAATAACAGAGATTTATTTCTCAGAGTTATGGGGGTTGGCAGTCTGAAATCAGGGTGCAAGTATAGTCAAGTTCATCTTCTGGGTTGCCAAATGCTGACTTCCTAATGTATGCTCACATGGAAGAGAGCAAAGAGAAGGCAAGCTGTCCTATGAGTCTATCAGGCCCTTAATCCCATTCACGAAGTCTGTACCCTCATGATCTCTAGTCCTGATAACTTCCCAAAGACTCCGCTTCCCAACAGCATGTTGTTTCTTTTTTAAAAAAAGTATAAATTTATTTATTTTAACTGGAGGTTAGTTACTTTACAATATTTTGTGGGTTTTTCCATACATCAACATGAATCCGCCACAGGTATACATGTGTTCCCCATCCTAAACCCCCCTCCCTCCTCCCTCCCCGTATCATCCCTCTGGGTCGTCTCAGTGCACCAGCCCCAAGCATCCAGTATCATGCATCAAACCTGGACTGGCAATTAGTTTCATATGTGATATTATATATGTTTCAATTATCCCAAATCATCCCACCATCTCCCTCTCTCACAGAGTCCAAAAGACTGTTCTATACATCTGTGTCTCTTTTGCTGTCTCACATACAAGGCTATCATTTCTTTTTTCTATTGAAATATATTTGATTTACATAATTATATTAATTTCAGATGTACAACATAGTGATTCAACACTTTTATAGTTAATGCTCCATTTAAAGTTATTACCAAATAATAGGTATATTTCTCTGTTGTATGATTATACCCTGTGTTTATCTATTTTATTTATAGTAACTTGTATCTCTTAATTCCATACCCCTCTCCCCAACCTCCCCAGTGATAGCCACTAGTTCATTCTCTGTATCTAATCTGTTTATATTTTGTTATATATATTCATTTATTTTTTAGATTCCCCATGTAAGTAATAACATATTTGTCTCTGTCTGACTTATTTCACTAAGTGTGATATGGCTAAGTGATATTCTGTTATGTGTATATATGTATATATATATATATATACATATATACATACCACATCTTTTCTATGCATTCATCTGTTGATGGACATTTAGGTTGCTTCCACATCCTGGCTATTATAAGTAATGCTGCTGTGACCCTTGGGGTGCATGTATCTTTTCAAATTAGTGTTTTCATTTTCTTTGGATATATATCCAGCATACAAAAGTTCCCTTTTCTCCATATCCTCATCAATATTAACTTGTGGTCTTTTTGATAGCCATTCTAACAGGTGTGAGGTGATCATGTCTCTGTGGTTTTGATTTGTATTTATTTGATAATTAGCAATATTGAGCATCTTTCCATGTGCCTGTTGGCCATTTGTATATCTCCTTGAAAAATGCCTACTCAGGTCTTCTGCCTATTTTAAAATTGTGTTGTTTGGGTTATTTGATATGATGAATTTTCAACATTTGAGTTTGGGGACAATACAAGTCTTTGGTCTGTAGCACATGCATTTGCCACATTTTGTTTATTCTTTCACCCATTAATAAACACTTGGATTGTTTCCACCTTTTAGTTATTGTAACTAATACTGCTATGAACAAGCGTGCACAAAATTTTTCACAACCTTCTTTCAGTTATTTTGGTTATTTACCCAGAAATTGAATAGCTGGATCACATGGTCATTCTGTTTTTAATTTTCTGAGAAGCCTCCAGTTTTTATGGGGGCTGGACTATTTTACATTCCTACCAACAGTATGCAAGAGTTCTAATTTTTCCACATCCTCATCAACACGTGCTGTTTTCTGTATATTTTTTTGATAGTATCCATCTTGCTGGATGTGAGGTTATATCTCATTGTAGAAATTTCTCATTTTTAAGCTGTGTCTCCATCTCCTTCTCTCCCACTTAATGTTGTTATAATGTGAGTGAATTGAAGTGATTTTATTATGTCTAATCATGAATCTGTTGTAATTCATTTTTAATCTTTAAAAATTTAATAATTTTCCTATTTCTGTGCTGTGCTTAGTCAATCAGTCATGTCCATCTCTTTGTGACCTCATGGACTGTAGTTTGCCAGGCTCCACTGTCCATGGGGATTCTCCAGACAAGAATACTGGACTGGGTTTCCATTCCCTCCTCTAGGGGATCTTCCCAACCCAGGGATCAAAGCCAGGTCTACTGCCTTGAAGGCAGATTCTTACCATCTGAGCCATCAAGGAAGCCCCCAAATATTGGAGTGGGTAGCCTATCCGTTCTCCAGGGGATCTTCCTGAACTGGCGTCTCCTGCATTGTAGGTAGATACTTTACCAGCTGAGCTACCAGAGAAGCCTCATTTCCCAATTATTAGTGATAAATAATATGCAACCTATTCCTATGTTAAATTGTCCAGAAAGAATTATAAATGGTGGCTCTGAATTACAATGATAAATTTGTAGTGTGCATATAAGGCTAAGTTCTTAAGTACATTTCTACTTCTTTGCCTAAAAGTGTTGAGTCCTATTTTCCACTTTCTATCCGCAGTCCTTCTTTGCTACATGATTTATTTTTTTACTCTATCTATGTTAGCCTCAATCCTACTGTTGTTGTTGTCCAGTTGCTCTATTGTGTCTGATTCTTTGTGACCCCATGGACTTCAGCACACCAGGTTTCCCTATCCGTCACTATCTCCCAGAGTTTGCTCAAACTCATGCACATTGAGTTGTTCTATGGATACATCTAATCTGAGCAATTGAATCTATATTTCATAATGATTACTATCTAGTTTTGGATGTACATCAGTAACCAAATATTTATTTAATTACAATTGTGATAAATTCTGTGAAAAGAAAACACATGATGCTGTGTGGGCCTTAACAGGGACTGGAACTAAGCAAGAATGAGGAAGGGGAAAAAAGGCTTCTCTGAGAATGGACACATGTATTAAACTTGAGTGATGTTTAGTAAGATGATATGGTGTAATGATATACCAGACTATGCATGGATGGGAGAGGATTTCAGGCTAGGTTTGGAAATATTAAAAGATCCTTAAGATGGAAAGATATTCGATTTATGAACCAAATGTAAGCCTGCTTGAATGAAGCATAAAGATTAGGACAGAAATAGGTAGGCACACAGGAGGAGAGATAGGCAAGAGCTAAATATTGCAGGCTATGCTAGACCACATTTCAAAGAATTGTTTTGGGCTTTTGATCAAGATTGTACATGAGTTTATATGAAGTTCTTCAATATTAAGCAAATAGCAATGGTAAAAAACAGTATATATAAAAACAGTAGCAAACCCCCCCTCCCCCCAAATATGCAGTTGGGATCCAGAACAAACTTATTTATGCAGATCAAAAACATAACAGAAACTCAAGTAGTATAAAGCCATGAGCTTTGGTATCTGATACCTTACACTGTCAGTGGTGGCACAAAAAATTAATGGCTTCTGTAGCCTATTGGGCACACAATTCCAAAAAATAAAAATAAGAAAACACGTAATGGTGAATTAGCCTATCGAATCAACAGTCTTTATGTGAATTTGTCTGTGGAAAACAGAAGATAGAAATGAGAAAATTCATTTTAGTGAGTCTAGTGTAATATTGAGATCAAAATGACATAATAAAAACTTCAGAAAAAATTATAGAAAATCTCACCTATGAATTTGAATGGAAAAAGTCTCCCAAAATCCTAATCTATTTAACTGAGCAGTACATAAAAAAATACATTTTGACAAATTGCAGTTGATCCCAGGAAAGCAAGAATGCTTCAGTATTTAAAAATCTATCAAAATCATATATAATTAATAGATCAAATTTAAAAGTCTATATGATTATTTCTGTAGAAGCAGTAAAAAAAAATGTAATTTCAGCAATGCTTCATAGGTAAAAAAATAAAATCTCCTAGCAGATGAAAGACAGATATAGTGTGTCACTTTTTTTTTTTTTTTTAATCCATCCAATACCCATTCCTAAACACTTTTTTCTTACCTACTTCTTACTGTCCAGGTGAAAAAGCCAACCATTCACTTTTCTAATCTCTCTTGTGTAGGAATGGTCATATGACCCAGTTCTGGACAATGAAGTGAAAAGAGAATTCTGATGGAAGGATTCTAGGAATGACTTTCCTCCCTGGTAAAAGAGATATGCATTCTTTCTTTTACTGACCATGGTTGTAAGTGGATGTGATGCTTGTAATTATGGCATAAGAGAAGACCAAAGATTCTAATCCAGTACCTTGCTATCAGTGAACTGCTCCCCAAATCTAGTCCCAACGGTGTTGTTGTTCAGTCACTAAGTCATGTCCGACTCTTTTTAACCCCATGGGATGCAGCATGCCGACTCTGCCACCCTACACTATCTCCAGGAGTTTGCTCAAATTCATGTCCATTGAGTTGGTGATGCTGTCTAACCATTTCATCCTCTGCCACCCCCTTCTCCTTTTGCCTTCAGTCTTTCCCAGCATCAGGGTCTTTTCCAATGTGTCAGCTCTTCACATCAGGTGGCTAAGGTATTGGAGCTTTAGCATCAGTCCTTCCAGTGAATATTCAGGTTTCATTTCCTTTCAGTTCAGTCACTCCTTTGTGTCTGACTCTTTGTGACCCCATGGACTGCAGCATGCCAGGCTTTGCTGTCCATCACCAACTCCTGGAGCTTACTCAAACTCTTGTGCATAGAGTCAGTGATGTCATCCAACCATCTTTTCCTCTGTTGTCCCCTTCTCCTTCTGCCTTCAATTATCAACAGTATTAGGGTCTTTTCTACTGAGTCAGTTCTTCGCATCAGATGGCCAAAGTATTGAAGTTTCAGCATCAGTATTAGTCTTTCCAATGAATATTCAGGACTGATTTCGTTTAGGATAGACTGGTTGGATTCCCTTGCAGTCCAAGGGAATCTCAAGAACCTTCTCCAACACCACAGTTCAAAAGCATCTATTCTTCAGTGCTCAGTTCAGCTCAGTTCAGTTCAGTCACTCAGTCGTGTCTGACCCTTTGCAACCCCATGAATCACAGCAAGCCAGGCCTCCCTGTCCATCACGATCTCCCGGAGTTCACTTAGACTCACGACCATCAAGTCCGTGATGCTATCCAGCCATCTCATCCTCTGTCGTCCCCTTCTCCTCCTGCCCCCAATCCCTCCCAGCATCAGAGTCTTTTCCAATGAGTCAACACTTCACATGAGGTGGACAAAGTACTGGAGCTTCAGCTTTAGCATCATTCCTTCCAAAGAAATCCCAGGACTGATCTCCTTCAGAATGGACTGGTTGGATCTCCTTACAGTCCAAGGGACTCTCAGGAGTCTTCTCCAACACCGCAGTTCAAAAGCATCAATTCTTCAGCGCTCAGCCTTCTTCACAGTCCAACTCTCACATCCATACATGACCACAGGAAAAACCATAGCCTTGACTAGACGGACCTTATTTGGCAAAGTAATGTCTCTGCTTTTGAATACGCCATCTAGGTTGGTCATAACTTTTCTTCCAAGGAGTAAGCGTCTTTCAATTTCATGGCTGCAGTCACCATCTGCAGTGATTTTGGAGCCCAAAAAATAAAGTCTGACACTGTTTCCACTGTTTCTCCATCTCTTTCCCATGAAGTGATGGGACAAGATGCTATGATATTTGTTTTCTGAATGATGAGCTTTAAGCCAACTTTTTCACTCTCCACTTTCACTTTCATCAAGAGGCTTTTTAGCTCCTCTTCACTTTCTGCCATAAGGGTGGTGTCATCTCCATATCTGAGGTTATTGATATTTCTCCTGGAAATCTTGATTCCAGCTTGTGTTTCTTCCAGTCCAGCGTTTCTCATGATGTACTCTGCATAGAAGTTAAATTAGCAGGGTGACAATATACAGCCTTGACGTCCTCCTTTTCCTATTTGGAACCAGTCTGTTGTTCCATGTCCAGTTCTAACTGTTGCTTCCTGATCTGCATACAGATTTCTCAAGAGGCAGGTCAGGTGGTCTGGTATTCCCATATCTTTCAGAATTTTCCACAGTTTATTGTGATCCACACAGTCAAAGACTTTGGCATAGTCAATAAAGCAGAAATAGATGTTTTTCTGGATCTCTCTTGCTTTTTCCATGATCCAGCAGATGTTGGCAATTTGATCTCTGGTTCCTCTGCCTTTTCGAAAACCAGCTTGAACATCAGGAAGTTCACTGTTCACGTATTGCTGAAGCCTGGCTTGGAGAATTTTGAGCATGACTTTACTAGCATGTGAGATGAGTGCAATTGTGAAGTAGTTTGAGCATTCTTTGGCATTGCCTTTCTTTGGTATTGGAATGAAAACTGACCTTTTCCAGTCCTGTGGCCACTGCTGAGTTTTCCAAATTTGCTGGCATATTGAGTGGAGCACTTTCACATCATCATCTTTTAGGATTTGAAACAGCTCAACTGGAATTCCATCACCTCCACTAGCTTTGTTCGTAGTGATGCTTTCTAAGGCCCACTTGACTTCACATTCCAAGATGCCTGGCTCTAGATTAGTGATCACATCATCATGATTATCTGGGTCATGACGATCTTTTTTGTACAGTTCTTCCGTGTATTCTTGCCACCTCTTCTTAATATCTTCTGCTTCTGTTAGGTCCATACCATTTCTGTCCTTTATCGAGCCCATCTTTGCATGAAATGTTCCCTTGGTATCTCTAATTTTCTTGAAGAGATTTCTAGTCTTTGCCATTCTGTTGTTTTCCTCTATTTCTTTGCATTGATCTTGGAAGAAGGCTTTCTTATCTCTTTTTGCTATTCTTTGGAACTCTGCATTCAGATGCTTATATCTTTCCTTTTCTCCTTTGCTTTTCGCTTCTCTTCTTATCACAGCTATTTTTAAGGCCTCCCCAGACAGCCATTTTGCTTTTTTGCATTTCTTTTCCCTGGGGATGGTCTTGATCCCTGTCTCCTGTACAATGTTACGAACCTCATTCCCTAGTTCATCAGGCACTCTATCTATCAGATCTAGGCCCTTAAATCTATTTCTCACTTCCACTGTAATCATAAGGGATTTGATTTAGGTCATACCTGAATAGTCTAGCGGTTTTCCCTACTTTCTTCAATTTGAGTCTGAATTTGGCCATAAGGAGTTCATGATCTGAGCCACAGTCAGCTTCTGCTCTTGTTTTTGTTGACTGTATAGAGCTTCTCCATCTTTGACTGCAAAGAATATAATCAGTCTGATTTTGGTGTTGACCATCTGGTGATGTCCATGTGTAGAGTCTTCTCTTGTGTTGTTGGAAGAGGGTGTTTGCTATGACCTGTGCATTTTCTTGGCAAAACTCTATTCATCTTTACCCTGCTTCATTCTGCATTCCAAGGCCAAATTTGCCTGTTACTCCAGGTGTTTCTTGACTTCCTACTTTTGCATTCCAGTCTCCTATAATGAAAAGGACATCTTTTTTGGGTGTTAGTTCTAAAAGGTCTTGTAGGTCTTCATAAAACCATTCAGCTTCAGTTTCTTCAGCGTTACTGGCTGGGGCATAGACTTGGATAACTGTGATATTGAATGGTTTGCCTTGGAGACGAACAGAGACCATTCTGTCGTTTTTGAGATTGCGTCCAAGTACTGCATTTCAGACTCTTTTGTTGACCATGATGGCTACTCCATTTCTTTTGAGGGATTCCTGCCTGCAGTCGTAGATATAATGGTCATCTGAGTTAAATTCACCCATTCTAGTCCATTTTAGTTCTCTGATTCCTAGGATGTTGATGTTCACCCTTGCCATCTCTTGTTTGACCACTTCTAATTTGCCTTGATTCATGGACCTGACATTCCAGGTTCCTATGCAATATTGCTCTTTATAGCATCAGATCTTGCTTCTATCACCAGTCACATCCACAACTGGGTATTGGTTTTGCTTTGGCTCCATCCCTTCATTCTTTCTGGAGTTATTTCTCCACTGATCTCCAGTAGCATGTTGGGCACCTACTGACCTGAAGAGTTTCTCTTTTAGTATCCTATCATTTTGCCTTTTCACACTGTTCATGAGGTTCTCAAGGCAAGAAGACTGAAGTGGCTTGCCATTCCCTTCTCCAGTGGACCACATTCTGTCAGACCTCTCCACCATGACCCGCCCATCTTGGGTTGCCCTGCAGGCATGGCTTGATTTCATTAAGTTAGACAAGGCTGTGGTCCTAGTGTGATTAGATTGACTAGTTTTCTGTGAGTATGGTTTCAGTGTGTCTGCCCTCTGATGCCCTCTTGCAACACCTACCATCTTACTTGGGTTTCTCTTACCTTGGGCATGGGGTATCTCTTCAGGGTTGCCCCAGCAAAGCACACCCGCTGCTCCTTACCTTGGACAGGGGTATCTCCTTACTGCTGTCGTTCCTGACCTTCAACGTAGGATAGCTCCTCTAGACCCTCCTGTGCCTGCGCAGCCACAGATTGTCAGGTTGCTCCTCCAGGCCGCCGGCCCTGGCCTCAGGCGTGGGTGGCTCCTCCCAGCTGCTTCCCCTGGCCTTAGGCTCGGGGTGGCTCCTCAGGGTCACCGCCCCTGGCCTTTGGCACAAGGTGTCTCCTCCTAGCCGCCGCCCTGACCTCAGATGCGGGGTGTCTCCTCCCGACCACCACTGTCCTCAGACACCGGGTACCTCCTCCTGGCAGCCACTGACTTCAGACGCAGGGTAGCTCCTCTCGCCGCCACCCCTGACCTCAGACACAGGGTAGCTCCATTGGTTTTAGTTGCTGTATGAGATAATTAACTGTCTTTTTTGTAAATAACAATGCTAGATACTCTTACTTTCAGCCCAAAGTAGTCCTAACTGATAAAGTAGGAAGCTTTTTTAACCTTCAAAAAGGTATCTATTCAGATTCTTTAGCAAGTATCATGCTAGTTGAAAAAAGTTTAGCAGTCTCCCACTACATTCTGAAATGAAAAAAATGCCAGACTACAGAAACTAGTCAGTGCTACAAGATAAAGACATAATGTTAAAACATTAGAAAAGAAAAGGGAAAAATTGCCAAGAATATGATTGCTTTCATGGAAAACTGGAAAGCATATATAGAAAACTATGTAACCAGTAATATAGTTTTGCAAGTTTACTTATTTCAAGATCAACTGAAAAAAAGACTACATAGCTACTACTCACCAGTAAAAAGAAATAACATATAATACATTATAAAACACTTAGGAATCAACCTAACAGAATTTTATACACTTTTCAAAAGGAAATAATTCCAAAGTGTTACTGAAGTACTTAAGATGAATAAAAGAAGATAAGTTTTTTAATTTAGTTACTCATCTTAAAGAGACATTGATTTGTCTCAGTTTAATACTAGATTTTATATTGTCTGTTTAATGTCTACTGAAACTTTAAAATATTTATTGGGGGTCTTTAATAGCTCTTCATAAAATGAGTGAATTTACAAAAGACCAAAAATAGCTCAGACAATTTTTTTAATGGAAAATAGACCTTACCTAACTTACTTCCCAGCATAATGATTGTGATTATGTTGTTCAGCAGTTGCTTGAGATAGGCAAATAGAAAATTGGGATTTTTTAGGGAGCTGAAAGCACCTATGTGAATACTTAAATACTTATATTCCAGAGGTGTCATTAAAATTATTGGGAAAGAGTGACCAAGTATGTAAATAGTCTGGAAAATTAGTTTTCCTGATGAAGACAGTTGGATTCCTATTTCACCCTACATCAATAATTAGGTGGATGAAATAATTAGGTTTATGAGCTTGAATTAAGAAATGAGTTAAGTTTCAAAACAGCATAAATCTTAAAGGAAATTATTAATGACTTGACTATATTCAAATCAAAAGTTTCTGGTCATCAAGAGACACTATAAAAATTAAAATATAAGCCATACATGAAAGCAAATATCTGAAATATCTAAAAGTATTTGAAATGCATCTAACAAAAAGTTGGGATCTAGAATTAAGAAAGACTTCCTACATATAAATAAGAGAAAAGTAATGATACAACAAGTGAATGAACATAGGAGAGGAAGAGGGGACAGAAATGGAAGCATAACCCAGACCCATAAACATATCCTCAATTTCACTTATTATTTGGAGGACTCCATTTAATAGCTATTAAATTTGAAGAATTAAAATCCACTTTGACAATTCAGTAAGTTGATGAGAGTATAGAACTATATGAACTCTCATTTATGTTGGTGGCAGTAGAATTTAGCATGATTCAACAATGTCAATGATAGTCATACCCTTCACACTTTTTATACATCCTGGGGAGATTTTGCTAACACAGGTTTAAAAAAAGATGTTCTTGGCAATATTGCTTGTCATAGGAAAGACTGAAAATGACTTGCATATCCATTAACAAGAAAACATAAATGTTGTTACTTTACAGTAGAATGTTTACCACATGTTGCTCAAATGAATGAACTGCAGCTACCCAGTTACACTTCAAAATCATCACATGAAGCAGAAAAAAATCAAGTCTCCTAGTGAGGTGCATTTTTGTAAAGTTTGAAAAAAGAAACAGCTCTTCTACAAAATGTGTATTCATACATGCACAAGTAGTCATAATGTGCACGGGAATGATGAATACCAGATTTCAAGACAGTGTTATCTCTGAGGAAAAAGAAGGGAAGAGGATGGAAAAGACATGCTTTGGGGCTTCATGAAATATTTTTTAAGCTGAGGTCCTGTTGCATAGATGTTTATTATGCTATTTTTATGATTTGTGTATACCTTAACTATTTCACAATCCTATCTTATCACCCATCCATCTGTCCACTATATATCGTTCATGTATCTATCATCTGTTTCTTTACCAGTAATCATCCGTCATCTGCTTATCTGAAGCATGCACAGTAAAGTGGATGGTAGATCTGTAAGTATTCTTGTTACTTTGCTGCTATTTTAAACGTGTTATTTTCTAAAAGGTTATACTTGCTAGTGTGTGGATAGTGGATCAGATTAGGTAAGAGGGAGTGTGAGACACCATTGAGTTTTATTGCAGGAGCAGATGGAAGAAAATACTGAATCTGAAAACCATTTAGGAAGTGGAATGGATACTTGTGAGACAACTTGAAACTGAAAATTTCGGAAAAGGCTGATGCAAAGATGGTTCTAATATTTCTATCATGAGCCTTCTAGTGGACAATAAGATGACTTCTATTGCTAGAAAATACATGCAGAAAGCATGATGTTGCTGGTTAGGGGTGAAGTAACTTTAATATTTACAATGTATGTTTGTTGCAACATTTCTGAGGTGTTGTATATCCTAAAAAATGTATCCTGGAGCCTTTGCCAGAAGGAATTTTCTGATATGACTTGCTTCCTTTTGAAAAGTCTAAGTTAAAATGTTCTGTTTAAAAAAGTAGGTCATTTAGATGGCATATTCGCAGTTATTGCAGAACTGGCTGGTGTGAGGTGATTTAGGAAAGATATATTGCTTGGTCCTACTTGCAGACAGTATGGACTTTGGACTATGGAAATGCTGATTGGATTGAAATAGTGTCTGCAGCTGAGACTCACCTGTCAGGGAAGGGATGTTACCTAAAGATGCTGGCTGGAGACTGCACAATATGCTAAGCTGTATACTGGAGAGGGCCCTGAAAAGCACATTGTGCAAGGCTTTCACTGCTCATAAGAACTCGGGTGAAAAACATGTGTTGCTGCACTTTTTAACCCAGCATGACTTTTGTGGATGTTGCTAATTGATCAGAACTTGCTGCATATTGCTTTGTGGTCATTTAATTTCTGTGCTAGTTCTAGATATAGGATCTTTTTTAAAAATTGTTATACTTTTAAGCAATGGGAGGGAGTCACAGAAATAGTTCATCCTAACCTTCATAACCCAAAGTTATGTACAATTTTACCAGAGCATGGTTTCCTTGTGCCTGATCAAATTCTTGGCAAATCACAGAAACTGGTGCTTCTATTCTTAGTGCTGATCCTCTTTTTTAGGGTATGAAAAGAGCTAATGAATACTATTAAGTATTAATAAAGTGACCAAGTGAAGTTGCATAAGAATGAAACTATGATTATGCGACATCCTAGATTCAACTATGTGTCAGTTTTATTAGATAGGTGTCACTTTTCCAATGTTGACTAATTTTATGATCTCATCCTTTATTCTGAATTGTGAAGAATGAGTATATGTTTAAAACTAAAGTAAATACAGTATTTAGGGTTTTAAGCAGTTTTACACCATTTGTGGAGAAAATAAGCCTGGTAAATTGAGAGTTCATTTCAGTTAAGAATAAAAAACTTTACTAATATATTTTGTTCACTGAACCAAACATGGATTATAATTTCTTTTTTTTTTTTTTTTTTTAGCTAGGTTCCAAGAATTCACCAGTGGGAAACTAGACAACCAACAAAACAGACCAAACACCAAATGATATCTTGATAGTATAAAAGGGAGAGACTCAAAGACCTGTCTGTCCTCTCCTTATAATAAAATAAACCTTTTATAGACTTTCTGCAAAGCCATTTTGCCAAGTTATACTCAGGCATTTCAGGGGCAAGATGGTGTTTCTGATTTGCATTCTCAGCAGTCACAATCAGTATCCAGTTTGCTAAAGGAGAAGCTTCAAGAAAAGTTAATATTCCAGGGATTCGATCCTAGGTTATCAAGATTCTGAGGGTGCCTCATAGATCATGTGTTCCTGTACTGTGTGTTATTAAAGACTCCTGCTTTTATCTTCTACCGAATCTCACACATTCTCAGCTGCATTCAAGCAGCCTGGAAGTTACCTGTTCTTCTGGAATAAGTACAAGTTTCCAAAAGCATCATCCTTGGACCTAACCCAATCTCCTTTCTAAAATCACAGATGATCTCACCCCTTGCCAGACTCCACTGATTGGTTCATCTAGGGCAGTTTCTCAATGCTGGCTGTTGATTCTTTGTCATGGGATCTGATCTATGCATTGTAGGATGTTTATCAGCTTCCCCAGGCTCAATAATCTATTAGATGATAGCAGTACTCATACATACAACTGCGACAACGAAAAACTCTTTAATTCTTCTCAAATGCCCCTTGGGGGCAGAATTGCTCCCAGATGAGAACAGCTGTTCTCAGTTCAGTTCAGTCACTCAGCCGTGTCCAGCTCTGCGACCCCACGGACTGCAGCCTGCCAGGCCTCCCTGTCCATCACCAATTCCCAGAGTTTACTCAAACTCATGTCCATTGAGTCGGTGATGCCATCCAACCATCTCATCCTCTGTCATTCCCTTCTCTCACCTTCAATCTTTCCCAGCATCAGGGTCTTTTCAAATCAGTCAGCTCTTTGCAACAGGTGGCCAAAGTATTGGAGTTTCAGCTTCAGCATCTGTCCTTCCAATGAATATTCAGTACTGATTTCCTTTAGGATGGACTGGTTAGATCTCCTTGCAGTCCAAGGGGCTCTCAAGAGTCTTCTCCAACACCACAGTTCAAAAGCCTCAATTCTTTGGCACTCAGTTTTCTTTATAGTCCAACTCTCACATCCATACATGACTACTGGAAAAACCATAGCCTTGACTAGATTGACCTTCGTTGACAAAGTAATGTCTCTGCTTTTCAATATGCTATCTAGGTTGGTCATAACTTTTCTTCCAAGGAGTAAGTGTGTTTTAATTTCATGGCTGCAGTCACCATCTACAGTGATTTTGGAGCCCCCAAAAATAAAGTCTGTCACTGTTTCTATTGTTTCCCCATCTATTTGCCATGAAATGATTTGACCAGATGCCATGATCTTTGTTTTCTGAATGTTGAGTTTTAAGCCAAGTTTTTCACTCTCCTCTTTCACTTTCATCAAGAGGTTCTTTAGTTCTTTGCTTTCTTCCAGAAGGGTGGTGTCATCTACATATCTGGAGTTATTGATATTTCTCCCAGCAATCTTCATTCAGCTTGCACTTCATCCAGCCTGGCATTTCTCATGATGTACTCTACATATAAATTAAATAAGCAGGGTGACAATATACAGCCTTGACATACTCCTTTCCCGATTTGGAACCAGTTTGTTGTTACAGCTGTTCTAGAGAGAAATTTATTTGGGTCCCCAAGAAATGATGAAAGCCTGATTCTGCAGCCTCCCTGAAATTTAGGTTTGGTTTTCATGCTGAGTGATCTCAGTGCCTAGAGTTTTTCCTAAAGAAATCATGAAATGATTGTAAATCATCTATACTTCAAATAAATTTTGAAAAAATTTTGAGATGGGAAGTTCTTTTTGCAGAAGGATTATTCCATTACAGACTACAACTGTCTATGTTCTGACTGACAGAAATTTCAATAAATGGATTGCTTTTCTATGCTAGGTGCTGAAAATACTAGTGTGAATGAAAATCAATTTCCACTCTAAAGGAATAGTCACTCCAGGGACGTTTTTGAAATCTTTGACCAAAATGAAACTTAACATAAGTTAGCATTAACTGTGGACCCTATATTAGTAACAAAAATTAGAACTTGTTTTCATTAATGAAAGATAATGTGTGTGTATGTATTCATTCCAGTATGTAAGAATCTGCCTGATTCCGCTACTCTTGTATGATTACTAAAGAATGAATAATATCCAGAGAAGTGGTTAAAGCCACTAAATTGGCATGAATAAATGAAATGTTCAGTTGATTGAACCAAATGCCAGAGATGACTAGTTTACTGTTTTTTATGACTTGACATGATGTATTACTCATGACTAGCACTTACAGAATGTTCTGCTTCATGAGGGTTAAAGTTCAACAGGGTTAATTGTTAAACTTCAGCTTAAATCACTCATGCTGTTATTATTTTGTTTTATATTTTATTGTGTTGTTCCTTGCTTAAATTCGTAATGAATAGTCCTTATTTTAGCAAACATATTTCCCATCTTAGGATAACCCAAGGCTTTATTACTAACTGATGTTCTCCTTTGATATCAAGTACTATACCATGTTCTTTAATATTCCATGCAGCTACGAGATTGAGATGATTTCTTAATTGGCACTTTCAGATTTCCAGCAGTTTGCACAAATTAAGAAGACTCTGCTCTGCTTATCAAAAGTGGCCTTGTGGTAGCTGGTGACATTTGTACGAATCTTAAAAATCATCAGCCATAAAATTATTTATCATCTAATCGAGCAAATTGCACAGCTTCTCTCTATCCCTGGCTGAATTTTCAGGTTTTTGTGAAATAAAATAATAATAATGATTAGTAGAATAGTCAAGTGGCCTGATACACAAGTTTTTATTACTCTTTATTCATTCTGCTGGTCATTCCTCCCATTACCTATTTCAGAAAGTCATCTAAAATAGAAACCTAGTACTCAGACCTCTTATGGAAAATATTCTTTTAAAAGAGAAGAGCTTTTCTTTATTTTGACGTATGTGTATTTAGAATCATTTGAAAACTTAAATGCAAGAGTATAGGTTGAATCATATTATTTAGAGTAGGCAGTGATTTTATGGGTAATTCAGCACAATGCCTTTATTTTTTTCATATAAGGACACTGAAAGTCAGATTGGTTAAGTGACTAGTCCAGGCTCTCTCTCAGATAGAAAGAGGCAGAGTAGGCATAATAATACCGAATTACTAATTCCTGGCATGAGTTTTCCAGCATATGGTTTTTCTATATGAACTTCAGAATTATTATTTTTTGTCATATGATTACATGATTTAGAAGTTAAGTACAAAGAAAGCTAAAAAAATCTTTTCTCCACAACCCTAATTTTTTATATAAGTTTCAAGAATTGTTTAAATGGTTAATGTTTCATGACCTCTGACATTTGGAGACTCGCTGTGAACATCACAAATATACTTAGACACATATGACTTGTATCAGATTCTTGTTTTCATAGGTGTACCTTTTGAAATGTATATAAAAAGATACATTTAACAATATTATTTTGCATAAACATAAAGTTTTAACAGTGAAATGACATGTTTTTTATATATTAAGTAGGGTTTACTTTTTTCTTACAGATAGGAGAAAAAATATTCTTGCTGTAATAAAGCAAGTTGTAGAATTGAAATTGTTTTCCTATGACAGATATTCAATGTAATTTCAAGACATAGAAGGGCTTCCCTTGTGGCTCAGCTGGTAAAGAATCCATCCTCAATGAGGGAGACCTCAGTTTGATCCCTGGGTTGGGAAGATCCCCTGGAGAAGGGAATGGCTACCTACTCCAGGATTCTGGCCTAGAGAATTCCATGGACGTTATAGTTCATGTGCTTGCAATCAGTCGGGCATGACTGAGCAACTTTCACTTTCAAAACGTAGAAACTTGCTATAATGAGCGTTCATATAGTGATAAAAAGTGAAGGTAATTAATGCAGAAATTTTATGCATGTCTGTGTATATGTAGGTAGATAGAGATATAGTGGATGTGAAAAATATCTCATTGTAGTTGGAAGTTGCATTTCCATGGAGAAGGAAATGGCAACCCACTCCAGTACTCTTGCCTGGAGGGAGCCTGGTAGGTCCATGGGTCCATGGGGTCGCAAAGAGTCAGACATGACTGAGTGACTTCACACATCACACAATGACTAATTGTGTTGAACATCTTCTCAGGTTTTTGGTCATTTTATATATCTTCTATTCAAATCCTTTGCCTACTTTGAAGCTAGGTTAATCTACCCCTATGTATTGGCTCAAGAGAAATGAAAACATAAGTGAAAAAAAAAATTTGTACGGGAATGCTCATATTAGCATTATCCATTAGCATCCATCAAAATTGGAAAGAATTCAAATGTCTATCAACTGAAGAATAAACAAAATGTGGTATATCTATACAATCAAAAATTATTTGGCAATAAAAGTGAATGATGCATATTATAACATGGATGAACCTTGGAAACACACTAAGTGAAAGAAGTAAATCATAAATGATTCCATGTATCATATAATTCCATGTATCATATAATTCCATGTTTATGAAATGGCTAAAATAGGAAAATTTAATAGAGACAGAAAGTAGATAATGGTTGCCTAGGGCTAGGGAGAGAGAGGAATGGGGAGTGACTGCCAGTGGGTATATGCTTTATTTTGGGATGATAAGATTCTAAAATTAGATAGCAGTGGTGGATGCAAAAAACTCTGAATGTACTGGAAACCATTCAGTGGTAAACTTTAGTTGGCTATATGTTGTGATATGTGGATTATATCTCAGTGAAGCTTTTTGAATAAAGAAAACCATGCTTATAAAAATTATACAGTTTTATTCTCAGGTAGTTTATAAAAGAATAAAAATGAGAGTTTCAAAATAAGGCTTTTGGAATCATACTCTAAGTTGGTTACCAGTTGGTTAAAAAAAAAATTGTACTTAAATTGTTAAAAATTAACATTTCCATATTACAAACAAATGTTTTCACTTCTCCCAGTAAAGAGCACCATCATCTATCTAGTTGCCCAAACCAAATATGTTAAAGTCATGTTCTGTTTTACCTCCTACCTGTAAGGAAGCACAAAGTTCTTTTGACTTCAACTTTGACCACCTGGGTATCATTTGGCATTATTCCTTTCTAGTCTTGCTACTTTAGCCTTAGCTGGGAATATTTGGCCTACTCTACTAAAAAAGAATTTTTGTAGATGATTTACAGTGCTGTGTTAGTTTCAGCATTGAATCAGTTATACATATGCCTACTCTTTTTTAGATTTATTTCCCATAGAGGCCATTGCAGAGTATTGTAGAGTAGAGTTCCCTGTGCTACATAGTTCTTCTGTGTATTTTTGCCACCTCTTCTTAATGTCTTCTGCTTCTGTTAGGTCCTTACAGTTTTTATCCTTTATCATGTCCATCCTTTCCTGACATGTTCCCTCAATATCTCCAATTTTCATGAGATCTCTAATCTTTCCCATTCTGTTGATTTTCTTTATCTCTTTACAGTGTTCACTTAAGAAGGCATTTGCTCTTCTCTAGAGCTCTTCATTCCGTGAGTATATCTTTCGCTTTCTCCCTTACCTTTTGCTTCTCTTCTTTTCTCAGTTATTTGTAAGGCCTCCTCAGACAGCTGCTTTGCCCTCTTGTATTTATTTTTCTTTAGGATGGTTTTGGTCACTGCCTCCTGTCCAATGTCAGGAACCTCTGACTATAGTTCTTCAGGCACTTTGTTTACCAGATCTAATCCCTTGAATCTAGTTGTCTCCTCCACTGTATAATCAAAAGGGATTTGATTTAGGTCATACCCAAATGGCTTTCTCTGTGATCCAACAAACGTTGGCAATTTGATCTCTAATTTCCCTGCCTTTTCTAAATCTTTCTTGTACATCTGGAAGTTCTCAGTTCATGTACTGCTGAAGCCTAGCTTGAAGGATTTTGAGCATTAACTTGCTAGCATGTGAAATGAGTGCAATTGTATGGTGGTAGTTTGAACATTCTTTGGTGTTGTCTTTTTGGGGATTGGAATGAAAACTGATATTTCCAGTCCTGTGGCCACTGCTGAGTGTTCCAAATTTGCTGACATATTGACTACAGCACTCCCAGTATCATCATTTATGATTTGAAGTAGCTTGACTGGAATTTTATCACCTCCACTAGTTTTATTGGTAGTAACACTTCCTAAGGTCCACTTGACCTCACACTCCAGGATGTCTGGCTCTAGGCATCATGATTATCCAGGTCATTAAGAATTTTTTGGCAGTTTTTCTGCATATTTTAACTACCTCTTCTTAATCTCTCTGCGTCTGTTAGGCCCTTGCTGTTTCTGTCCTTTATTGTGCCCATCTTTGTGTGAAAGTTTCCCTAGGTATCTCCAATTTTCTTGAAGAGCTTCTAGTCTTTTCCATTAAATTGTTCTTTCTCTGTCTCTTTGCATTGTTCACTTAAGGCTTACTTGTCTTTCCTTGCTATTATCTGGAAATCTACACTCAGTTGGATATATCTTTCCCTTTCTTCTTTGCCTTTCACTTCTTTTCTGAGTTATTTATAAAGCCTCTTAAGACTACCACTTTGCCTCCTTGGAGGGGAATTATAGGAAAACTACTTCTACTTCTGTTTCATTGATAATGCAAAAGCCTTTGACTGTGTAGCTCAGAACAAACTGTGGCAAATTCTTAAAGATATGGGAATACCAGATCACCATACCTGACCCCTGTGAAACCTGTAGGCAGGTCAAGAGGGAACAGTTAAAACTGGACTTGGGGAAGTGGACTGGTTGAAAATTGGAAAAAGTAGTATGTCAAGGCTGTATATTGTCACTCTGCTTATTCAGTTCAATTCAGTTCAGTTGTTCAGTCATGTCTGAATCTTTGTGACCCCATGAACCACAGCACGCCAGGCCTCCCTGTCCATCACCAACTCCCGGAGTCCACCTAAACCCATGTCCATTGAGTCAGTGATGCCATCAGCCATCTCATCCTCTGTCATCCCCTTCTTCTCCTGTCCTCAATCTTTCCCAGCATCAGAGTCTTTTCAAATGAGTCAGTTCTTTGCATCAGGTGGCCAAAGTATTGGAGCTTCAGCTTCAACATCAGTCCTTCCAATGAACACCCAGGACTGATCTCCTTTAGGATGGACTGGTTGTATCTCCTGGCAGTCAAAGGGACTCTCAAGAGTCTTCTCCAGCACCACAGTTCAAAAGCATCAACTCTTCGGCACTCAGTTTTATTTATAGTCCAACTCTCACATCCATACATGACCACTGGAAAACCATAGCCTTGACTAGACGGACCTTTGTTGGCAAAGTAATGTCTCTGCTTTTTAATATGCTGTCGAGGTTGGTCATAACTTTCCTTCCAAGGAGTGAGCATCTTTTAATTTCATGGCTGCAATCACCATCTGCAGTGATTTTGGGCCCAGAAAAATAAAGTCTCTCACTTTGTCCACTGTTTCCCCATCTATCTGCCATGAAGTGATGGGACCAGATGCCATGATCTTAGTTGTATGAATATTGAGTTTTAAGCCAACTTTTTCACTCTCCTCTTTCACTTTCATCAAGAGGCTCTTTAGTTCTTCTTCACTTTCTGCCATAAGAGTCTGTCATCTGCATATCTGTGGTGATTGATATTTCTCCCAGCAATCTTGATTCCATCTTGTGCTTCCTCCAGCCCAGTATTTCTCATGATGTACTCTGCATATAAGTTAAATAAATAGGATGACAATATGCAGCTTTGCTGTACTTCTTTACCTATTTGGAACCAGTCTGTTGTTCCATTTAACTTCATGCAAAATGCCAGCTGGATGAATCATAAGCTGGAATCAAGATTTCTGGGAGAATATCAACTTCAGATATGCAAATAATACCACTCTAATGGTAGAAACTCCAGTATTTTGGCCACCTCATGCAAAGAATTGACTCATTGGAAAAGACTCTGATGCTGGGAGAGATTGAGGGAAGGAGAAAAAGGGGACGACAGAGGATGAGATGGCTGGATGGCATCACTGACTCGATGGACATGAATCTGAGTGAACTCCGGGAGTTGGTGATGGACAGGGAGACCTGGCATGCTGCAATTCATGGGGTCGCAAAGAGTCAGACACGACTGAGCGACTGAACTGACCTGAACTGAGCTGAATGGCAGATAGAGAAGAGGAAAGAAAGAGCTTCTTGATGAAGGTGAAAGAGGAGCATGAAAAACCTGGCTTAAAACTCAACATTCAAGAAATGATGATTGTGGCATCTGGTCCCATCATTTAATGGTGAACAGATGGGAAAAAGTCAAAAACAGTGGCAGACTTTATATTTCATTGGCCTCCAAAATCACTGTGGATAGTGACAGCAGCCATGAAATTAAAAGATGTTTACTCCTTGAAAGAAAAGCTTTGACAGACTTAAGGCAACATATTAAAAAGTAGAGACATCAATTTGCCAACAAAAGGAGTATATAGTCAAAGCTATGGTTTTTCCGGTAGTTATGTATGGTTGTGAGAGCTGGACCATAAAGAAGACTAAGCATGGAAGTTTTGATCCTTTTGATTTGTGGCGCTGGAGAAGACTCTTGAGAGTCTCTTGGACAGCAAAAAGATCAAACCAGTCAATCCTTGAGGAAATTACCCCTGAATATTCTTTAGAAGGATTGATGATGAATCTGAAGCTCCATTACATTGGTCATCTGATGTGATGAGCTAACCCACTGGAAAAGATCCTACTACTGGGAAGATTGAAGGCAGGAGAACAAGGCAGGACAGAGGATGAGATGCATCACCAACTCAACACATTTGAGTTTGAGCAAACTTTGGAAGACAATGAAGGACAGAGAAGCCTGGCATGCTGTGGTCCATAGAGTTGCAAAGAGTCAGACATGACTTAGCAACTGAACAACAACAAGTACCTGAATGGTCTAGCGGTTTTCCATACTTTCTTCAATTTGAGTCTGAATTTGGTAATAAGGAGTTCATGATCTGAGCCAAAGTCAGCTCCTGGTCTTGTTTTTGTTGACTTTATGGAGCTTCTCCATCTTTGGCTGCAAAGAATATAATCATTCTGACTTTGATATTGACCATCTGGTGATGTCCATGTGTGAAGCTGTCTCTTGTGTTGTTGAAAGAAGGTGTTTGCTATGACTAGTGTGTTCTCTTGACAAATCTGTTAGACATTGCCCTGCTTTATTCTGTAATACAGACCAAATTTGCCTATTATTCCAGGTATATCTTGACTTCCTACTTTTGCATTCTAATCCCCTATGATGAAAAGGACATCTTTTCTTGGTTTTAGTTATAGAAAGTCTTGTTGGTCTTCAGAGAACTGATCAACTTCAGCTTCTTTGGCCTTCATGGTTGGGGCATAGATTTGAATTACTTTGAAGATGAATTACTGTGATGTTGAATTCTATATTGATTGATTTGCTTTGGAAATGAACCAAGATCGTTCTGCCATATTCGAGATTGCACCCAAGTACTTCATTTTGGACTCTTGTTGACTGTGAGGGCTACTCTATTTCTTCCAAGGGATTCTTGACCACAGTAGTAGATATAATGTCATCTGAATTAAATCTTCCATTCCTGTCCATTTTAGTTCATGTATTCCTCAGATGTTGATGTTCACTCTTTCCATCTCCTGCTTGTTCACATCCAATTTACCTTCATTCATGGACTTAACAGTCCAGGTTCCAGTGCAGTATTGTGTTTTACAGCATTGGACTTTACTTTCACCACCAGACCCATCCACAGCTGAGCTTCATTTCCCCTTTGGCCAGGCCTCTTCATTCTTTCTGGAGCTGTTAGTAATTGCCCCTCGCTCTTCCCCAATAGCATATTGGACCCCTTTTGGCCTGGGGGGTGGGGCTCATCTTCCAGTGTCATGTCTTTTTCCCTTTTCATACTGTTTGTGGGTTCTTGTGGCAAGAATACTAGAGTGGCTAGCAATTCTCTCCTCCAGTTTTGTCAGAACTCTCCACCATGACCTGCCCATCTTGAGAGACCTGGCATGGCATGGTTTATAGCTTTATTGAGTTATGCAAGCCCCTTGGCCACCACATGAGTGCAATCCATGAAGGAGAGGTCTTTACTAGGTATCTCTTTTATATACAGCACATGTATATGTCAATATAAGTCTCCCAATTTATTGCCTCCTCCATTATCTCCCAGTAATCATAACTTTGTTTTATATATCTGTAACTCTGTTTCTGTTTTGTAGATAAGTTCATTTGTACCTTTTTATTTTTTCAGATTCCAAGGGGTTCCTAGGTGGCTCAGTAGCTAAAGAATCTGCCTACAATGCAGGGGACATATTTTTGATCCCTAGGTCAGGAAAATCCCCTGGAGGGGGACATGCTAACCCACTCCAGTATTCTTGCCTGGAGAATCCCATGGACAGAGGAGCCTGGAGGGCTACAGTCCATAGGGTCGCAAAGAGTCAGACACAACTGAAGTGAATGAGTATGCATGCACGCACTTAAGTGATAGCATATGATGTTTATCTTTCTCTGTCTGACTTATTTCACTCAACATGCCAATCTCTAGGTTCATCCAGGTTGCTGTAAATGGCATTTTGTTCTCTTTTGTGGCTGAGTAATATTCCATTGTATAAATGTACCGCATCTTCTTTATCTGTTCCTCTGTTGATGGACGTTTAGGTTCCTTCCATGTTCTGGCTATTGTAAATAGTGCTGCAGTGAATATTGGGGTGTATGTATCTTTTCAAATTATGTTTTTCTCTGGATATATTCCCAGGAGAGGAATTGATGGTTCCTTAAAAATAGTTACCATATGGTAGATACTACTTTTTTTTTTTTTTACTTTATTTTACTTTACAATACTGTATTGGTTTTGCCATACATTGACATGAATCCACCACGGGTGTACATGCGTTCCCAAACATGAACCCCCCCTCCCACCTCCCTCCCCATATCATCTCTCTGGGTTATCCCCGTGCACCAGCCCCAAGCATGCTGTATCCTGCGTCGGACATAGACTGGCGATTCGTTTCTTACATGATAGTATACATGTTTCAATGCCATTCTCCCAAATCATCTCACCCTCTCCCTCTCCCTCAGAGTCCAAAAGTCCACTCTACACATCTGTGTCTCTTTTGCTGCCTTGCATACAGGGTCATCATTGCCATCTTTCTAAATTCCATATATATGTGTTAGTATACTGTATTGGTGTTTTTCTTTCTGGCTTACTTCACTCTGTATAATCGGCTCCAATTTCATCCATCTCATTGGAACTGATTCAAATGTATTCTTTTTAATGGCTGAGTAATACTCCATTGTGTATATGTACCACAGCTTTCTTATCCATTCATCTGCTGATGGACATCTAGGTTGCTTCCATGTCCTGGCTATTATAAACAGTGCTGCGATGAACATTGGGGTACATGTGTCTCTTTCAATTCTGGTCTCCTCTGTGTGTGTGCCCAGCAGTGGGATTGCTGGGTCATAAGGCAGTTCTATTTGCAATTTTTTAAGGAATCTCCACTCTGTTCTCCATAGTGGCTGTACTAGTTTGCATTCCCACCAACAGTGTAGGAGGGTTCCCTTTTCTCCACACCCTCTCCAGCATTTATTGCTTGCAGACTTTTGGATCGCAGACGTTCTGACTGGTGTGAGATGGTGCCTCACTGTGGTTTTGATTTGCATTTCTCTATTTTTATATTGATTTGTCTATACATATTGGTTTGCCTATATCTCTAGTAAAGATAGCTCCAAAATGCATATATGAGCTCAGTGACATCAGTGGTGCAGTTTCACTTACAGAATACAGAATACACTTATTATGTTCAGGAAAGCTTTTTGCATTCTGAATCCTGTCCTCCTGTCTGTTTTCCAGTCCTACTTTCTATCAGTTCCACACAGCAAGATACATTAGAGCTCAATGCATTTGTCACGCCATTTCATTCATTTAAACTGTTTCTTTTAAAATATCTTTGGCCCATAGATTATTTAGAAATATGCTGTTTAGTTTCTTTATATTTGATGATTTTCCAGCTACCTTTCTGTTATTGATTTCTAGGTTAATTCCACTGAGGCCTGGAAACATCCTTTGTATGGTTTCTATTCTTTAAAATTTGGTGGCATATTTACTATGGTTCCAGAACATGGTCTCTCTTGGTGAACATATAGGCTTGAAAAGAATGTGATTTTTGATGTTGGCTGGAGTATTCTACAAATAGCAGCTAGATCAAGTTGATTGATAGTACTATTCAGGTCATGTATATTGTTACTGATTTTCTGCCTACTTGAGCTATCAATAACTGGCAAAGAGAAGTTGAAACCTCGAACTATAATACTGAATTCGTCTACTTATCCTTGTAGTTTTCTGTTTTTGCTTCATGTATTTTGACATTCTTTTGTAAGGTGCATTCACATCTGGGATTGTCATGTCTTCTTTAAAAATTATCCCCTTTATCATTATATAATGCCCCTAATGTTCCCTGCTTAACTGGAAATTAATATAATCACCCAGCTTGCTTTTGATTAGTGTTAGCATAGTAAAGCTTACTCTCTGTCCCCATAATTTTTACCCATCTGAGTGGGTGTAAATTTAAGGTTTATTTATTATGGACTGCACACAGCTGGATCTTGTTTTCTTAAAATATACTTTGAAAACATTTGTCATTTAATGGGTGTGTTCAGACCATTTATATATAAAATGATTTATTGATATAGTTAGATCATTATCCTCTATGTGTGTAAATATTCATTGTATTTGTTTTTGTTTCTTACCCTCATTTTTCTCTCTTCTGATTATCAGTATTTTATATGATTATATTTTATCTCTTCTCTTTAGTATATCAATTATACTTTTAAGATAATTAGACTTTATTTTTTACATCAGTTTTAAATTTGTAAAACAGCTGAACAGAAAATATAGGTATTCATATACTCCTTTTTTCCCCACTCCTGTCATTTCTTCTGTTTTAATATCTTGCATTGATGTGGTATGTTTTTAACAATTGATTAACCAATAGTGATGCATTACCATTAATTGATGTTAATTTGCATTAGAGTTCACTGTTTGGTTGTACATTCTATGAATTTTGACAAATGCAGAAAATTATGTATCCACCATTTTAGTATCACACAGAGCTTAGTTTCACTTCCTTAAGAATTCCCTGTGCTCCACTTATCTCCCTCTTTCTTTTCTCCCCTTCTTACCATATTCCTTTCTCCTACCACAACTGAACTGGCAACTACCAATCTGTTTATTGTCTCTGTAGTTTTGTTTTCTGGAATGTAATATTATTCAGCAATCAATGCAAAGAAGTAGAGGAAAACAACAGAATGGCAAAGACTAGAGATCTCCTCAAGAAAATTAGAGATACCAAGGGAACTTTTCATGCAAAGATGGCCTCGATAAAGGACAGAAATGGTATGGACCTAACAGAAGCAGAAGATATTAAGAAGAGGTGGCAAGAATACACGGAAGAACGTACAAAAAAGATCTTCATGACCCAGATAATCATGAGGATGTGATCACTCATCTAGAGCCAGACTTCTTGGAATGTGAAGTCAAGTGGGCCTTAGAAAGCATCACTATGAACAAAGCTAGTGGAGGTGATGACATTCCAGTTGAGCTGTTTCAAATCCTGAAAGATGATGCTGTGAAAGTGCTGCACTCAATATGCCAGCAAATTTGGAAAACTCAGCAGTGGCCACAGGACTGGCAAGGTCAGTTTTCATTCCAATTCCAAAGAAAGACAATGCAAAATAATGCTCAAACTACTGCACAATTGCACTCATCTCACATGCTAGTAAAGTAATGCTCAAAATTCTCCAAGCCAGGCTTCAGCAATACGTGAACTGTGAACTCCCTGATGTTCAAACTGGTTTTAGAAAAAGCAGAGGAACCAGAGATCAAATGACCAACATCCACTGGATCACTGAAAAAGCAAGAGAGTTCCAGAAAAACATCTATTTCTGCTTTATTGACTATGCCAAAGCCTTTGACTGTGTGGATCATAATAAACTGTGGAAAATTCTGAGAGAGATGGGAATACCAGACCACCTAACCTGCCTCTTGAGAAATCTGTATGCAGGTCAGGAAGCAACAGTTAGAACTCTCTTGCTTTTTCAGTGATCCAGTGGATGTTGGTCATTTGATCTCTGGTTCCTCTGCTTTTTCTAAAACCAGTTTGAACATCAGGGAGTTCACAGTTCACGTATTGCTGAAGCCTGGCTTGGAGAATTTTGAGCATTACTTTACTAGCATGTGAGATGAGTGCAATTGTGCAGTAGTTTGAGCATTATTTTGCATTGTCTTTCTTTGGAATTGGAATGAAAACTGACCTTGCCAGTCCTTTGGCCACTGCTGAGTTTTCCAAATTTGCTGGCATATTGAGTGCAGCACTTTCACAGCATCATCTTTCAGGATTTGAAACAGCTCAACTGGAATGTCATGGAACAATAGAATGGTTCCAAAATTGGGAAAGGAGTACATCAAGGCTGTATATTGTCACCCTGCTTATTTATCTTCTACGCAGAGTACATCATGAGAAACGTTGGACTGGAAGCAACACAAGCTGGAATCAAGATTGCCAGGAGAAATATCAATAACCTCAGATATGCAGATGACACCACCCTTATGGCAGAAAGTGAAGAGGAGCTAAAAAGACTCTTGATGAAACTGAAAGAGGAGAGTGAGAAAATTGGCTTAAAGCTTAACATTCAGAAAATGAAGATCATGGCATCCGGTCCCATCACTTCATGGGAAATAGATGGGGAAACAGTGGAAAGAGTGTCAGACTTTATTTTTTTGGGCTCCAAAATCACTGCAGATGGTGACTGCAGCCATGAAATTAAAAGACGCTTACTCCTTGGAAGGAAAGTTATGACCAACCTAGATAGCATATTCAAAAGCAGAGACATTACTTTGCCGACTAAGGTCTGTCTAGTTAAGGCTATGATTTTTCCAGTGGTCATGTATGGATGTGAGAGTTGGACTGTGAAGAAGGCTGAGTGCCGAAGAATTGATGCTTTTAAACTGTGGTGTTGGAGAAGACTCTTGAGAGTCCCTTGGACTTCAAGGAGATCCAACCAATCCATTCTGAAGGAGATCAGCCCTGGCATTTCTTTGGAAGGAATGATGCTAACGCTGAAGCTCCAGTACTTTGGCCGCCTCATGTGAAGAGTTGACTCATTGGAAAAGACTCTGATGTTGGGAGGGATTGGGGGCAGGAAAAGAAGGGGAAGACAGAGGATGAGATGGCTGGATGGCATCACTGACTCAATGGGCGTGAGTCTAAGTGAACTCCGGGAGTTGGTGATGGACAGGGAGGCCCGGTGTGCTGCGATTCATGGGGTCGCAGAGTCGGACACAACTGAGCAACTGAACTGAACTGAACTGAACTGCACTGAGTGTGTAGAATTTCAGACTGGTCCTTTCACTTAGCAATATGCATTAGAGGTTCTTCCATGTCTTTCTGTTGCTTGATGACATATTTCTTTTTCATCAGTGACTAGTAATCCATTGCATGGATGTGTCACTGTTTGTTTCTCCATTCACTTGTTGAAGGATATCTTGGTTGCTTCTGATTTTTCACAACCATGAACAAAGCAGCTGTAAACATCCCATGTGTAGCTATCAAGGAGTGTGATTGTGGCATCTTATGGTAAAAGTATGTGTAGTATTTCAAGAAACTATCAAACTGTCTTCCAAGGTAGCTGTACCATTTTGCAATCCCACCAGCAATGAATGAGAGTTCCTATGTCTCCACACCCTTGCCAGCATTTGATGTTATTAGTGCTATGAATTTGAGCCATTCTAATAGGTGTATAGTGTTGTGCCATTGTTGTATTAACTTGCAATTCTCTAATGACATTTGATTAACATTTTTCCATATGCTTATTTGCTATTTGTATGTCTTCTTTGGTGAGATTTCCATTTAGAACTTTTGCCCACTTTTTAACTGAGTTGTTTGTTTTCCTATTGTTAATTAAGAAGTCTTTAAATATTTTAGACGCAAGAAAATCCTTGCAAACAGTTTCTACCAGCTATGTCTTGTTTTTTTTTTTTCATTCTTTTAATAGTTTAATGGTTCTTTTCATTCTTTCCTTTGCAGAGAAAAAGTTTTTAAAATTTTAATGAAATCCAATTTACAATTTTTTTCTTTCATGGATTGTGCCTTCAGTATTTCATCTAAATCTATGGCCAAAACAATGTTCAACTAGAGTTTTTCCTGTTATTTTCTAGTTTCATAACTTTATATCACACTCTTAAGTCTATAGTATGACTTAATTTTTATGAAATATTTAAGTTCAGTATCTTGACTCATTTTTTCCTTTTCTTTTTGGTATGCAAATGTCCAGTTTTTCTAGCAACATTTTTTGAAAAGACTTATTTTTACTCTGTTGAATAGCCTGGGTTTATTTATCAAAGATCGATTGTCTGTATTTATAACAGACTATTTCTGGCCTCTTTATTCTGTTATATTGCTTGCTGTTTGTCTAATCTTTTGTCAGCACTATACTGTCTTGATCACTGTAGCTTTGCAGTAAGTGTTGAATTCAAGTAGTGTCAGTCCTCTGACTTTCTTCATCAATATTCATTGGCTAATTTGGGTATTTTACCTTTTCATGTAAATTTCTTGACTTATCCTAGAATGCAATGTCTAAATTACCCTTTAGAACCCACCTCAAATATTACTACCTTAGTGCAATCTCTACTAATTTCCTGCCCACCCTGCAACCCTCAAGAATTTGTTGTGCTTTCCTGTGACTCCCAAAATATCATCCAAAATATTAGTATAAATTTACTATAATAATTTTAACAATATACATCTTTTTATCTTTCATTGTGAGTTGTGTATTTAATTCATCTGTGTATTCAAAATAAGTATTTAGAACACATGCCAGTACATAGTATACTTTCACTAAATATTTAATAGATAAATTCATCATGACCAATTACAAAACTTATTTTTGTATACCTCTCCATGGTTACAAAACCAGCATTTCCGTGATTTATGGTCCACCTGACCATAACCTAGTATGGCATGGGAAGCTTCGCTTACCTGGATATCTGTATTCCTTCCAACTAAAACCTTGCAACTATATAGATAATAACTTTCAGTTCAGTGCAGTTCAGTTCAGTTGCTCAGTTGTGTCTGACTCTTTGAGACCCCATGAATTGCACCACGCCAGGCCTCCCTGTCCATCACCAACTCCCGAAGTTCACTCAGACTCGCATCCATCGAGTCGGTGATGCCATCCAGCCATCTCATCCTCTGTCGTCCCCTTCTCCTCCTGCCCCCAATCCCTCCCAGCATCACAGTCTTTTCCAGTGAGTCAACTCTTCTCATGAGGTGGCCAAAATACTGGAGTTTCAGCTTGAGCATCATTCCCTCCAAAGAAATCCCAGGACTGATCTCCTTCAGAATGGACTGGTTGGATCTCTTTGCAGTCCAAGGGACTCTCAGGAGTCTTCTCCAACACCACAATTCAAAAGCATCAGTTCTTCAGGATCTGCCAAATATTTGACATGAGGATAACTGAATTTATTAGTGTTCTCTCTCCCACCTTGGGTGATAGTCAATAGACTGAAAATTATAAAATGGACTCTCTGATCACAAGTAGTTTAATAAGCAAATGAAGAATTTTTTGAAATGTTATATATCATTCTAAATTACAAGGAAGCTGCTGTACAGCATATGGTTTATATAAAGCTCATTTAAAAAATATGTATACATTGCTCCTTAAGCGTAGTGGGACTTCTATGTGGTATATGCATACTAAGTTGCTTCAGTCGTGTCTGACTCTTTGCGACCCTATGGACTGTAGCCCGCTAGGCTCTTCTGTCCATGGAATTCTCCAGGCAAGGATACTGCAGTGGGTTGCCATGCTCTCCTCCAAGGGAACTTCCTGACCCAGGTATCATTGGCAGGCAGGTTCTTTACCTCTAGCACCACCTTTTTGTTGTAAGGATTGTATTTTATCTCACCTTTCTCATCTAAAGAAGCAAATAGACTGACAGGTGGATATTAAACACTTGAATCATTTCTTAAATGGTCATTAATCAGTTAGCCTAAACTTCCAAATAAACTGTTTTCTGTCTTTAGAACAGTATCATAAAATTATTACTATAAATGTCATCTACCATGTGAAACTCTATTAGACGTCTTTATGCAAAGTAAGGCATTCCCTCTGGCCTGCTTATCACTAGCTCTTAATAGGATGTCAGGTTCTGAACCTGTACATCAGGTACATCATTTGGGAACATGAGAGCTTGACAGGCTTTGTAATGAAACACTGTGGGTGTATTCCCTATACATAAGTTCTTCTACATTAAAATTCTCAATTGTTTCAAAAATAAAAACAGTGCTTTTAGTGGATCTGCCAAAAGATGACAATTTGAATTATTTATGTATGATTTAGATAACAGGGTAATTTCCTACTTGAATATTTCATGTAGTTGACTGTAAATATAAAAGTAGGGAAAATTTTCAGGTTGATTTTTCTCATTTTGAAACAAATCTATGCTCCTATGTCATATAACTTCCTTAGGGGATATCATGAAAATGAATGGGTTGGATGGCTACATGTAGTGACTGGAAGCTGCAGTTGGACAATGCTCTACATCATATTGGTTTGCACTTTCATATCTCTGTCTGTTTATCTCAGTTCCAGTTTCCATCCCTCAGAACTGTCTGTCACTCATTTGTTTCCAGCAAGTTAGCAAGACTGATCACATAGGAGAAATTCATCAGCAGTAGAGAGAATTTCATTTCAGCAACATCTATGATTGACTGATACTTCAGAAGCAAGATGACCTCAATATACCAGTCACAGTGTTATAAAATTTTCTAGCAATGAAAGATCAAAATAATGTAAAGATTAAAAAAACACCCTGATGGGGCCAGGGGAAGCTTATTTGAATAGAAAAGCAAAAGACTAATATAAGCCTTCAAATCTCCTGGATTTTTTTTGATTCAGTGTTAGAAAATGACTGTAATAACAGTAGTGTTCATTTCAACTGAATTCAGGTGTGCTTCCGGTTTCAGTCCTAGTCCTTTCTTCATATGGCTTTGTCCAAGCCTGCATCCTCTTTTACTTTTTGGGTTTCTTGAGCCAGACCAGGTAGCTGACTTTTTCTTCCTTTTCTTTCTTTTTTCGGATGAGTCAGGGATTAATTTACATATTTACAGAAATATTCTAATGACCATAGTTTATTGCTGAGAAAAATAAAAGCATACTTTTTTTAATTTAAGAAGTTTAATTCAAATACAAATAATGAATGGAACTATTTAAAAGTGTCTTTTGAGAGCTGGATTGTGTTACCTTGAATGTGACTTTTCCTTGAAATTAGGTTACACTGGTTTTTTGAATTTATTTGGGGAAAATACACAGATGCCTCTTCGATACATAAGTAATAGTGGAAACTCAACAAATTATACTTGCTATAATGTTCATAATTACTTCTGGCTGCCATTTCTTTTTCTTAGACTAAATATGACGGCTCTGTTTTCAGGCACTCAGGTCTTTCTTGCTTCCAGTTTTGCCTACCCCTCATGGAGAGATACTACTTTTGCAAGACCCAAAGTAAAAATCTTGGGCATCGCTGCGAGACATTAAATTCAGGTATGGCACAAAGGAGTAATCCCATTTTCCTCCTTCACCATGCATCATTTAAGGCCATAGATCCTGAGGAAACTGTCAAAAATACAAGCAGCACTAGTAGGGAGAAAATTTGCAGTCATAGGGTTTGGGAATTGTAGAACCACATACATCCTGTTCTCATTGTCATGAGTACATGAATTTGTAAGGTCCCTAATCTCATATTTTTCTGTATTCTTTTGAGTGGACCTTCTCTTTTATTTTTCTACTTTTACCATGATATTTCTAGTCATCTTGGGACCATGTAAGAAAGACTCAAAAATCTCCCAGAGATAACAATTTTCTCTTGTTTACAAATGAACATTTTAGTTTCTAATTTTCTCTTCATCATCATATGAAATTACTTTATGTAACTATTTATTCTCTCATTTATTTTCTCTTTTCATCTAGAATGCAAACCCCATGAGGTTTTGGTCTTTATCTGTTTTTTGTTTTTTTTTTTTTTAAATATGGTTGATTGACAGTGTTACTTTAGTTTCAGGTGTACAGCAAAGTGATTCAGTTATGCATATACACATATCTATCCTTTTTCAAATTGTTTTCCCCTTTAACCAATTACAGAATATTTAGCCGAGTTCCCTGTGCTATCCATAGGTCCTTGTTAATTATCTGTTTTAAATATAGTAGTGTGTATAGGTTTATCCCAGACTTCTACTTTATTCCTTTCCCACATCTCTCCCCTTTGGTAACCACAATTTTGTTTTCTAAATCTGTGAGTCTGTTTCTGTTTTGTAAATAAGTTCATTTCTATCATTTTCTAAGATTTTACATATAAATGATATCATATATAATTTTCATCCTGTGTCTGAATTACCTTACTTAGTAATATAATCTCTAGGCCCATCCATGTTGCTGCAAATGGCATTATTTCATTCTTTTTAAGGGATGAATAATATTCCATTGTGAGGCTTCCCTGGTGGCTTAGTGGTAAAAAATCTGCCATGTCAGTGCTGGATACTTGGTTTCGATTCTTGGCTTGGGAAGATTCCCTGGAGAAGGAAGTGGCAACCCATTCCAGTATTCTTGCCTGGGAAATCCCACTGACAGTCAAGTCTGTCGACTATAGTCCATGGGGTCCCAAAAGAGTCGGACATAATTTAATGACCAAACAACAATATTCCATTGTATAAAATGTATCACTTCTTTTTATCCATTCATCTGTTGATGGACATTTAGGTTGCTTCCTAAATGTGTGGGTTATTGTAAATAGGGCTACAATGAACATTGCTGTGCATGCATCTTTTTGAACTATGGTTTTCTCCAGATATGTGCCCAAGACTGGAACTGCTGGATCATATTGTAGCTCTTGCCAATTTACATTCCCACCAATAGTGTAGGAGGGTTCCCCTTTTCTATACACCCTCTCCAGCATGTATTGTTTAATGAAGGCCATTCTAACTGGTGTGAGGTGATATCTCATCATAGTTTTGATTTGTATTTCTCTAATAATTAGCATTTTGAGCATTTCTTCACCTGCCTCTTGGCCATCTGTATGTTTTCTTTGGAGAAATGTCTCTTTAATTCTTCTGTTCATTTTTTTGATTGGGCTGTTTTTATTTATTTATTTTGATATTGAGCTGCATGAACTATTGTTTATTTTGAAGATTAATCCCTTTTTAGTCCCACTGTTTACAAATATCTCCAATTCAGTAGACTGCCTTTTTGTTTATTGCTTAATTTGCTGTGCAATTGCTTTTACATTTCATAAGTCCCATTTGTTTATTTTTGTTTCTATTACTCTAGAAGGTGGATCAAAAGTGATATCACTGCAATTTATGTCAAAGAGGTTTCTTCCTTTGTTTCACTCTAAGAGTTTTATAGTATCTGGTCTTACTTTTAGGTCTTTAGTCTATTTTGAGTTTATCTTTGTATATGATGTTAAAGAATGTTTGAATTTCATGTATTTGCATGTAGTTGTCCAATTTTCCCAGGCCCACTTGTTGAAGAGAGTCTTCTTGTTTTTCATGTTCTTTTGTTTGGTTGGTTGGTTTTTGTTGAAGTATAGTTGATTTACAATGTTGTGTTAGTTTCTGGTGTACAACAAAGTGATTCAGTTATGTTTTTTTCAGATTATTTTCTGTTATATGCTATTACAAGTTATAGAACATAGTTCCCTGTATTATATTAAAGTGAAAGTGAAGTTGCTCAGTCATGTCTGACTCTTTGCGACCCCTTGGAATCTGGCCTACCAGGCTCCTCAGTTCAGTTCAGTCGTTCAGTCGTGTCTGACTCTTTGTGACCCCATGAATCGCAGCACACCAGGCCTCCCTGTCCATCACCAACTCCTGGATTTCACTCAGACTCATGTCCATCAAGTCCATGATGCCATCCAGCCATCTCATCCTCGGTCGTCCACTTCTCCTCCTTCCCCCAATCCCTCCCAGCATCAGAGTCTTTTCCAATGAGTCAACACTTCACATGAGGTGGCCAAAGTACTGGAGCTTCAGCTTGAGCATCATTCCTTCCAAAGAAATCCCAGGATTGATCTCCTTCAGAATGGACTGGTTGGATCTCCGTGCAGTCCAAGGGACTCTCAAGAGTCTTCTCCTACACCACAGTTCAAAAGCATCAATTCTTCAGCGCTCAGCCTTCTTCACAGTCCAACTCTCACATCCATACATGACCACAGGGAAAACCATAGCCTTGACTGGACGGATCTTAGTCGGCAAAGTAATGCCTCTGCTTTTGAATATGCTATCTAGGTTGCTCATAACTTTTCTTCCAAGGAGAAAGTGTCTTTTAATTTCATGGCTGCAGTTACCATCTGCAGTGATTTTGGAGCCCAAAAAAATAAAGTCTGACACTGTTTCCACTGTTTCTCCATCTATTTCCCATGAAGTGATGGGACCGGATTCCATGATCTTTGTTTTCTGAATGTTGAGCTTTAAGCCCACTTTTTCACTCTCCTCTTTCACTTTCATCAAGAGGCTTTTTAGTTCTTCTTCACTTTCTGCCATAAGGGTGGTGTCATCTGCATATCTGAGGTTATTGATATATCTCCTGGCAATCTTGATTTCAGCTTGTGTTTCTTCCAGTCCAACGTTTCTCATGATGTACTCTGCATATAAGTTAAATAAGCAGGGTGACAATATACAGCCTTGACGTCCTCCTTTTCCTATTTGGAACCAGTCTGTTGTTCCATGTCCAGTTCTAACTGTTGCTTCCTGACCTGCATACAGATTTCTCAAGAAGCAGATTAAGTGGTCTGGTATTCTTTTCTCTTTCAGAATATTCCACACTTTATTGTGATCCACACAGTCAAAGGCTTTGGCATAGTCAATAAAGTAGAAATAGATGTTTTTCTGGAACTCTCTTGCTTTTTCCATGATCCAGCAGATGTTGGCAATTTGATCTCTGGTTCCTCTGCCTTTTCTAAAACCAGCTTGAACATCAGGAAGTTCACAGTTCACGTATTGTTGAAGCCTGGCTTGGAGAATTTTGAGCATTACTTTACTAGCGTGTGAGATGTGTGCAATTATGTGGTAGTTTGAGCATTCTTTTTACATTTCCTTTCTTTGGAATTGGAATGAAAACTGACCTTTTCCAGTCAGGCTCCTACATCCATGGAATTTTCCAGGCAAGAGTACTGGAGTGGATTGCCATTTCCTTCTCCAGGGGTTCTTCCCAACCCAGGGATCAAACCTGGGTCTCCCACATTGCAGGCAGATGCTTTACCATCTGAGCCACCAAGGAAGCCCAATAGGATCTTATTGTTTATTTTATATACAGTAGTTTGAATCTGCTAATCCCAAACTCCTGTTTTATACCACCTCCCCCCCTTTCCCCTTTGGTAACCATAAATTTGTTTTCTGTGTCTGTAAGTCTGTTTCTGTTTTGTAAATAAGTTCCTTTGTATCATATTTTTTGCCACTTTATTTTTTTAATTGAAGGATAATTTCTTTACAGAATTTCATGGTTTTCTGTCAAACATCAGCAAGAATTGACCATAGGTACACCCATGTCCCCTCCCTCCCCAACTTCACCACCATCCACCTCCCCATCCCACCCTTCTAGATTGTCACAGAGCCCCTGTTGGCATTCCCTGAGTCATACAGCAAATTCCCATTGGTTATCTAGAGACTGTCTTTTTTTCCATTGTAAATCTTGCCTCCTTTAAGTTTATCAATTAACTGACCATTAGTGGGTAGGTTTATTTCTGGGCTTTCTGTCCTGTTCCATTGATCTGTATTGGTTTCTGTGCTTGAAACATACTCTTTTGATTACTGTAGCTTTATAGTATAGTCTGAAGTCAAGGGGCCTGATCCCTCTAGCTGTTTTTCTTTCTCAAGATTGTTTTATTATTTGAGATTTTTTTGTGTGTCTCCATATAAACTTAATTATTTAGTTGTATTTCTGTATTACCAATGGTATTCTGAAAAAATACCATTGGTAATTTGGTAGGGATTGCATTGACTCTGTGGGTTGCTTTGGGTAATAGTCATTTTAACAATATAAACTCTTCAGTCCAAGAACATAGTGTATCTTTTCATCTGTTTTTGTCATCTTCAATTTCTTTCATCAAAGTCTTATACTTTTAAGAGTACAGGTCTTTTGTCTCCTTAGGTAGATTTATTCCTAGGTATTTTCTTCTTTTCAATGAAATGGTAAATGGGATTGATTTCTTAATTTCTCTTTCTGATTTTTTTGTTGTTAGAACAGGCTTCTGTGTATTAGTTTTGTATCCCACAACTTTACTGAATTCATTGATGAAGCTAGTAGTTTTGGGGAAACATCTTTAGGATTTTCTATGTGTAGTATCATGTCATCTGCAAACAGTGACAGTTTTGCTTACTGTTTCCAGTTTGGATGCCCTTTATTTCTTGTTCTCTGATTGCCATGGCTAGATCTTCCAAAACTATATTGATAAAAATTGGCAATAATAGGCATCCTTTTCTTTTCCTGACCTTAAAGGAAATGCTTTCAGCTTTTCACCACTGAACATGACATTAGCTGTAGGTTTGTCATATATGGACTTTATTATGTTGAGATGCGTCCCCTCTGTGCCCACTTTTTGTAGAGTTCTTACCATGAATCAGTATTGAATCTTACCAAAAGCTTTTTCTGCCTTTATTGAGATGATCATTTGGTTTTTATTCTTCACTTTGTTAGTGTTGTGTATTACATTGATTGATTTACAGATGTTGAAAAAATCTTGTATCCTGGGAATAAATCTCATCTGATCATGGTGTATGATCCTGTTAATATATTGTTGTATTCTGTTACCTTGTACTTTGTTACAGATCTTTGTGCCTATGTTCATCAGTGATATTGCCCTGTAATTTATTTTTTTGTGATACCTTTATCTAGTTTGTCTATCAGGGTAATGGTGACCTCATAGAATGAGTTTGAAAATGTTCCTTCTGCTGCAGTTTTTTACAGTAATTTCAGAAATATAGCTGTTAACTCTTCTCTAAATGTTTGACAGAAGTTTGGCTGAGAAGCCATCTGGTCCTGGACTTTGGTTTGTTGAGAGTTTATTAATCACCATTTCAATTTCAGTACTTGAGATCAATCTTCAAGTATGAACTTGAGTTTATACCTCTTGTTTTCCTGGTTCAGCCTTGGGAGATTGTACCTTTCTAAGAATTTGTCCAATTTTTTCTAATTATATGCTTCAACCGAAAAAACATTTGTCCATTTTATTGGCATATTGTTTAAAGTTTTCTCATGATTCTTTGTATTTCTGTGGTGTCTGTTATAACTTCTCCTTTTTCATTTCTAATGTTATTGATTTGAACCCACTCCCTTTTTAGCTTGATGAGTCTGGCTAAAGGTTTATCAACTTTATCTTTCTTTTCAAAGAACCAGCTTTTCATGTCATTGATTTTTATTGTTTTCTTTGTCTCTATTTCATTCACTCCTACTCTGATCTTTATGATTTCTTTCCTTCTACTAACTCTGAGTTTTGTTTGTTCTTTCTGTAGTTGCTTTAGCTGTAGGTATTTTACCTGAGATATTTCTTGTCTCCAAAGGTAAATGTATATTAATATGAACTTCCCTCTTATAACTACTTTTACTGTGTCCTATAGATTTTGGATTGCTGTGTTTTCATTTTCATTTGTCTCTCATATTTTTTATTTCCTCTTTGATTTCTTCAGTGATCCATTGGTTGTTTGGTAGCATACTGTTCAGCCTTCATATGTTTGTTTTGTTTTGTTTTTTACAATTTTTTTCTTGTAGTTGACTTCTAATCTCTTAGCATTGTGGCCAGAAAAGATACTTGATATGATTTCAGTTTTCTTAAATTTACCAAGATATGGTTTGTGGCCCAGCAGGTGATCAATCATAGGGTATGTTCTATGTGCACTTGTAATGAATGTGTATTCTGTGCTTTCTAATGAAATCCTTTATAAATATCGATTTTGTTGTTCTGGTATAATGTGTTATTTAAGGCCTGTTGTTATTTTAATTCATTTTCTGTCTGAATGATCTGTCATTTGATGAAAGTGGGGTGTTAAAGTCCCCTACTATTATTGTGTTACTGTTGATTTCTCATTTTATGGCTGTTAGCATTTGCCTTGTATTTTGAAATCCTCCTATGTTGGGTGTCCATTCTGTGCTTAGTCATTCAGTCATGTCTGACTCTTTGCAACCCCATGGACTGAGCTCACCATGCTCCTCTGTCCATAAGGATTCTTTAGGCAAGAAACCAGAGTGGGTTGCCATGCCCTTCTCCAGGGTATTTTACCAACCCAGGGATCGAACCCAGATCTCCTATGTTGCCCATGGATTCTTTACCATCTATGCCACCAGGGAAGCCCACGTTGGGTGCCTACATATTTGCATTTGTTATATCTTCTTCTGGGATCGATTCATTGATGATTATGCAGTGTTCCACTGTATCTTTTAACAGTCTCTATTTTACAGTCTATTTTGGCTGATAAGAGTATTGCTTCTCCAATTTTCTTCTGATTTCCATTTTTATGGCATTCTTTCTTTTTCCCCCTCAGTTTCAGACTGTATATGCCACTAG
Organism: Budorcas taxicolor; assembly: GCF_023091745.1. Lineage (NCBI taxonomy): Eukaryota > Metazoa > Chordata > Mammalia > Artiodactyla > Bovidae > Budorcas > Budorcas taxicolor. Next base: position 99,009,610 of record NC_068920.1, on the reverse strand, counting down.
ATCTAAAGTGGATCTCTTGTAGACACTTATATACAGTTCTCGTTTTTGCATTCACTCAGCCAGTCTATGTCCTTCAGTTGAAGCATATAGTTTACTTTGTGTTTAAGGTAGTTATTGATATATATGTATATTCTTATTGCCATTTTGTTAATTGCTTTTGATTATATTTTGTAAATCATTTTTTTCTTCCTTTCTTTTCTTTTGTTCTCTTTTCTTATGATCTGATTACTAACTTTAGTGTGTTTTTTGGATTGCTTTTTCTTTTTTGTATCTATTGTAGATTTTCAGTTTGTGGTTACCATGGGGTTTTGATATAGGCTCTGTATATCAACAGGGTTTTTAAGTTGCTTTGCTTTTAATTTCAAATAAATTTCCAATATCCTGCCTTGTGCTCATATCTTCTCATAATTGCTGGTTTTGATGTCCTATTCCCTGTATGGATGATTTTCTTACCTTTACTGTGTGTTTGCCTTTACTGATGAGCTTTCCCATCCATAATGTTCTTGTTACTAGTTATCTTCTCATAATTGCTGGTTTTGATGTCCTATTCTCTGTATGGATGATTTTCTTACCTTTACTGTGTGTTTGCCTTTATTGATGAGCTTTCCCATCCATAATGTTCTTGTTATTAGTTGGGGCTTTTCTTTCCTGCCTGGAGAAGTTCCTTTAGCACTTGTTGTAAACCTCATTTAGTGGTGCTGAATTCTGTTAGTCTTTGCTTATCTGTAAAGCTTTTGATTTCTCTGTTGAATCTGAATGACAGCCTTGTTGGGTAGAGTATTCTTGGTTTGTAGGTTTTTCTCTTTTATCATTTTAAATATATTTTGTCACTCCCTTCTGGCCTGCAGAGTCTTGCTGAGAAAAACTGTAATAACATTATGGGGATTCCCTTGTATGTTATCGGGGCTTCCCTGGTGGCTGAGAGGTTAAAGTGTCTGCCTGCAATGCAGGAGACCTGGGTTCGATCCCTGGATCAGGAATCTCCCCCTCTGTTGCTTTTCCTTGTTATTTTAAATATTTTCTCATTGTCTTTAATTTTTGTCAGTTTAGTTGCTCTGTGTCTTGGCTTGTTCCTCCTTGGGTTTATCCTGCCTGGGACTTTGAGTTTCCTGAACTTGGGTGACTATTTCCTTTCCCATGTAAGGGAAGTTTTCATCTATTATCTCTTCAAATATTTTCCCATGCTCTTTCTCTCTTTTCTTTCTGGGACCTGTAATGTGATTGTTGGTGTGTTTAATGTTCCAGAGGTCTCTTAAACTGTCTTCGTATCTTTTCATTCTTTTTTCTTTATCCTGTTGCACTGTACTGTTTTCTACCATTCTGTCTTTCAGCTCAATTATCTGTTCCTCTCCCTCATTTATTCTGCTATCAGTTCCTTCTATTGCATTTTTATTTCAGTTATTGTGTTGTTCATCTCTTTTTGTATGTTAGATCTTCTAACTTTTTGTTAAACATTTCTTGTATCTTTTCAGTCTGGGCCTCCATTCTTTCTCTGAGATCTTTAATCATCTTTACTATTCATTTACACTGAATTATTTTTTGGGTAGATTTCTATTGTCACATCACTTAGTTTTTCTTTTGGAGTTTTATCCTGTTCCTTTACCTGGAACACATTCCTCTGTCTTCTCATCTTGTCAAGTTTTATGTGATTGCTGTTTCCCTTCCTCAAGCTGAAGGGTTGTAGTTCCTCATGCTTATGGTGTCTGTCCCCTGGTGGATGAGGCTGGACTAAGAAGCCTATGCATGCTTCCTTGTGGGAAGGACTAGTTCCTGCACATTGACAGGTGAAATTGAGTCTTGTTTCTCTGGTAGACAGGACCATGTCAAGAGGTGTGTTTAACAGGCAGCTGTGAGATCAGAAAAACTTTAGGCAGCCTATCTGCTAATGCTTGGCACTGTGTTCCCACCCTGTTGGTGCATTCATCTGGCATGTTGCAACCAGGGGGCCTCTAAGCTACTGAGTAGAGCCACGTCTTGGTGAGAACACGGCAGCCTCCAAGAGATCTCATGCTAATGAGTACTCCCAGAAAGACTGCCATCACTGTCTCTGTCCCCACAGAGAGCCAAAGGCACACCCTCACCACCTCAGAAGCCCCTCTAAGACCAGCAAGTAGGTCTTGCCCAGTCTCCTATGAAGTCTCTGCTTTTCTTTGAGATGCAGTGCATATGAGACCCTGTGTGTGCCCTCCAAGAGAGAAAAGCTTCTGCTTCCCTCAGTCCTGCAGAGTCCCCATGATCAAGCCCTCCTGGCATTCAAAGCCAATACTCTGGAGGCTCATCCTTTCAGTACTAGACCCCCAGACTGTGGAACTGAGATGGAGCTCAGAACTCTCACTCCTGTGGAAGAACTTTTGTGATATATCTGGAGTTTGTAAGTTGCCTGCCTAGCAAGCATGGGATTTGAGTTGCAATTGCACCCCTCCCACAGTTTTGTTTTGGCTTCTTCTTTGGTTTTGATTGTAGAATATATTTTTTGTTTAGGTCCCAGTCTTTTTTGTCAGTGGTTGTTCAGCAGTTTGTGGTGTTCTCATGAGAGTAATTAAGCTTATGTCCTTCTATGCCATCATCTTGTATCAGTCAACAAATGTTATTTTCAGAGGTTCTCTTTTCTTCCACAGCTCTCCCCGGAATCATGAATTGAGTCTGAGAAAGCCAATTCTTTAGATTGATTACATGGAAATATACATTTGGTCAATTACAATAAGGCAGAATAGAGGAAACTCATTGACAGCAATTTTCCAAAGATGAAACATCAAAATAGTGACAAAATGGTGGTAAGCATGATTCTTCAGTTTTAGATGCTCATCATTTTAACAATATCCAGATGAAGAAATACATAGGCTATTATCCCAAACAAAGGTGATCATGGAGTTTGGCAACATGCACAATGCATACAGAAGTTTTCTGTTTCTCCAACCTAGCATGTCTAAGAATAGATGTTTAAAGACTATTTTGCACTGACATTTTATGAAATAAATTTCATAAATAAATAAATAAATAATAAATAAAATAACATGATTAGTTTTGTAGTGCTACTAGTGGAATTCATTCTGCAGGAATGTGTTTTCTTCATATCTTACTGTATTACCCTAATATTAAAAAGAAAAATGGATAATTAATAGAAACACAACTTGGATTAAATTGTAATAGATCACACCTAATTTATCAGAGTGTAAGTTGTTTTATTTACCTCTTCAAGGAAGTGGTTGAACTGGGTAAGAAAAGAACCCTCTCTCATTCTATGTATATAATATTTTTTTCACAGTCATATAGATCTTAACTTGGGTTCTAGGACTGTCAGGGGCCTTATAAATTGATTAGTACTATAATATGATCATCCTACTTTTCATTCCTAGTGTTTGATATTGTGCATTGAAAAATTTTTTTAAAAGAGGAGATTCATTGACTTCCCTGGGCTCCCAGAGATTGATTGCATGCACAAGGTTTCTAGCATATACTGATGACAAAATTAATTATTTTAGACTGTCATGGGAACAAGTTATTTTTAAGTTTATTTTCTAAATAGAATCAACTAAGCAATTGTCTCATTTATCCAGGAGATGCAGTATTATTTTGTATTGTTCTAGCAGAATATTCAGAAAGCTACACCAGTAAGAATCCATCAGCTTTTAGTCACAATACTATTAATGGAATCTTTTCTGGCATTATCAGTTCTTTCTTAAGTGGATAATTTCTGGTCAGCCTTTTCTGAGACTATGCACCACACAAATTATTTGTTTGTTTTAGATTATTAGTGAAATGGTCTTAGACATGCATCCTTTATTTTAATGCCCAGTTCTGAATCATGAAGATATTACAGAGACAGTTGTTGATAGAAGAACTTATCAGACTCAGGAATGGATCACATTTAACATGGATTTATGGTACACAAGTGTATGTTCCAGTGCAAAATTGATCCTGCCAATCTATCGTTCCCATACTTTTTTTTTAGATTAAGTCATTGTAGGCCTCTAATAATAGGCAAACCTGTTGTTCTAGGGCTAACTCATTATTTAACATCATTATTTAATAATATAGCAGTTTATCTGATTATCCCCTGTCTTTTAGAAAATTTTTTTCAAATCATGGACCATGACTTATTTTTGATTATAAAATCAATTTAATGGGCAATAACTAGCATTTCTTTTCAGGTTAGACCATCAGATTCATAGTATGAATTAAAGGTAAATATTGTTTTCTGAAAAGTTGTTTTATGTCTGTGTATATCTGTGTGTAGGTGAGCATTCAGGTTCACGTAGAGAGACAGAGAAACTTATATGTATGTATACGAAGTACATTGAAACAGTTTATTTTTTTTTAATGGCAGATAAATTAGTATGGAGTAAAGAAAAATTTTAAGCAAACAGAAAACTTATGAAATGGTAATGTAGGGACATTAGCAGCTAAAGAGTGGCCAAAAGGATAGAGTATTCATAACAATATTAGTAAATATTATTATGGGGTTTCCCTGGTAGTACGATGGTAAAGTATCTGCCTGCCAATGCAGGAGATGCAAGAGATGTGGATTCGATTCCTGGAATGGGAAGGAGTAGGAAATGGCGACCCACTCCAGTATTCTTGCCAGGAAAATTCCATGGATGGGGAGCCTGGTAGGCTACAGTCCATGGGGTCACAAAGAGTTGAACATGACTGAGTGACTAAGTATACACACATATTATTACTATACCAGATATTTTGATGGTATTTATTTCATGCCAGGTATACCATCCACCATGCTCTAAGAAATATCAGGTATAATAACAACCTTCCAAGCGTTAACTCATTTAGTGTTCCCAATGATGCTTTGACAGATGTTGACTGCAGTCATGAATTTAAAAGATGTTTGCTCCTTGAAAGAAAAGTTATTACCAATCTAGACAGCATATTAAAAAGCAGAGATACTACTTTACTGACAAAGGTCCATATAGTCAAAGCTAATGGTGTTTCCAGTAGTCACGTATAGATGTGAGAGCTGGACCATAAAGAAAGCTGAGCACCGAAGAATTGATGCTTTTGAACTATGGTGTTGGAGAAGACTCTTGAGAGGCCCCTGGACTGTAACGAGATCCAACTAGTCTATCCTAAAGAAAATCAGTCCTGGATGTTCATCAGAAGGACTGAGGCTGAAGCTGAAACTCCAATCTGCCACCTGATGTGAAGAACTGATTTACTGGAAAAGACCCCGATGCTGGGAAAGATTGAAAGCAGGAGGGGAAGGTGCCGACAGAGGATGAGATGGTTGGATGGCATCACCAACTCGATGGACGTGAGTTTGAGCAAGGTCCGGGAGTTGGTGATGGGCAGGTAAGCCTGGCTTGCTGCAGTCCATGGGATCGTAAAGAGTCAGACACAACTGAGTGACAGAACTTAACTGAATGATGATCTAAGTTATATAGGCAGTCTTAGTGTTTCCATTTTCCTGTTTAGAGAATGAAGATACAGATATGGTTAATAACTGGATCAAAATTGTTCAGCTTAGTGAGTGGCAAAGGTGGGATTCAAACATCCAACCATGAACCTTATGCTCTTAAACACTACAGTAAATTACTTCCCATGTTAAATTGGATTGAAACATGAAATAAATAAAAATTGGCTGCTTCAAATTTATTTTTAGCAAGGACTGCATACAACAGTATCCTCTCTAAAGTGAGTTTTCAGACAGCGAGCTGACAACATACAGAATCAGGGCATTCAGTACCTAACCCATTCAGTGTTGTAAATGAGTTTTTTTGTAGAAGGCTTTAAAACTGTCTACAGGTTAATGAGCTTGATACAATAGACTTGTAGGCTTATAAAAGAACAGTACTGGCTGACTAGAGAGTAGTAAATTTAGCTCCTCTCAAGTTGACATGTTGTACAACTCAGATTTCCCAATGCATTGAATTTTAAAATGACAATAAGATTTAGGGACATTTACTCAAATGCTTTTAACTTTTTTCCAAAGGCCCCAAGCTCATTAGAAATACAAATGAAACTACAATCTTACCAACTTCGTGCAGCTGAAGAAGTCTTCTGCTGCTAATGCAGCAACCTGAAATGAAGAGAAAGTGATTCATTTGATATTTTCCTTAACACACACACAGTACGCATTATGCTTCTATCAGCTTTAATGCAATTATCCTTCAGGGATCTCTAACAATCAGCCAAGTCAGGCCAAGGTGAAGTGGCTGGAAGTTTTCTGAGCTGATTTCTTCAGCCTCTTGAGAGCTGATCTTGTCCATCTCTTTGACATGTGCTCTCTGCGTATCAGAAAATGCTGTTGATCACATCAAAGCATTCATGAATTCAGTTATTTTTTTTTCCTTCACCAAATGTTCTGTTCTTTTTAGATCTTTGTCAGTGGTGTCACAGCTGAGTGAGCAATTCCTGGCTTCCTGAATTTCCCTTGAGGGATAAACTGTCAACGTCTATGTTCATCATTGAAACCTTCAATTTAAGAAAAATAATTTTATTTTAATCATGATTTTATATGTAAAATGGTGGCTCTTTAGATCTTATAGCTGTCTATTTGTTCCCTTATGAGTTTAGTTAATTTAATTTTGCTAGAATCCCCCCACAATGAAATTTTCCTCTTGTTTGACTTCCTTCCCTCTTTCTTCCCTTCCCCTTCTTCCTACTCTTCTTGTCTCTTTCCTACCTTCCTTCCCACTTCCTCATTCTTATTTTTAAAATTGTTCCTTTCTGTCAACATTAACTGAAATACTGCTATGTGCCGCACATTATGGATGTAACTATGGTTGCAAATGTTCTTGCCTGTGAAGGATTCACAATGACCTCTTGCTCTTCATTGTTACTCACAAAATAAGCAGCTTCCTTCATTCATTCATGGGCTTCCCTGATAGCTCAGTCAGTAAAGAATCTGCCTGCAATGCAGGAGACCCTGGTTCGATCCCTGGGTTGGGAAGATCCACTGGAGAAAAGATAGCCTACCCACTCCAGTATTCTTGGGCTTCCCTGGTGGTTCAGCTGGTAAAGAATCTACCTGCAGTGTGGGAGACCCGGATCCAATCCATGAGTTGGGAAGATCCCCTGGAGAAGGGAAAGACTATCCTCTCCAGTACTATGGCCTGGAGAATTCCGTGGACTGTATAGTCCATGGGGTAGCAAAGAGTCTGACACACTGAATAACTTTCACTTTCACTTTCCTTTATCCATTGCTTTTCCCAAAATCACTTCTGTATCCTCTCCATGTGCTTAGCTGATTTATGCCAAAGTTCTGGCTGGGCCTAGTTGGGTTTTTCCTGCTTCACATGCCTGGAAATGACAGTTAGCTAGACTATAACTTTGATTTTTCTTTAGAGGAATAGAAATAGAACTAGGTTTAATGGACGATGCAGCAAAGAAAGGAGGAAGGGACTTTGAATTTAGTCTCGCAGGATGATGTTGGGGAGGCAGAATTTCTGCTCTTTAACCTGATGTAGTCCCTCATGGACTACCCAATTGCCTGAGATCCTAAGTGTCGTAGTAGGAGTAAAAACTTTAGATGTATATTGTAAAAGCTTATTGAATACATATAATTGGTTGCATTTCCCTTTTTCACACTTCACCCCAGTTCATTCTCTATATTGTCATTAAAAATCACCTTTTAACATACAAATCAGATTATATGGCTTCACTAATTAAAACCTTCTTGTGGCATCTGATTATGTAAATGCAAAAGGCAAAAGTTTACCAGCTTTGTAAGTTAGACCACTTACATTGTGACCCCTGCAGTCTCTCTAGTCTTCTGTCTTGTTCATCTCTTCTGTTTTTTTTTTTTTTTTTACCACATGCACTCTGTTCAGAATATATGAATTTAATTTTAATTCCCTGAAGGTTCCCTGTGATTTCATACTTTTGTCCCTCTACATACCTGTCTTCTCTATCTGGAATTTTCTCTTTCCCCTCCATTATTCATCAACCTGAGAAAGCCCATCTGTTCATCAAAGTCAAAACCTGGCATTGTCTCCTTTAAAGATTTTCCTTGAATTTCCAAATCAGAATTAATCACTGATTTTTCTGTAGTTCTATTTCTTATTTCTTTTTATTGCCCTTCTCATCTTGCCACATAATCACTCGTATGTACATTTGCTTCCCTATTACACTGAGCTCCTTGAAGGTAGAGTTTGTGTTTGTAACATTACTGTTTCTGGCCGACTTATCAAATCCTTGAACCATCATAGGTAACTAATAAATATGTGTAGTATTGTAATGAATTAATATAGATTTATATATTCTGTTTATTGTTTGTCTCTTTTCTTCTGTAACAAGTTTTATTTTCCAAGGAAACGTAATAGCAAGTTTTATATGTGTTCACATGCCATGCTGTAACTTGCATTACGTAGCACCCCCAATTGTACTTTTAATATACTCTTCCTTGCTGATAGGTAGCCTAAATGTACAACAGGTATTCTGACTTAACATGTTAAAAGAAGGCTTTTTAGTTCTTCTTCGCTTTTTGCCATTAGAGTGGTATTATCTGCATATCTGAGGTTGTTGATATTTCTCCTAGCAATCCTGATTCCACCTTGTGATTCATCCACCCTGACAGTTAGCATAATGTTCTCTGCACATAAGTTAAATAAGCAGGGTGACAATATACAGTCTTGTACTCCTTTCCCAAGCTTGAAGTACTCCCCCCCCCCCCCCCCCCCCATAGAGTCTGTGCATAAAAGTTTGGGCTTCCCGGTAGCTCATCTGGTAAAGAATCCGCCTGCAAAGCAAGAGACCCTGGTTTGATTCTTGGGTCAGGAAGATCCCCTGGAGACAGGATAGACTACCCACTTCAGTATACTTTGGCTTCCCTGGTGGCTTAGATGGTAAAGAATTTGCCTGCAATGTGGGAGACCTGAGCTCAATCCCTGGGTTGGGAAGATCACCTGGAGAAAGGAACAGCTACCCACACCAGTATTCTTGCCTGAAGAATTCCATGAACAGAGGAGTCTGGAGGGCTATAGTCCATGGGGTTGCGAAGAGTTGGACTCAACAGAGTGACTTTTGCATGTACATAAGTTTAGATCTAAGATAGGACCATGTTTCTGGAATTGAGATGCTATTGTCCTGATAGTAATAATGGATTCTGACACCTTTTATTCAAGTTCTCAGGAGTGATCAGAGGATATTAATGGGAGGGCTGTGCAAGAGTTGCCGTATATCCCTCCAGTCTGGCCAACCACCCTGGCAGAGATAAGTGGTCCAGCTGTACGGATGACAGCCTCAACCTTAATAGATTAAAGGTGTACATTAAATTTATTTTTTTACCAGGGCTACTAAATTCAAGGATGGAGCAGGGAGCTATCTGTACATCAGAATTTCAGGGGAATTAAAATGTATCCCAGTGCACTAACAATGGACACTGTCCCACTGCTGATGACTTTATTTGACATGCTTAGACTTTTATCTTATTTTTTGACAATGTTTTCATCACTGATAGAATGGAAAAAAATCCATGTAGTGTTATTATCATGATTTTCTAATATTCTTTCAGTGAGAAAGCAAAAGGATAGTTCATTTATATCATATTTTTGAGAAAAAAAATCAGCGTGCCTCTTCTAACACTTCAAGGTTACTCTTTTAGGAAAAAGGGATAGAATATTTACTATTAGAACTCAACCATTAAAAAGAATGCATTTGAATCAGTTCTAATGAGGTGGATGAAACTGGAGCCTATTATACAGAGTGAAATAAGCCAGAAAGAAAAACACCAATACAGTATACTAACGTATATATATATGGAATTTAGAAAGATGGTAATCATAACCCTGTATGTGAGAGAGCAAAAGAGACACAGATGTATAGAACAGTCTTTTGGACTCTGTGGGGGAGGGCAAGGGTGGGATGATTTGGGAGAATGGCATTGAAACATGTATAATATCATATAAGAAATGAATTGCCAGTCCAGGTTTGATGCAGGATACAGGATTCTTGGGGCTGGTGTACTGGGATGACCCAGAGGGATAGTACAGGGAGGGAGGTGGGAGGGGAGTTTAGGATGGGGAACACATGTACACCCGTGGCAGATTCATGTTGATGTATGGCAAAACCAATACAATATTGTAAAATAATTAGCTTCCAATTAAAATAAATAAATTTAAATTTAAAAAAAATAAAGAAAGAAAGAAACCATAGCTTTGACTATTAAAAAAAAAAGAAATGTCCATGATATCCTGGGTGTATATAATGATTTTGTTTATAAGAGTTGGGCAACATAGCTTTGAGGATTACCTCGTGTGGTTGTGGGTAGAGGGTAGAAGGAATACAGAACCTTAGAACAAGATGAAGTGTGATCTTTTCATCTACAAGACTGAGAGCTTCACCAGAATGTAAATGTACTAGGTCACTAAGCACACCAGTTAGTTCAGCTGTTTTATATGTAGCAAGACTTTCTGCAGGAAGCAGCATGAAACTCTCAGTTTAGTGTAAGCATGCTTTTGAACTGTGGTGTTGTAGAAGACTCTTGAGAGTCCCTTGGACTGCAAGGAGATCCAACCAGTCCATTCTGAAGGAGATCAGCCCTGGGATTTCTTTGGAAGGAATAATGCTAAAGCTGAAACTCCAGTACTTTGGCCACCTCATGTGAAGAGTTGACTCACTGGAAAAGACCCTGATGCTGGGAGGGATTGGGGGCAGGAGGAGAAGGGGACGACCGAGGATGAGATGGCTGGATGGCATCACTGACTCGATGGACGTGAGTCTGAGTGAACTCCTGGAGTTGGTGGTGGACAGGGAGGCCTGGCGTGCTGCGATTCGTGGGGTCGCAAAGAGTCGGACACGACTGAGCGACTGAACTGAACTTAGTTCATGGAAGACCTCATTTTGAGTAGCATCATTTTAAGCAATGATAAAGAGTCAGGAAAAGGGACATCTTTGGAGTCAAAGGGAATCATGGCCTGCTTTTGTTGAGTTCTAATTGAATGGGTTTCTCTATTCAGATTGTTAAAATTACCATCTGTAACCTTCATTTGTTGATTATTATTCTGTGCTTCAGTGGTGGACTTCCTTGAATCTTCCCCACCTGCTGGGGTCCAGCCCCGGTGGATCCAGGGTGATTTGAAGGTGGGGGGTTGGCGTCGGGGTCTTTGGAAAAAATACATATTTAATTACAGATATATAGAGAGATTAGAAACAGATAGTGTAGTAGGAGATAGTGTAGTGGAGAAAAGGAGGCTGAATCCAGATGGGAATTCAGCCAGAGAAACGGGAGCAAGAAAGAAGCGACATGGGGGAATCAGTCTTTCCAGAAACTGATCAGATTTCTTTATTTTGGGGTTTGCTTATATAACTTTTGTTACATATAGGGATGAATACAGAGTCACGTGGGGGTCAGCAGTCCTGACCTTTATCAAAATCAGGTGCTTCACATAAATGTAAAAAAAAAAGGTCTTAGGAATATTACATCATCTTCTGGCCATGAGACCCACTGACATTTTATGATCCTTTCTTTCTGATAACCAAAAAACTTATTTCTTCCAAGGGTGTTTTTTCTTAAACCAGGCACCACCCTCCAAATAAAGTTACATTCCTATAGGGTGAGGGTGTAGTGAGTTACAATCAAGAAAGGAATTTATTTAACCCAAGGTTAACATGATTAATCTTAAAGGTTAATACTTATTTCTCCTATATGCTAGTTATATTCATTATAAGGGCAGGGAATATGGAGATTTAGCAGCAAACATCGGCCCAACAAATAAAAATCCTTTCACCAATGTTCCCCTTAAGATCTATTTAGTCTTAAGATAGTGATAAAGTTACATTTTTACATAGCAAGGACACAGTGATTTATAACAAAGCACAGTGATCTATTACAAAAGAGAAAATCCATTAACTCAAAAAGTCTAGTATTGCTAACATCAAAAACTACTATATTTCCTTTTCTATATTCCAAATACATTGATTAATATATTTCCAGGTGCCTAAGGATATGGAGGCCTGGCGGCAATCATTGACTCAACAATGAGAAAAGCCCTATGCTAATTAAGACTCTCAAAATACTCCAAAACTCTTTGTGCTATTTATGGTTAAGAGGTAGAAAACAATCATGTGAGTAGTGGCAGGAGTATGGATAATCCTGTCACACAAGCTAGTCTGTCAGCAGAGAGGTTTGACCTGAGACATCCTTGTCCCACCCAGGGGAGGGAATTAGCAGCAATTATTGATGCAACAAATGAAAAACCCTTCACCAATATAACTCCTAACCAACCCACTATACTAATAATTTCCAACTCCCCAAAAGAATTTGCCTTTAGTAAGTCTAAAACATCTCGTGCCTCTCAGGTTGGGAGGCTGTAAGCAATCACATGTGGCCGGATGAACCTACACAGGCGGGCTAGATAACCTTCAGAGGAGTCCATAAGCTGAAACACTCTTGTCACACCCAGGAATTTTTATTGCCTTTGAGCTGCACGTTTACTCCTTCTCCGAGAAAAACGGGTATGGGGGAGAGCCCCCCGTAAAGTCAGAGGTGTAGGTGAGAGCATAAAACAGACTCTGGTTTTGGGGTTGATGCTTGGGAACAGGGGGTTTCCTGAGGCTTGATCAGGCCCTTGCATATGCCAAGCCTCCTTCCTCATCACCTTTGCCATGGGCGGAGTTCCTCACGCTGGCACCCACCCTCCACACTAGGCTATAATCATCAATTCCTTTAATAATTCCCCATAATACTTGATTTTCAAACTCTTCATTATCCTCCACCATTATTAGAATGTACCATATTTTATCAAGGTTGAACTCATACCTGTTATAGATACTTGCTAACTGGAGCAGAGAATATGGGAGCTGTTTTGTCCTGGATTTTCTGCCTTTTCCCCAAAGCTCACGATTTCATGTTTGTTCATGGATATGTCTCAGTTCTTAATAACATTAAATATACTGTTAGCTGAAACCCCATGCCTTTATACTTCACATGAACTGGAGTTAAACTTTCATCATCTGGTACTTGTGAAGCTGAATTTTTTAACCTACTTGCCCGATATTTCATTTATCATTACTGACAAATGGGTTAGTTTTGTCTGTCCTTCTCATCTATGATTCATTAGCGATTCTGAGGTGCTAGGGCATAGAATAAATTGTTTCAAGGTGCTATCAAGGCATTTAACGAAGCATCTAGAATTATGTTATATTACAAATAACTTACATACTCCTTCAGTGATGTATTGGATTTTATGTAAGTGACAACTCTTGTGAAGGGATTAAAAACTTAGATTTTTTTTCTTTAAAAATCAACTGCATATGTGAGCATTTGATCATTTACCCTTATTTATAAATGTCACCAAATTGTGGAAATTACTGTTTGCAAAAGAAGTTTCTGAATATTTTAGAAAACGTTATTTGGCTTTATACAAGAAAGTCTTAATTTTCTCTTATATAAAAAAGGAATTAAAATATGCACTTTACAGAAATGTTTTGAAGATGAAATGTGATTAATAGTAACTTCAGTTTGCAAATTCCCATTTATAATAAATATTTCCTGTAATTAAGTTTAATTTGAAATCTGAGTTACCACTCATGGTAGTAGTGAGAAAGGCAACGTTTAGTCATTCTCGAGGTTTGTATAAATTAGAGGTAGAATTTGAACACGAATTTGAAAGAGGTAGATCTCTACCTGGAATGATTGGATGAATTAGGCAATTCAAAGAGAAGGATTACCACAGAACAAGTATCAAGTAGGAGAGGCCAAGGTGAGTTTGAAACTAGAACTCAGTCTAGTGTGCTTGAAATATCAGCTATGCATTGGAAGAAATAAGAGAGTAAAGTAAGACCGGAACGGAATTACTTTCACAACTGTTTACCCAGACTGTGCTAGGCTGAGTCGGCAGGTTCTGGTCCTTTGCAATTAAATTCTTTGGGGCCACTAAATTCTTATGAAGAAGAAAGTGACATGATTACCTTCGTGTTTTTAAAAATAATTGAAACAAATGTGGTCATGTTTGGAAGGCAAGTGCTTGAAGTTAGGAAGCCCTATTAAGACACATTACAGTGGTCCAGCGAGTGAGACAGAAGGCACAGACTGGGGGAGTGATGGAGAGAGCATGAAGGAGGCAGTTCTGAGGGAACATGACATTGGGTTCTTTCTGACAGTAAAGTGCTCTCAATAGAAATACTCATCTTCGTCATTAGAGTCTGTTCCTTCTTCCACTTCAATAAACCACTGACTAGATAGTCAGAGTCGTGCATTTTTCTACCACCTACCAATGCTTGTCTCTAGCTTGTAATAGTAATTTGTATCTTAGTGAATGCAGCTACTAGGGAAAATTGACTTACAATCAATATATTGTGGGAATTAGAAAAATAAGTTCAACTTAGAATAAAGATAGACCTATATTAATATTTTGGTATATATGAGTTATTTTTATGATCATTTTGTGCCTTTATAATTTGAAGATCAGTAACTAGATAAGGTTAAATAAGTATGTTATATTTGCTATAGTTGAAGGTAACTAAATAATATGATTGATTCTTATTAAGCTCTAAGACAAATTGAATATGGGTTAACTAAATAAGAGTATAAGTTATGTCCTCTGGCTACTGGTATTAAAACTGATAGAAATCAGAAAACTATATATATGATATACCATTAATTGCTGTTAATAGATTTTTTTAATCATACCTAAAATAAAAGAATAGGACTTTTCATATGTGATGTGCTTTGTAGCCTACAATGCACATCCTTGGATAGTCTCATTTGATCCTCAGAACTTTTGAAATCTCATAAATCTTATTTGTAAAATGGAGTTAATAGTTGCCATGAGGATGAGAGAAACAATAAGTACAATACCTAACCCAGTAGGCAGTCTGTTTTTATTTTCCTGTCTAATCTTCCTTTTTTTTCCACTTTCATATTAGGAAAATTAAAGAATGGAAATAATTTACCATTTGTCTTTTTTTTTTTTTCTTAACTAAAGTATCCTATCTATGTGTTTCTTAAAGATGACCAGCAAAACAGTGATAGAATAAACTATCACACACTTTAGATTTGCTAACTTCTTATAGGGAACATTAGAAGCAGAGTGCACTGAACTAGTGGAGTATAGAAGTCATGATTTCAGGCACCAGCATATGTCAAAGACAGTGAAAGCTAAAGAATTTTCATCAGCAAGGCTAGCTGTCACTTTCCATAATGAAGGCACATTTCCAAAATGTACCTTGAGTAGTCCTCCAGAGCAGGCAATCAGAAACCTCCCATTTTAACAGCCCACTTAGATTTGCTCTACTCTACTCTATCTTTCTTGGTAACAAGAAGAGATAGCTATTTGTCGGGATAAATATTCCTTGTTAAAGCTCATTTTTAAGTGGATTTAACTTTGGGCCACATATAATAACAAAGAGACTCTTTATGCATCTTTGGGATGTCATAATAGACAAAGGCAGCCATTACCATGATGTAATGGAGCAAAATCAAAATAATAAAAATAGATATATTGAAGATGTTAGAAAGTAAAATGTACTGTATAATGTTCCAGTGGGGGCTGCAAAACTATCTTATTCTGTAATCAACTGTATTTTTGGAGATCTGGCCCCAAAACAGTTTTTTCTTAGATGTAAGAAATAATACCTATTTTCTCTTTATGCCATATCTGGGCCATAGAGACCATGAAGAAGGAGACTGGTAGTGAAACCTATTTAAGGACTGAATTACAAATCAGTCATCTGCAAACTTGACTAGGGAGTTTGGACCTCATATTCTCTTGTGCAGTAAATCCTTGCTAAATAATCTTCTGTAAAACTGTCTTACCTTTAAGTGGGATAAAGAGAGAGTGTGGTGTAGGGAGATTAGGAAGAATCATGATTTCATTTTAGGAGCTTCCTACTCTGGTTCTCTGCAGCCCAGTATATGTGAGACTTATTTTCCTTGACTTTTGATTTTTGTCCTTAAGTTATCCTCAGCAGTGGACTATTTGTTTCCTTACATAAGAAAGGTTTCCTCTGGCTATGGTGTCCCCTGAAAGCAGACATCTCCATCAATTCTACTAAGTCTGGGAGTGATTTATAATGGCAAATTTTAACCCTGTCCCCTGGAGCTGAAAGTTCATAGAGCCAAATATAGAGTAGGCATTATTTCCACTCTGTAACATCCACGAAGAGCACATCATAATAGCTGCAAAATGATGAGGAAATGTGAACCTCTCCTCAACAGAAAAGCCTCCAAAACTAGCATAGAAATCACAAACTAAGAGATTTTGCTCCTGACTTGGTGACCTATAGATAATTGCCCATTCATTTATTGTCTTATTTATTCCCTCAGTCATCAGACAATTACTAAGGTCTCTTATATGTCCTTTTGTGTAATGTGCAGAGGAGTTGATTACAAAAAAAAAAAAAAAAACCACACATATTACAAATCAAGGCACTTCTGGAGCTCAAACCTGACTTTTTTTGTTGTTATTGTTCCTGGCAAGTTACATAAATTAGTCTATGCTATAGTTTCTCCATGTATAAAAGGAAGAAATGAATATTATAGCATACTTTTCTTAGTTGGTTAAGTGGTATCACACAACACTAGTTAATTCCCTTTGCTTTTTGACCTATCTTTCCTTATGATTCTGGAACTGATGCAGATATGATGATGTGGTTTCTGTTCCCAAGGAACTGACTGAAACTGATGCTCCTCAAAACTATGGAAAGCCTTTCAAATGAGTTAGATCAGACATACTTAGCATAGGGACGCAAAAATTGTTAGCATACATATGAGGGGAGTAAACATATCTGTCTTTTGTCTAGTTTTGGATTTAGAGGCTTATCACAATTCCTGTCACTTTCCAGTGAAGCACAATTCCTGTGCTTTTCAGTAAATACTGAATGGATAAGAGAGCCTGAAAGAAGAAGAGATCAAGGACTAAGTGATTTCAAATGAGGGAGAAATGATTTCTTACATATAATATATTGAGGTCAGGCACTTGAGACCCAGATTCTAAAGATGGGATTTGTGTGCAGAAATATTATTAGAGATGGTCTCAGGATTAAAACGTACAGTATACAAGGTAAGGAAGCAGGTTGGGCAGAGAGGGGAATTGGGCTGTGTGATATATTCAAAAGATTCAGTAAATCCACTGGGATCTCAGAGACTGGAGCAGGTTTTTCGAGTTTTCCTGAGCACCCTCACTTTGAGCAGATATGCAGGCTACCCTTGAGAAGTAAATATTATGTTTAGCTGAGGGAAATTCCTGGTTAGGGCTGACAACTGAGGGTTATAGGGCTGAAGGCT
Source organism: Budorcas taxicolor (assembly GCF_023091745.1). Lineage (NCBI taxonomy): Eukaryota > Metazoa > Chordata > Mammalia > Artiodactyla > Bovidae > Budorcas > Budorcas taxicolor. The sequence goes on along the minus strand of NC_068920.1, from coordinate 98,992,431 downwards.
TCTAAGCAATAAGGAAAATTGGCCTTTACGACTGAAGGGAAGGTCTGTGAGTGCAGTGTAGCGTCCACTACAGTCCACGTACTTCTGGTCAGATCTACTTCTTCCTCTATATCTAAGCTATTCTAGGATATGCTTCATCTCTGTTCCTGTGAAAACTTATAATAGGACAGTTAGTAAGGTCACTGCAGACTCCGCTGCTGCAGCTTTTCCTGAAATCATAACTGATGCTCATTGTCTCTTTCCTCTGTCCTTCAGTCTTCACTTCAGTCACAGCCAACCTCTGCTGGTATAACTGGCATACCTGCTGGTGTGATTCCAAGTCTGGGAACACTGATTCTGACTGTCCAGGCCCCTAAGATATGCTGTGACAAGTCACACCCTTGTCTTCAAGGTGTAGGAAAGCATATGTAGGAAAGTGAAAGTGAAGTCGCTCAGTCATGTCCGACTCTTTGCGACCCCATGGACTGTAGCTTACCAGGCTCCTCCGTCCATGGGATTCTCCAGGCAAGAATACTGGAGTGGGCTGCCATCTCTTGTAGGAAACATGCTGTCAAATAACCACTCTTGTCTCACTTTCCCAGTCTAGGAAAAACGTTCTTTCCTCTCTCTTGCATCTTTCTAAAACTCATTTTCTTTGATCCCTTCTCTTTGGAGATTTACAGAGTAATCCTCTCAGTGAGTTTATGTCTATACAAATAAAAGAATATCTCTTGACTTCAAACTGCTTCTGATGTTAACCCTGGAAAAAAGGAAATACCAAAGGCAAGAAACTACTAAGGGCCTGACTACTTTGTTTGGAGAGAGGGAGGAAAAATAAACAGAAGGCAAATTAATGCACCCCAAAGGGTCAAGCTAAAATGATCCAGTGCTGAGTCCAACAAACAGGATATGCTGGGGGAGAATGATTTAGTGAGGTGAGAGGACAGACAGTATGGTTATTTAACAGCACAGTCAGAAAAATAATTTTAGCATCCAAAAAGACCCTGAAGATCACATAATCCAATTCTTTTCTTTTACACTAGAGTAATCTGAGGCTCCGAGCTGAAACCAAGGTCCAGGGCTCTTAATTACCAGCCCAATCTCCATTTCAAGCTCTTATTTTTCATGTCTTGGATACCTGCTTTTTCTTGTTCAAACTTTGGTAAAGAGTGAAGTGCTGAGTTCTTGGCAGGTTGACTGTGAAACTCACGCCGCAACCAATTTAGATTTTGGATGTGTTTTCCTGCATCCACGCTACTGTGAGACCACAAGGAACTGTGAGCTATGATCTGCCATCATAAATCAAGCTAGAGATATTTAACTAAGGCACTTTGTGTTGTGAAAATGAGTATTGTAATGCTGCGTACTGACAAAAACCTCTTTTTCCCTTCCCCTTCCTTGTTGAAGCTGAAGGCTGCTGCATAATCAAAAGTGACCCTTTGAAGCCAGCAGTGCTAGCCTTCCCAAACTTGATAAGAACATTTAATTCCTTTTATCACCAGACAGGGCTTAAAGGAAAGTACAGTTCAGACATAAAGAGACCAGGCAAATGGTTCCAGGGCTCTTTGTGTTTCTGCCCTACCTGCCAGAATTTCTGGCAGAGCATCAAGCAGCCTTGCATACCCCAACCCAGATGCTTGTGGAGGGAATGGATAGTTTGAAGAGGTTGCCTTGTGTTTCAATTAACTGATAGATAAATGGCAATGCTCAATGCCATCTACGTTCTCTTGTTAAAATTATAGTGAATATATGAACATGCAAGAATAGGTATATGTAGTAAATATTTGTATTTCTCCTTCCACCCAAATTTCTGTTCCTGCTTCTTCTAATGTTAGAAATGAAATTCCCTTTGGGGAATTTGTATTCTCTGCATTATATGTGGTCTGGGCATTGTTCTCCATTGATGTGCTCTGTACAATCCTGGTAAACACATACCTGAGGCTCAGCCAAAGAAAGTCCTTCCAGGTTTTTAATCTTTAGTAGCATGACCCAGAATGGAAAAATGGATGTGATTCTTGTCAGAGTCTGATTCATTCTAGCATAGTGTTATCATGGATAACACTGCAATCATGAAAATAAGATACATCCATGCTGTCTAATAACTGCTAGCCACGTGAGAATACTGCGCACTGAAGCATGACTAGTATAACCAGCTAGAGTAACTTAATAACTGACTTTTTAGTATTATTTAATTTTGATTGATTAAAATGTAAATAACCACCTTTTTACAGTAACTGCTGTTTTGGACAGCAGAGTTCCCTGGGGAAATTAGGCAGTGACATTTACTATCTGGAACCCCAGAGAGTAAGGCTCTTTCTATTTTGAACCTGATTTTTTCGCTATTTCTTTGACTCTCTGAGCTACTTTATAATAATTTCCTCCTTTGCCTTGTAGCTAGAATCAGTTTTGTTTGCTTGCAACCAAAGAACTCAGAGCTGAGGTGGGGACTCACTAATTTATTGTCTAATCAATAAGTTAAGTATCTATATATGTGTCAAGGACTAAGCTGGTCTTTGGGGATGAGAAGGTATAAATAACTGTCATCCTTACCTTTCAGGTGCTGAGACTAATGAAGACAACAGAAATATAAATGGTAATAATGTAGTAAGAGAAATCAGATATTTACAAAGAATTCTGGGTTCCCAGTGGATGTTTCATTAGTTCATGAGTAGGTTGAAATACATTGTTGAACTAATGCCAAGTTTATTTTCTTAGATTTTCCTACAACTTCACCCATAATCTTAGAGTTAAGTTGTATCACAGTTTATCAGTCTTGCCACAAAATGTATACATTGAATTCCTGGCACTGCCTTCTACAAGGAGATCTTCAGATTCCCATTATATTTTATTGACTCTCTCAACATATACTTTTGTTGTCTTTTTTCTTAGCTCATAAGGCATTTAAGCAACTAGTTGCAGTGACTCACTGTGTAGTACTTGACACAGTGACAAGGTACAGCCTATTATTTAGAAGAATGGAAGTTATAAAACAGATACAAAAAAGCAATGTGCAAGGGACAGGAATCATGTAATGCAGGGGTTAATCATTTTACATCCCTCAACAACCTACACTTTTATAATGAGTGCTATTGATATTATAATGACTCTATAGTAATATTAAAATGATAATTATAACTTAATTATTCAAATGATAATAGTATTACAATTATCAAAGCAGACTTAGCTTATGCTCAGTATATTAGTGAGGTAGAAAATATATTTTTTTAAGAATTTCACAAACTAATTATTTTTCACACAGTCACCATGAAAATATTTATTTGTGATAATCATAAGTCAGTAGGACCAGCACAGACAGACATGTCCACTTCAGCACCAGAAGGAGTATTAACATTTATAAACACATCCACAACTGCTCAGTACGTGGGGCTGGTAAAACATGGGGCTGCTGAAACCACTGCCTCAACTACAGAGAAATCCCGTTCAGAGAAGGGACTAAGCTGTGTCTGAGGCTGCTTTATTCCCCAGAGAAGCCTCCAGAGTCTGAGCTCGACTCAGGAAGGACTGGATTCGTACTGAAGGGCCTTAGTTAATGTCCCATTCCTCCTTTGGGTCTGGTTTTGCAATTATTGGCTGAAATCCCAGCTAAAATTATAAATTAGAAAAGATGCAAGCTTTAAAGCCATGCACATCGAAAACATCACCTACATACTTCTTATCCTTCGGGGGCTACATGGAGTAAATTAAAAGTTCACCTCCATTTCCCCAGATGTGAATATCTATACCTCCCATCATCAAGACAATGGCATACTCATTAATTTCAAAAAGTTGTACTTGAAATGGCAGAACTTACTTAGGTGAGTAAGTCCCTTAAGCGTTCACACTGAGAAAGACTGGGAAGTTCTAAGAGCTCCGAACAATGAATGACAAGTCTGCCAGGTATAAAGCTTGAAGCTTCTGAATACCATCAATGTTATCTATGAGTGTTTATGTAGATATATTTCCTACAACTGTACATATGCTACATTTTTACTCTTTGGCAATATGATGTTACAAAGAAATTGCCTTTTCTTCTGTTACTGGTCAGTTCTGTCATCTTATAAGCTTATTCCTTACCAGTCTCTTGTGTTATTCCATTTTGCTCTTTTTTTTTTTTTCCTTTCATTTTCCTTGGTATATCAATGTCTTGGTGGAGTGCAAATTAAAAAGCATATTTTATTGTCAATTTGCTGTGGTGTTTTGTATTTTGGTTGTGTATTAAAATTTAAAAAAATAAATTTAAATTAAAAATAAATAAATAAAATATAATCATGCTATGTTTGAAAAAAGCAGAAAAAGAAAAGCCTGAAGCTTCTAAAGACAAAGAAATCAGGTTATTATGTGAAACTGGAATATTTACTATGACTCTAAACACAAGTAGGGGGTCACTGAAGGTGCACAGGGGATTACGTTTAACCTGGTAGGTAGACTCTCTCTCCCTCTCTCTCATACAGATACACACCTAGAGACACGCAAATACACATATGAAAACATTCAAGACCATGCCTTTGGGTCGTGGAGGCCCTGTAGCAACCTTATATATCCCAGCACAAGGACAGCCAGCCTAAGATTGTACTGTGAAATCATTTGTTCTTGATTTCAGCCCCTGTGAGGTCCACTGTACTTACAGGAATCATGGAACCTACTTTTCTCTCAGGGTCATCCCTCTTCTCTACAGAAATTATTATCTGCAGATATTATTTCCAGTCATTCTTTCAAATGGTACAATCTCTCCCACCTGCATCTAAAAATAAAAACTCCAATGGCATCAATCCAAACTTACCTCATGTAATACTGAGGGTATTACTATCTTTATAGTTATCTAATTGTAGATTTGTCTCATTAAGGAAACCTTGGACAATACAGGAAGAGTTTGAACTCTTGAAAATGGTGGGGGATTTAAGTGTAAAGGAATTTCATATCATCCAGCTGGCTAAGAAGCAAATAGCAGCTTTGCAGGAAATATTGGGGCCTCTTGGGCCTTCCCCCATGGCACTTCTGGTAAAGAACCCACCTGCCAGTGCAGGTGATACAGGAGATGGATTCAACCCCTCGGTTTGATTCTCAGGTTGGGAAGATACCCTAGAGAAGGACATGGCACTCCAGTATTCTTGCCTGAGAATCCCATGGACAGAGGAACCTGCTGGGCTAAAGTCCATAGGGTTGCCTGGTCAGACACTACTGAAGCTACTTAGCCTTTGTCTTTAACTGGATGTGTTACAGTGTTGCTCACTGCTGCTAAAATTATTACTATGCTTATGGTGGTGGTCGCAAGGGTAGAGTGATCACATAGTTATGGCATTAAGGAAAATTGTGGATGCATACCTGACAATGGCACCTTCTGCATTTGGTGGTTTGTGGTCCATACTCCTTAAGAAGTTACATTCCTCTTGTTGAAGACACAGAAATATGATTGAGTGAGAAATATTGAGGATTTTTATGCTCTTAAGTGAGTTTCATAGTTTTAAAAACCGATTGATCATATAACCATCTGTTGCCATTCAAGCTAGAAGATACTTGAGGTTTGTTTTCTCACAAGAATTCAGTGCTGTGCCTCGCGGGGCTGGATTTACTTTTGCCTGATGGTGCACATCTGATTTTTTTTTCATCTTTGAGGCATAACAAGGAAAACTGCTCTCTTCCCATAGAGTTACTTTCAATAGCTGCAGTTTATTTTTTTAACTGACCCCTCTCTAATACTTGTGGTTTGAAATATCCTTTAGTGATCTTCTGTAACTTGGTAAGGAATTCCATTCAGCTGAGTTTAATTCCTCTCCTCTTGTCACATCTTTGACATCTTACAGAATGTGCAGAGATATCAAGACATCTGAAAGATTTATCAGGTATTCACGCTACCAAAAATACAAGCTTTCACATAATAAATTGGCGTATTATGTGATATGATCCCCAGGGCATCATTGTGTCTTTAAAAGACAAAAACTCACTAGATTGAGTGAAATCAAGCCTAGAGGAAGAAAATGCTCTATTTTCCTGCATTCCACCTAGCCTTCATATATGGGTATACAAAATTAATGTTTTTAGTTTCTCATGTTGACATTTAAACAGCAGAAGAGAGTTAGTGGTTCAAATTCAGTATTCATTTTTTCCCAGACTTGCCATTCACAAAAATTTCATCACTGCAGCCCAAAATAAACCAGCTTATGAGAAATTTAATCAAATTTCTTTACCAGAGGAAAAAGAACAAACTCTTACTCTATCATGTTGCACAAATGGTGTATTTTCTCTTTCTAAATAATCAGACACCAGGGGTGCTCCTATGTGTTGGTTTATTAGGATGTAGACTCTGATTAAGCTAACACTTATTGAGCAAAAACTGCATGCCAGACACTGCCACATATTTTAATGATACTGTTTAATCACACGGTTTAATAATTGTAGCTACAATATGTAATTGTCAACTATATGACAGACAATTTTTGCTCATTTATTGATGCTGCCCAAAGCTATGCAGGCAGAGAGTGCTAGAGACAAGATCTGCTCTTCATTTTGTGTAGCACCAAAGCCTCTTCTCTAATATTTCTTAGCCAGTGCTGCCTGACCAAATAGAGTAATTTGGCCTTCCCTTGAATTGTACTATTCCTCTCATAATCTCTCTCCCTGGATGATTAACTTCTAAAACTGATTTACCCATTTAGATCATTAAAACGCTTGACTGTTTAAGTGATTCTTCAGTGCACAAATCCTCCTGAGAGGCTAATGCCTTAAGCCTTTCTTGGCTATAAATATAGGAGGATGAAATTTGAGCCAGGTCCTGGGACAGTGAGATGCAGGCAAAGTACTCTTGGGTATGTGGTTGCAAATATGTGCTTGGAGCAATGATGGAGAGAAGCATTGCAAAGAAAGCTAAAGAAATGCAAGTCCTTGGTGCTTCATAATTTAAAGAACTGTTCCTCATCTGTCTTGTGTCCAATCAGAACTGTTCCACCAAGAAAACTTACAGATCCTTGTTACCAATTTATTGTAACCTCTTCCTTTATCTTTTAGCTGCTTGCACTTTATATGCCTCCTCTCATCAATTTCATTACTTGAGGCTAGTATTTGAACTTGCCTTGCAGTCTTGTAAGCATCTTCCATGAACTTTTACACATGGCAGTTTTCAGTAGAATGAAATTGTTGAAGTTAATTTCTTCCAGGGAAAGTATTTCGCAATGCCTAACCAAGGCGGATGTCCATCTTATTATGTAAATTTTATCACAGTAACTGAAGGTAGATGGGAGATATTACCCCCAGGATATATTCATTTAGTAAAATACAAAACCAAATGAACAGGTATCCAAGAGTAGGAACTGGAATGTTAGTTCGAGAACCTGTTTTCATTTATATAAGTTGATGTCAGTTCTTTTATAATCATTTATGGTAAAAGAGCAAAACCATGTTTGAAACCTGGTTAGGTTAAATTGCATGGAAAATGTGGAGTTGGGCAAGTGAAGACTATTGAAATAAAAAGAGAAGTGAAATCTATTGAATTATCAAAAAAAATTGTTCATTATTTATTATCTTCCTGACACTGGAAGTGTGGCCTGAGCTAAAGCTAGGATATATTTTGTAATTACTTCAAGTTTTCTTCCTTGCCTCAGTTCTCCCTTTACTGATCACCTTCCTCTCACATGGCTTGCTTCAAGAATTTTTATTTTGATGTGTTTACCCAGAATTTTCTGAGTAATTATTGGTAGGAAATCACAAAGAATTATCTTATAAGGTTATTTGCAATTTAAAAAAATTGTATAAGACCAGTTGGATAGATAGAAAGGACATTAGCTTTGGAATAAGACTTTTTTTTTTTTTATTTCTGCTTTACCATTTAATATGCTTCTGCTTTTTTGATAAGTCATTTATCTTCTCTAATCCCAAATGTCTCCATCTATAAAATGGAGATAAATACCTTCTGGTTTGGCGTGAAATGTGAAGATTAAATGAGATAATGTATGTATCGAACACAATGCACAGCACCAAGTAAGGGCTCCATAAATAACCCTAACTGCTGTGCTCTGCTATTTAAATCACCCAGAGCAGAGCTTAGAATATATTAAAATCACTGTAATTCTTATTTCACTTCTCTTCCCTTTAATATTCAAGACCTGAGTCTAGGGGTAGAATTTCTGTCCCTGTAACTGAGAGAAGTAGATGCAAATTTGACTCAAAGGAAAGAGGAAGAAAAGTGGAAGGAACTTTCTGAGACTCTTCAAATCAAGCCAGCTGTGACCTTAAATCCACTTTGAGTTAAGCTCTGTTCTGCTAGTGGAAGATTTCAAAAGGCAGTTTTTCTTTCCTTTACTAACTTAAAATGTGTCTGGACAGAGAACAAACAAGCAACCTCTTGACATTCTTGGTTATTTAAAACTCATCTACCCAGATCTTCAAATTTGACTGCTAACAATATAGCTAGGATATTTGGGGAAACTGTAGCTTCTTTTCTTTATCCGCAGCTGATTTGTTTTTTTTTCTCAACAACTATTCGTTTTTATAGTTGGAGGGTGGTAGGATGGGGGAAGGGCTGTTTTAGTCATTTCTTATTTCAAATATCATCTGTTCCTACAATTTATACATACAATGCCTACATATTCTGCTCAACACACCTAGGAAAGAATGCTTAGGCTTTCAGATTTTAGTTCTTCCTTACAGAGGCAAATTTTCTCCAAGATGGTGGCTGAGCATATGGGAGAAAAAATAAGACTTACATGATGTCATGTAGGAAAGGAAGACTTATAGAACCTTGTGGGATAATGTGTCTGTTTTTTTTCCAGTCTCAGCACAGAGTCTTTTTCCAGGTTGCAGCTTGCTCATCTGGTATCCCTGGCTGGAAGGTGTAGCTGATATAGTCCTCTCTTCTTTCCAGGGCCTCACTCATTCAGCTTTAGCTGAGCTGCTCTTGGTCTAGACCACTTTTAGATCTGACTGTCTTCCCTTCAACTAGGTACCAGGAGTCTGAAATATAATTCTCATCAAAGCCATTTTCTCTTACTCCTGGGATCTCCTCTATAAGGTTCCCTAACCAGATCTTCAGTTATCTGTGGGTCCTGTCAATTCCCTGTTGGTTTCAGAGGGATAGCGATCTTGGAATCTCACTGCCTTTTAGTGACTCTTCTTTTAATGACTATGCCTTTTAGTGACTATCCCGAGCCACTGGATTTACTTTTTACAACTGTGGCTCTCAGGCTTTCTCTTTTAATTCCAAAGAAGGGTGGATATCCACCCATATCACTACCACTTGTCTCATTAAGCCTCCTTTTCTGAGTTGAATACTGAAGAGGGTAGACTGAAGAAGAGACTGAAGGGGCTTCTTTACTGAACCTAAATGATGCTGAGTATTTCCTCCACGTTACAGGGAGAATCCTATACCTTCTCACGTTTTTAGCCTTTGACTTGTTAAATGATAGCTAAAAGAGTGAAGTAATTTCTCTTTAAGCAGCTTGGCTTTTCTGCCTATTGGAGTGCCAAAGAGGTGAAGTACTGATGGTTTACTTCTTGAGAACAATATGATTCATTTAGGTAAAAAATTGCAGTGTAACCATGATAAAAGAGGAAGTTAAAATGCACTTAACATATTTACAAAAAATGATCTTCATTACCTATTATGTCTTTGGTTTGAAAACTTCAGTGGCTTCAGTGCACAAATTAATTTTGGAAATGAACCAATCACATTGGTCTGTTAATGAATTTTCACCTTTAGTGCATAATCTAATGGAGAACAAGGATTGTGATGAAAAATATATCAGCACAGTTTTTGCTTTGTAATAGGCCATCAATAAATAATTTATTGACATGTAATTCATGATAACCTATACTCAAGTCTATATTGGTCATGTCCTACTATAATATCCAAAGAGAAAACAAGCAGAACATAGTAGCTGCATCGATATAACATTTTCAGAGGCTTTCAAACTCCATTTGATATTCTTTTACTATTGGGCATTTCTGTGGCTTATTTTGTCGTTTTTTCTCACCTACCCCAACGTTTGTTTGGTGGAAGGAAACATGCTTTTGGCTGTGAAATCAAAGCCGATGCCTATTTATTTCCTTTTCACTTTAGCCATTAAACTTTTCACAGTTTCTGAGTCTTGTCCTGGTAGTCTTTTGTTTCTACAGCTGGCTTCAAGTCTGAAGGCAAATGTTTGTGCAACTCAGCTGTATAGCCGATAACTGGGTATCTGCATTGTATGGGCAAGCCCTACCCACTACTACCTGTGACTGTGCAGAGATCATCTGTGCTATATTTCAGCTTCAAAATGCCCCAGAGTAGAAGCAGAGCACATTTGTAACAGTCAAGTTAGAAAAACCAACGGAAACGTTCCTAAAGAGTTTCTGCTAACTGTGTACTTCTCTTGGTGTATCAAACAAATATATTTCCTAAGTCCTACATCTCATTTTAGACTGGGTTCATATGCATCAAATATTCTATATAACATGAGATAAAAATATAATTTTTTTTTCAGAATCATCAAAATAATTAAATCAAGTGTATGGTTACCTTGACTGTCTGAATATTTTCTTTGAATAAATCTAACCTTAAAGAATGTAGGAATGACTAATTTAGTCATGTTCATTCAATAAATATTTAGTGAATGCCTAGTATGTGTTGAGTGCCCCTCTAGGAAGAGAGGATGTGAATAAAAAGTGAATAAAAGACATCAATATTTGCCTGTAAGGAGCTTATAGTGGATGCAAAAACAGGAAAAATGTTTGTCATATGAAATTGTCACACGAGTGTATGTTTCTTGATTCTTTGTCTCATCACAACAAAGGTTTGGAGTGACGAACATTAAAGCCCCCTCAGCATGTCGCAGCTTTCAGGTCTTGGATAGACCGTGTTATAGCTCTCAGGTCTCAAATGGACCATGTTATAGCTCTTAGACAAATCAGTGTTACAGTTCAGTGTTACAGCTCTATTTTATTTAGAAGATAGCAGGAAAATCCATCTTCGAGGCGTGAGGGCACGTCGATCTAAAGACACGAGGAGAAGAGCGCCCCAGCGCGCGGGGGAGAGAGAGAGAAAGAGCTGGCTTTGGCTCTTCTGTTTACATGTGTATCTCTCCCTGGGCCTGTCCTATGTAAATTGGGCCAGCCAGGAGTGTTGTTTGTTTTACCTGAGGTCCTCACTCTGGTCCTCGGACCTTCTTTTGTTTCATTTTCGCAGGCTTTTTCCTTCCTTTTCTTGTAGCCACCGCCATTTTGGACTCCTTTTCCCTGTTCCACCTACCTAACAAAATCAAATAATTAAATATTTACTGAGTAGTTACTATATCCCAGTGTTTGTAAAGTGCCATGATACTTAAAAGTTGGTACACCCCTGGTCATTTTCCTTAAAACTCAAAGTCTGTCTTAACTACACTGAAGCTAAAGGTGAAACAATTAGAAACCAATACAGTTTGCAACATTTGTAACAAATATAAAGGGAAGAGAATAGCATGATCACCAGAATCTTTAATAATAATAGTTTAATTTATTACACTTTAATTTATTATAACTGCACATCACTAGGCAATTTTCATTAATAAATACTCAAAGTTTGGGGGACATATATGATTATCCCCATTTGTTGGAAGAGTATGACACAAGGAGAGATAAAATGACTTGCCTGTGTTCTATGACTGATAAGCAGTACCAGATAGCATCAAGGTATTGGACCCATATTTAGACAGGGGGCAGGGAGTGGCTGCCAAAAGAGCAGGGGCAAAGGCAGCAGAGCTGGTAAGATGCAGGGTGTGAAAGGAGGCTCAAGATCTCAGGGTTTTCATGTCTCAGATTTGATGCAGAAAAAACTAAGATCATTCTTAAAGCCTCTTCTAACATCAAACTATATCATTTCATTTTAAAGAACTATCATTCCCATTATATAGTCTTCAAGTTTTATGGAACAGATTTTTCTGCTCAACCAAAGCATAACTATTTTTGGTGAGAAGCTTTCTATTTCTGCAACTCTGATCTCCCTTTGAACCTTAAGTGCTGTCTCTCTTACTGTTTGAAGAACAGTCTCACCTGAAGTTTTTATTTTACTTTCAGCCTATCATGTGTAAAATGAATTTGTTATCTTTCTTTCCAAATAAATTTTCTTTCTAAGTATTTTTATAGGCATTATTATTTTCCCAGTTGCTAAAGATAAAAACTTAGCCATCTTTGCTGTTTCACTCTTTTTATTCTCCCTTTTCTCAGAACAGCCAGTCATCAGTATATTCTGCAATTGCTAATTTCTTTCTGTGCCACTGTTTTCAGGCTAAGATAAAATTTTGTTGCTTCATTTTTAGATGATTTTAATAACTTTATAGTTAATGTTCTCCATTCTTTTCAGTTCACCATGCAAATTCAAACAGCAGAGTCAGTGCATGTGTGTGTGTGTGTGTGTGTATAGGCATACACACACACACACACACATATATATGTATGTATGTATAATTATTGTCAACCAGACAAGATATAGAATAAAGAAAGATTGCTAATATGTCAGTGGCATTTTTGTTGTATTTTTTAAATTTTGCATAAGGACAGATATCTTGTGTCTTGTTTACTACTTTATCCTTATCACCTAAAATAGTACTCCCATAGACAGACTCTAAGATAACTCTTCTGCCTTACGGTATTTTGAGCTGTTCATATTTGATTGTAGATAGGACCTGTGGCCTGTTTCTAACCAATATAACATGGAAAGGTGGTAGAATGTCATTTCTATAATTACCTTATGAAAAATTGTAACTTCCATTTTGCTACCAGACTTTGACAATTGACTCCTGCACTTGCTGGCTTTTATGAAGAAGGCTACCACATTGATAGATCCTCATGACAAGGACGTAAGGGTGATCTCTGGCTGACAGTCAACAAGTCACTAAGGCCTTTATCTGATAGCCTATAAGTTCTGAATCTTGCTGATGGCCATATAAGCTTGGAAGCAGTAGATCCTTCACCAGTCAAGCATCAGATGAGAACCCCAGCACTGATCAATGCCTTGATTGCAGCCTTGTGGGAAACACTTAAGGAGAGGACCCAGCTAAGCCATGCTGGCATTCATGATCTACATAAATTGAGATAATAAACGTGCAGAGCTTAAGGCTGATAAGTTTGTAGTAATTTGTTATGAAGCAATAAATAATGCAATGCTTTGCAGTTATTTGATAGCTAATAACTATTTGTCAATTGAATACATGAATGAAATATCCTCTGTATATTTAAGTCATTTAAGGCCTGTGTTCTTTACTGATCGTCTATCTGGATGATCTGTCCATTGATGAAAGTGAGTTGTTTAAGTCTGCTATTGTTATTATGTCACTGTCAATTTATCCTTTTATGGTTGTTAACATTTGCCTTATATATTGAGGTGATTCTATGTTGGGTTTATATATTTACAATTGTTACATCTTCTTGGATTGAACCTTTCATCATCATGTAGTGTCTGTCTTTGTCTTTATCAGAGTCTTTAAAGTCTATTTGTCTGATATGGATTTCACTATACCAGATTTCTTTCAATTTCAGTTTACATGGACTACATTTTTCCATCCCTGCACTTTCAGTCTGTACGTGTCCTGAGATCTGAAGTGGGTCTCTTCTTCAGTTCAGTTTAGTCACTCAGTCATGTCCGACTCTTTGCGACCCCATGAACCGTAGCATGCCAGGCCTCCCTGTCGAACAGCCAGAGTCTACCCAAACCCATGTCCATTGAGTCAGGGATGCCATCCAACCATTTCATCCTCTGTCATCCCCTTCCCCTCCTGCCTTCAATCTTTCCCAGCATCAGGGTCGTTTCAAATGAGTCAGCTCTTCGCATCAGGTGGCCAAAGTATTGGAGCTTCAGCTTCAACAGCAGTCCTTCCAATGAACACCCAGGACTGATCTACTTTAGGATGGACTGGTTGGGTCTCCTTGCAGTCCAAGGAACTCTAAAGAGTCTTCTCCAACACCAAAAGCATCAATTCTTCGTCCTCTTGTAGATAGCATATATACAGGCCTTGGTTTTGTATCTGTTCAGCCAGTCTATGACTTTTGGTTGGAGTGTTTAATTTGTTTATATTCCAAGTAATTATCAATATTTAAGTTCCTAATGCTATTTTGTTTATTGTTTTAAACTTGTTTTTGTAAATATTTTTTCTTCCCTTTGTCTTTTAATCTCTTCTCTTGTGATTTGATGAGCAATCTTAATGCTGAGTTTGGATTTCTTTTTCTTTTCTGCGTGCATTATCTATTGTAGATTTTCAGTGTGTGGTTACCATGAAGCTTTGATACAGTAGTCCATGTACATACATACCTACATACATGGATATGCATACACACACACATACAAGATTGTTTTAAGTTGCTGGTCTTTTAATTTCAAATTTATTTTCAATATCTTATGTTTGTGCTATCCTCATAATTGCTGGTTTTGATAGCAAAGTTGTGTGTAGATAATATCCTACCTTTACTGTATTTTTGCCCTTACCCATTAACTTTCCCATTCATAATTCTCTTGTTTCTAGTTGTCACCTTTCTTTTTTTCCCTAGAGAAGTTCCTTAAGCATTTGTTGTGAAGCTCATTTGGTGATGTTGAATTATCTTAGCTTTTGCTTGACTATGAAGTTTTTCTTCATTGAATGTGAATGAGAGTCTTCCTGGGTAGAGTATTTTGTGTTAAAGCTTTTTCTTTCATCACTTTAAATATATTGTCCCATTCCCTTCTGGAATGAAGAATTTCTGCTGAAAAATTAGCTGATAAACTTACAGGAATTTCACTGTATGAAATTTGTTGCTTTTAATATTTTCTCTATTCTTTAATTTTTATCAGTTTGATTGATATATATCTTGGTGTGTTCCTCCTTGGATTTATACTGGATGAGATTCTCTGTGCGTCCTAGACTTGGGTGACTCTTTCCCACGTTAGGGAAGTTTTCAGCTATTATCTCTTCAAATATCTTCTCAGGCACTTTCTCTCTACTTCTGGGACATCAGTAATGAGAACGTTGATGTGTTTAATGTTGTCTCAGAGGTCTCTTAAACTGTCTTCATTTCTTTTCATACTTCTTTTACAACTTTGTTTTATGGCAGTGATTTCAACCATTCTGTCTTCCAGCTCACTTACTCATTCTTCTGCCTCATTTATTCTGCTGTTGATTTGTTCTAGTGTACTTTTCATTGCAATTTCTGTATTAGTCATCTTGATTTGTTTGTTCTTTAGTTCTTCTAGGCCTTTGTTAAATAGTTCTTGCATGTTGTCAGTCTGTGCCTCCATTCTTTACCTGAGATCTTGGATTACCTTTACTGTCAGTAGTCCAAATTCTTTTTTAGGTTGGCTTCCTATCTCCATCTCACTTAGTTGTTTTTCTGGGGTTTTATCTTGTCCCTCCTTCTGGAATATATTCCTCTGCTCTCACTTTTTGTTTTTCTGTGATTATTGTCTCCACTGCACAGTGCAAGCTTTTATTTCCACTTGCTTCTGATGTCTGCCGTCTGGTGCATGAAGCTCATCTCAGAGGTTTGTGCAGCGTCTGCTAGTGGTAGAGGCTGCTTCCTGCCCACTGGTGGCTGCAGCTGAATCTTGTTTCTCTGGCAGGCAGGGCTGTGTCAAGGGGTGTGTTGAGATGTGGCTGTAGGCTGGGGTAGAGCTGGGTTCCTAATTTGTTGGGTGTTTGACCTGAAGTATCCCAGCATGGGAGCCTACAGCTGTTAAGTAGATCAAGGTCTTGGATGAGGTCAGGTCAAAATAAAGGCCTTCTGGGGACTGTACATCAATGAGTACTTCCCAGTAGGTCTGCCACTAATGTATGACTGCACAGTCAGCCATAGCTGCCCCTGCCTCCCCAGGAGACCCTCTAAACCAGCAGGTAGGTCAGTCCCAATCACCAGCAAAGTCATGCTCAAAATTCTCCAAGCCAGGCTTCAATAGAACATGAACCAAGAACTTCCAGATGTTCAAGATGGATTTAGAAAAGGCAGAGGAACCAGAGATCAAACTGCCAACATCTGTTGGGTCATAGAAAAACCAAGGTAATTCCTGAAAAACATCTATTTCTGCTTTATTGACTATGCCAAAGGCTTTGACTATATAGACCACAACAAATGTGGAAATTCTTAAAGAGATGGGAATATCAGAACACCTTATGTACCTCCTGAGAAATTTGTAAGCAGATCAAGAAACAACAGTTAAAACCAGACATGGAACAATGGACTGGTTCAAAATAGGGAAAGCAGTACATCAAGGCTGTATATTGTCACCCTGCTTATTTAATTTATATGCAAAGTATATCATGCGAAATGCCAGGCTGGATAAAGCACAGGCTGGAATCAAGATTGCTGGGAGAATTATCAATAACCTCAGATATGCAGATGATACCACCCTTATGGCAGAAAACAAAGAACTAAAGAGCCTCTTGATGAATGTGAAAGAGGATAGTGAAAAAAGTTGGCTTAGAACTCAACATTCAGAAAACTAAGATCATGACATCCAATCACATCCCTTCGTGGCAAATAGATGGGAAAACAATGGAAATAGTGAGAGTTTATTTTCTTGGGCTCCAAAATCACTGTAGATGTTTACTGCCGCCATTAAATTAAAAGACGCTTGCTCCTTGGAAGAAAAACTATGATCAACCTAGACAGCATATTAAAAAGCAGAGGCATTACTTTGCCAACAAAGATCTGTCTAATCAAAGCTATAGTTTTTCCAGGAGTCATATGTGGATGTGAGAGTTAGTCCATAAAAAAAAAGCTGAGCACTGAAGAATTGATGCTTTTGAACTGTGGTGTTGGAGAAGACTCTTGGACTGCAAGGAGATAAACCAGTCCATCCTAAAGGAAATCAGTCCTGAATATTCAATGGATGGACTGATGCTGAAGCTGAAGCTCTAATACTTTGGCCACCAGATGCAAAGAACTGACTCCTTAAAAAAGACCCAGATGCTGGGAAAAATTGAAGGCAGGAGAAGGGGACAACAGAGAATAAGATGGTTGAATAGCATCACTGACTTGATGGACTTGAATTTGAACAATTTCTTAGAGCTCTCCTGTGGGAAAACATCTGCAATATGATTATTAGTTTCCAGTTCTTGGGTTGCCCACGCAGCAGGTGTGTGATTTGGTTTGATCATGATTGTGTTCTTTATATCATCTCATTGTGGCTTGTATTTGTCTTTGGATGCAAAATATCATTTTTGGTAGGTTCCAGTCTTATTTTCTTGATGGTTGTTCAGCATTCAGTTGTGATATTGTGGTTTTTTTTGAGAGGAGGTGAGTCAATGTCCTTCTACTCTGTCATTTTATCCTGTTTCCTCCCTGTTCCTTTATAAATGAATATTCTCTACAAACATTTCAATATATATATATATATATATAGAAGAACAAAAAAAAATTTCTTAACAGTTATGAAATAAACTAGATTAATTTTAAAACTGAGACATTCAATTTCAGGGCATTTTATTAAGTCGTGTAATTTTGATGTGATGAGTGGGTAGTTTCAGGTATTACTTTTGAGTTTTGATTGTTCTTTGGCAGCTAACATCTCTGCTGTTACTGAACATGTTTAATTAAATGTGTGATCTATACTTTCACACACTAGTTAATTAAATCCATGTCTGTAGACATAAGGTGAATTCTCCTTTTATTTTCTCTAAAACTTTGCAGTTCCAAAGTTTTTTTAATGCCATAATTCTTGGGGATACTTAATAAAGTTTGTACTGTTTTAAAATATCCTCATTCAGTTCAGTTCAGCTCAGTTCAGTTCAGTCACTCAGTCGTGTCCGACTCTTTGCGACCCCATGGGTCGCAGCATGCCAGGCCTCCCTGTCCATCACCAACTCCCGGAGTTCACTCAGATTCACGTCCATCGAGTCAGTGATGCCATCCAGCCATCTCATCCTCTGTCGTCCCCTTCTCCTCCTGCCCCCAATCCCTCCCAGCATCAGAGTCTTTTCCAATGAGTCAACGCTTCTCATGAGGTGGCCAAAGTACTGGAGTTTCAGCTTTAGCATCATTCCTTCCAAAGAAATCCCAGGGCTGATCTCCTTCAGAATGGACTGGTTGGATCTCCTTGCAGTCCAAGGGACTCTCAAGAGTCTTCTCCAACACCACAGTTCAAAAGCATCAGTTCTTTGGCGCTCAGCCTTCTTCACAGTCCAACTCTCACATCCATACATGTATCCTCATTATCAACAGCATATTACAGCCTACTGCAAGACATGAACACAGAAAATAAAATTATAAGTTGAATTGTTGCCAATATACATTAAAAGTTAAGTTCTATAGACGTTACCTCACTTGATGAAGTCTAATGTCAGAATATATACCTTAATATTTCATATCTTTATAAAATATTCAAAAGTTACAGTTCTCTCCTTTTAGGGAGAAGAAAAATTTTCAGCAAACTAACATATACAAACTATAGTGATATATAAGGGGTACATATCTCTTAGTATAAGTATTAAAGGACAATATCAAGAAGCAATATATTTATTACCAGACTGGAAGTGCTAGTTACTGTTTTTATCAGCTATTTCTGAAAATTTTTCATAGCTTTAAATGATTGCTCTTGTGACACTCAGGTAATTCTTTGTTGTTTCTTCCAATCCAATTCATTTTCACTGTCTTCCCCTACCAGAACCCTTGTCTTTTCATTCTACTATTCTTGTGATTATGTTTAGAACTAATTGCATCAGATAGAAAATAATTTTGAATCAATGAAATATGACTCAAACTAAATAAGAATAATAATAATAAAAGTAGATGAGAGTCTATTTAGCAGCATTCCTTGCTAAAAAGAAATTCTTAGTGAAAACTCTAATTTCAAAACTTAATCTAGAAAGAAATAGTAAATTGGACAATAAGTCATATTTAACTCAATACAAATGGATAATTAAGCTTATATGTGGGAATTCTCTGGTGGTCCAGTGATAAAGTCAGCATTTTCACTGCTGTGAGCCCAGATTTGATCTCACAAGCTGCTTTGCACAGCAAAAAATAAATAAGTAAATAAAAGTCTTTGTGTATGTAACCACAATCCACAATTAAAGGAAAGCAAGTACAAATTACAAATTGAAATTTCAGTGCATGTAGCTGTCAATGCTCTTTTTATCTTTTCATTTCAAATGAAGTGGAAGTGAAACTTGACTGAGGATTGTCTAAAAAACAAATTGGCCTCATGTAGCACTTTGTGGCTTCACAGATGTCTCAGTGGGTAAAGAATCCACTTATAATGCAGAAGATGTAGATTCAGTCCCTGGGTTGGGAAGATCCCCTGGAGGAGGAAATGGCAATCCACTCTAGTATTCTTGCCTGGGAAATACCATGGACAGAAGAGCCTGGTGGGCTACAGTCACTGGGGTCGCAAAGAGTCAGACACGATTGAGCAACTAAGCATGTTATGTTCCAAGGACATTATCTTTGGATAATTATAGAGAAATGGGTGGATTTTGAAAAAGAACAGGATATTTAGAAAGTGGGGAAGGTAGAGAAGAGTAGAAAACAAGAACCCAGGTCTTCTGTAAGTCTTATTCTCTGGTATCTTTTTAATTTTTTAAACAGCCTTTTTGAGGTATATTTGATATAAAAAACTACAGGGATTTAATATG